>NC_079189.1:404322327-404628949 GCF_029499605.1 Hyla sarda
AAGATACAGAAGATGCGGGAGGATCGCAAAGTGGACCCGGAGCAGCGGGGATAGGTGAGCGAACCTGTCCGGGATGCTTAAACTGCTATCCAACAGCAGCTTAAGCATTTTGCGCTGTCGTATAGCAGTTAATGTGTTGGCCCCGACATATAAAAGCATCGTATGTCGATGCTGACATCGACATGTGATGGCCTCTGAGAGGCCATCATATGTAGATTTTATCATATGTCGGAGCCATCGCATGTCGGGGGGTTACTGTAAAGGCGCTAGACGCATAAAAATTAGATGTACATGGTCGGGATTAGCTACTGAGTGATATCTTAAAAAAAAATTTTGTTGGATCTAACGGGTATGCTTTAAACTTTTTAATCAAATTAGTACATTTAAAATCCCTCTATTTTGACAACCTATAACTTTTTCCTTTTTCTTTATAAGTGGCAGTATGAGGGCTTGTTTTTCACGCCATGATATGTACTTTTATAATGATTCCACATTTGCATATATATAACTTTTAATACATTTTTTATAATTTTTTTGGTAATATGATGTGACAAAAAAGCAGCAATTTAGGACTTTGTTTTTTTTTGTGTTTACACCGTTCACCGTACAGGATCATTGACACTATATTTTCATAGTTCGGACACGCACGCCACCATACCAAATATGTTTATTAATTTATTTGTTTTAAGCTTATTGGAGGTAAAATGGGAAAAAATGGATGATTTACATTTTTATTGGGGAGGGGAATTTTCACATTTTATTAACTTTTTTCTTTCCAATGTTTTAACTTTTTTTTTTTACACTTTAATAGTCCTGATAGGAGACTATTTGTAGCAAACATTAGATTGCTAATACTGTTCAGTGCTATGCAACCATTTAAACATGCGTATTGATCAAGGCATCTGAGGGGTTAATGGCGGACATCAGCACAATCACTGATGTCCGCCATTACCGGCGGATCCCAGGCTGCTGATAGCAGGCGGGACCTGCAGTGCATGACGCCAGCACGCTGCGATGCTTGCGGTCACATATAGGATGTCAATGTACATCCTGGTGCGTTAAGTACCTCCGCACCAGGACGTACATTTATGTCTGTGATTGTTAAGGGGTTAAAGGGCACCTGTTAAAAAAGAGAGTAATTACTATTAAGACATCTTTAAAGAAAATATGTCATCAGTATCATCAGCACTAACCTGTTTTATAGGCTTGTAGTACGGGTGACATTGAATAAAATGATATTTTCCTCATCCCAATCTGTCGCTGCGTGCCACCATTTTCCACGTTTTTAGTAGTTTGTAAATTAGTTGCTTGGGCGAAGCTCCGCTCACTTCCCCGGGCACTGTGACATCATCCTCCCGGCTCATCAATATTCATATTCCCCCCTCCCTGATCACTCTCTATCTGACAGTACGCTTCATGCTCCGCTTTCTGGGTACACCCGGAAGTGGCTTTTGGCTAAGCTTCATTCCCGCGGCTATATAAGAATAATATATAATGCCTTCTAAAAGCACACATACAGTGGGGCAAAAAAGATTTAGTCAGCCACCAATTGTGCAAGTTCTCCCACTTAAAAAGATGAGAGAGGCCTGTAATTTTCATCATAGGTATTCTTCAACTATGAGAGACATAATGAGAAAAAAATCTATAAAATTACATTGTCTGATTTTTACAAAATGTATTTGCAAATTATGGATGAAAATAAGTATTTGTTCTCCTACAAACAAGCAAGATTTCTGGCTCTCACAGACCTGTAACTTCTTCTTTAAGAGTCTCCTCTGTCCTCCACTTGTTACCTGTATCAATGGCACCTGTTTAAACTTGTTATCAGTATAAAAGACACCTGTCCACAACCTCAAACAGTCACACTCCAAACTCCACTATGGCCAAGACCAAAGAGCTGTCAAAGGACACCAGAAACTTGAGAGCAATTGGATGATCCAGAAGAGCATTGGGAGAATGTCATATGGTCAGATGAAACCAAACTCAACTCGTGTTTGGAGGAGAAAGAATGCTGAGTTGCATCCAAAGAACACCATACATACTGTGAATCATGGGGGTGGAAACATCCTGCTTTGGGTCTGTTTTTCAGCAAAGGGACGGCCATGTATCGTGAGATTTTGAGTGAAAACCTCCTTCCATCAGCAAGGGCATTGAAGATGAAACATGTCTTGGTCTTTCAGCATGACAATGATCCAAAACACACTGCCCGCGCAACGAAGGGGTGGCTTCATAAGAAGCATTTCAAGGTCCTAAAGTGGCCTAGCCAGTCTCCGGATCTCAACCACATAGAAAACCTTTGGATGGAGTTGAAAGTCTGTGTTGCCCAGCGACAGCCCCAATACATCACTGTTCTAGAGGAGATCTGCATACAGGAATGGGCCAAAATACCAGCAACAGTGTGTGAAAACCTTGTGAAGACTTACAGAAAACGTTTGACTTCAGTCATTGCCAACAAAGGGTATATAACAAAGTAGTGAGATGAACTTTTGTTATTGACCAAATACTTATTTTCCACCATAATTTGCAAACAAAGGGGGAGATTTATCAAAACCTGTCCAGAGGAAAAGTTGCTGAGTTGCCCATAGCAACCAATCAGATCGCTTCTCTACTCTTTTAGAGGCCTTTTCAAAAATGAAAGAAATTTAAAAATCAGACAATGTGATTTTATGGATTATGTCTCTCATAGTTGAGGTATACCTATGATGAAAATTATAGGCCTCTCTAATCTTTTTAAGTGGGAGAACTTGCACAATTGGTGGCTGAATAAATACTTTTTGCCCCACTGTATGTATAGGTACACATCCAAGATGTCCGTGGGAGTGAAGCTTAGGCCAATGCAGTTTACGGGTGTACCCAGGAAGTGGTGCATGCACCTTTCTGTCATATAGAGAGAGTGAGCGGGAAGTGTGGAAAATAATATGAATATTGATAAGCTGGGCGGTAGTGCCCACCAGGCAGGGATGATGTCACGGAGCCTGGGGAAGCATGTGAAGCTCCACCCATGCCCCAAGCAGCTAATTTGCATACTACAAAAAAAAGGTGGATAACAGTGGAATGCGGCTAAGGATCGTTACGGGGTAAGTATCCTTTTAATCAGTGTCACCTGCACTACAAGCCTGTTTAACAGGTAGGTGTGAGCAATACTGATGACAGATTCTCTTTAACCCCTTAAGGATGAAGCCCATTTTGACCTTAAAGGGGTACTACACCGCTAGACATCTTAACCCCCTGACTTCAATGGCTGCCCCAATAATACAGCAATGTACAAAAATGTAACTAAAAAGATTACAATCAGAAAATAGAAACAGCTTAAAGGGGTACTCCACTGGCCAGCGTGGAACTAAATGTTCCAAATGCTGTTTCCGCGCTGCGGGGGTTGGCCACGAAAACAGTGTTTGGAACTTTTAGTTCCACGCTGGCCAGTGGAGTACCCCTTTAAAAGAACATGTCAATTTATGGCTTTAATCAGTAGAAATGAACTAGGAGATACACTTTCTTTAATTCATTGTTGCCCATTAATGAAGTAATGTAGCTCGCTAATCTACAAATGCGTCGAACATAAATTACAAAATTAACCCTTACCCCACCGTACTTTATCATGTTTACAGGATGAAGATAATGGAAAATCAGAGCAGTGTGACACACTTTCTCTTAGTTGGGTTTCCTATCTCTGTAGAGCTCCAGTTTTTTCTTTTTGTGGTTTTCTTTGCCATCTATCTATTGACTGTGACCGCTAATGTTGCAATCATTAGCTTGGTTCGTGTAGACACTAGACTTCATACTCCTATGTATTATCTTCTTAGCCAGCTGTCTTTCCTTGAGATCTGGTATACCTCATCCATTGCACCAAATCTCTTGGCTAATTTGGCTGGCTGGAAAACCATTTCATTTTCTGGCTGCCTCTCACAAATGTATTTTTACTTCTCTTTGGGTTCCACAGAGTTTTTCCTCCTCGGAGTGATGGCCATTGATCGTTACTTGGCTATATGCAACCCGCTGCGCTATCAGTCCATCATGAATGGTCAAGTATGTATACAGGCTACTGCAGCTTGCTGGTCTGTTGCTTTCCTGTCTGTATTTTTTCTAGTACTCCTTATATCTCGCTTGACGTTTTGCCAACCGGCCATCATCAACCACTTCTTCTGTGACATCCCACCTCTTCTCAGGCTTTCATGTGAAGATACCTTTCTAGAAGAAATTATAGTCTTCTTTTTTGCTTGCAGCATCATTCTCACCTCATTGCTTTTCACTATTGTATCTTATGCGTATATCCTTTCTACTATTTTTAAAATACCATCCACTAAGGGACGGCAAAAAGCTTTCTCCACATGTGTCTCGCATTTCACAGTGGTAACTATTCTCTATGGCACAGTTATATTCATTTATGTTCGCCCTAGTGTGTCCTACCCAATGGATGTCAACAAGTTCATGGGTGTTTTCAACACTGTGGTGACTCCTATATTGAACCCTTTGATATATTGCCTACGGAACAAAGAAGTAAAAGACGCTCTGAGGAAAGTGATAAACACAAAGCGTTCACAAATAGATGGCATAATCTTTGTTCCTAAGTGACTGCGGACAAACATTGTGAACGACTAAAAAAAATGTTTTATAGAAGACAAAGTACCGTATTATTCACCTATAAGTTGAAGAGGTACTCCGGTGGAATTTTTTTTTAAATGAACTGGTGCCAGAAAGTTAAACAGATTTGTAAATTACTTCTATTAAAAAATCTTAATAATTTTAGTACTTTTGAGCAGCTGTATGCTAGAGAGGAAATTCTTTACTTTTTGAATTTCTTTTTTGTGTTGTCCACAGTGCTCTCTACTGACACCTCTGTCCGTCCCAGGGACTGCCCAGAGCAGCATAGGTTTGCTATGGGGATTTCCTCCTGCTCTGGACACTTCCATGTTATGGGCATCAGGTGTCAGTAGAGAGCACTGTGGACAACACAAAAAAGAAATTAAAAAAATAAAGATTTCCTCTGTAGCAAACAGCTGCTAAAAAGTTCTGAAAGGATAAGGATTTTTTAATAGAAGTAATTTACTAATCTGTTTAACTTTCTGGCAAAAAAAGTTTTCCACCAGAATACTCCTTTAATGGGCCATAAGTAGGAACACTTCAAACGTAAAATATGGCGTAAAAGTGTCTATTACTATTTCACCTTCCTAGTATTTCTTTGTATCAGTGTAATACAAACCGTCCAAATAATGTACAATAAAAAAAATTAAATATGTAAATATTGTGCAAGAGGATCAAAAGAACATAATAATAACTATGGTGTGGTGCTGTGTGGCATCCATTGCTGCCGTGGCACCGTGTCTGCGGGGAGGTGCGGCCCAGGGACTGGTTTGAGTGGCATTGGGGCCGCTCTGCCAATGGGTCGTTTCCCCCTGTGGGCACTGGTGTTGCTGCGGTGGTGGTTGCCACCCAGTGCTACACCATTTTATGTAAGGGTCGTTAGGGACCCACTCTAAATAGGCGGCCTTGACGTGGCGATTGGGCTCGTACCTTTTGATCAAAATGTATACTAACAACCTGTTCGTTTTTGAATTTATGCTGAGAAGCATTTAGATCAAAATACAATTTGTAGATGTGCACCATGTCTGTTTTCTCTACTTGAATTCACATAATAATAACCATTACCACTCAATATTCATGTATTTATGATACATAAAAATTCTCCAGCAATGACGGTACAAATTTCACAAAACAATCTAAATGCCGATGCCTATCAGTTATAAAAAAACACTTCTCTCTTGTTACATGTGAAATAGAATATCAAAGAAGTATATAAAACACAAAATAAATGGGAAAGGCATGTCCATGTTTTTTGTTGTTGCAAATTGTACCAGAAGTGTGCGTATTTACAATAGTAACTCCACCCCGTTGTAACTTCCTTATTTTCCATATTCAGTGTAATATAGGGGCATTAAAGTAATATTCCACCATTTTTGAAAATGTCACACTTGATATGTCAATAAAAATATTTTTTTGGTATGCTTACTGGCTTTGTGAAGCATGAAAGTGACTTTATTATTGTGCACATTAATATACTGCAGCTTCATAATCCTGCTTGTTTACTTTGCTTAAGACATTTAGTTCTATTTTATTACTAGCTGAGTACCCGGCATTGCCCGGTTTTTCCTTCCTAATCCTTGTTGGGGAGGAAAATAAACAAAGGAGGAAGCCTTTGACTTCATATCCCATCCCCATATATTGTTGCCATATCCCAAATTCACATCCCGTCCTCATATGCCGACCTCCTATCCCGACCTCCTATCCCAACCTCCTATCCCAACCTCCTATCCTGTCCTCCTATCCCGACCTCCTTTCCCGACCTCCTATCCTGACCTCCTATCCCGTCCTCCTCACTCGACCTCCTATCCCGACCTCCTATCCCAACCTCCTATCCCAACCTCCTATCCCGTCCTCCTATCCCGACCTCCTATTCTGACCTTCTATCCCGACCTCCTATTCCGTATATAAAACACAAAATAAATGTGAAAGGCATGTCCATGTTTTTTTGTTGTTGCAAATTGTACCAGAAGTGTGCGTATTTACAATAGTAACTCTGACCAGTTGTAACTTCCCTATTTTCCATATTCAGTGTAATATAGTGGCATTAAAGCAATATTCCACCATTTTTCAAAATGTCACACTTGATATGTCAATAAAAAGATTTTTTTGGTATGCTTACTGGCTTTGTGAAGCATGAAAGTGACGTTATTATTGTGCACATTAATATACTGCTGCTTCATAATCCTGCTTGTTTACTTTGCTTAAGGCATTTAGTTCTATTTTATTACTAGCTGAGTACCCGGCGTTGCCCGGTTTTTCCTTCCTAATCCTTGTTGGGGAGGAAAATAAACAAAGGAGGAAGCCTTTGACTTCATATCCCATCCCCATATATTGTTGCCATATCCCAAATTCACATCCCGTCCTCATATGCCGACCTCCTATCCCGACCTCCTATCCCAACCTCCTATCCCAACCTCCTATCCCGTCCTCCTATCCCGACCTCCTATCCCGACCTCCTATCCTGACCTCCTATCCCGTCCTCCTCACTCGACCTCCTATCCCGACCTCCTATCCCAACCTCCTATCCCAACCTCCTATCCCGTCCTCCTATCCCGACCTCCTATTCTGACCTCCTATCCCGACCTCCTATTCCGTATATAAAACACAAAATAAATGTGAAAGGCATGTCCATGTTTTTTTGTTGTTGCAAATTGTACCAGAAATGTGCGTATTTACAATAGTAACTCTGACCAGTTGTAACTTCCCTATTTTCCATATTCAGTGTAATATAGTGGCATTAAAGCAATATTCCACCATTTTTCAAAATGTCACACTTGATATGTCAATAAAAAGATTTTTTTGGTATGCTTACTGACTTTGTGAAGCATGAAAGTGACATTATTATTGTGCACATTAATATACTGCTGCTTCATAATCCTGCTTGTTTACTTTGCTTAAGGCATTTAGTTCTATTTTATTACTAGCTGAGTACCCGGCGTTGCCCGGTTTTTCCTTCCTAATCCTTGTTGGGGAGGAAAATAAACAAAGGAGGAGGCTTTTGACTTCATATCCCGACCTCCTATCCCGTCCTCCTATCCCGACCTCCTATTCCGACCTCCTATCCCGACCTCCTATCCCGTCCTCCTATCTCGACCTGCTATCCCATCCTCCTATCTCAACCTCCTATCCCGTCCTCCTATCTCGACCTCCTATCCCGATCTCCTATCCCGTCCTCCTTTCCCAACCTCCTATCTCAACCTCCTATCCTGTCCTCCTATCCCGTCCTCCTATCCCTACCTCATATCCTGACCTCCTATCCCGACCTCCTATCCCGTCTTCTTATCCCGACCTCCTATCCCGACCTCCTATCCCGACCTCCTATTCTGACCTCCTATTCCAATTTCCTATCCCGACCTCCTATCTCGCCCTCCTATTTCGACCTCCTATCCCGTCCTCCTATCCCGTCCTCCTATCACGACCTCCTATCTCGATCTCCTATCTCGATCTCCTATCCCTTCCTCCTATCCCGACCCGTAATATGTGTAACAGGTATTGAAATATCTCCAGCCATACAGAAGTTATGTGGGAACATACATTTCCCATTGATTTGCATGGGACTTTAACCCCTTAATGACCAAGCCCATTTTCACCTTAAGGACCAGGCCAATTTTATTTTTGCGTTTTCATTTTCTCTTCCTCGCCTTCTAAAATCCATAACTCTTTTATATTTCCATCTACAGACCCATATAAGGACTTGTTTTTTGCGTGACCAATAGTACTTTGTAATGAAACCTCTCATTTTACCATAAAATGTACGGCTAACCATCCCAAAAAATTTTTAGGGAGGAAATTTAAATGAAAACCAACATTTTGGAGGGGTTAAGATAGATACTTTTACCACTTAAAAAAATCTAAAACTTTTTGTACAAAATCAGTAATCTAAAATCGCCCTATTTTGACCACCTATAACTTTTTCATTTTTCCGTATATAGGGCAGTATGAGGGCTCATTTTTTGCGCCGTCATCTGTACTTTTTTTTAGATACCACATTTGCATATAGAAAACTTTTAGATCATTTTTTATAAATTTTTTTTGAATAAAATGTGACAACAAAGCACCATTTTTGGACTTTTGTTATTTTTTACTTTACGCCATTCACCGTACGGGATCATTAACATTATATTTTGATAGTTCGGATATTTACGCACGCCGCAATACCAAATATGTTTATTAAAAAAAATATTTTACGCTTTTTGGGGGTAAAATGAGGAAAAACCTGACAATTTTCATTTTTATTGGGGGAGGGGATTTTTTACTTTTTTTTACTTTTTATTTTTAAATTTTTCAACTTTTTTTTTACACTTTTTATGTCCCCATAGGGACTATCTATAGCAATCCTTCGATTGCTAATACTGTGCAGTGCTATGTATAGGACACAGCACTGCTCAGTATTATCGGTGATCTTCTGCTCTGGTCTGCTCGATCTCAGACCAGAGCAGAAGACCCCGGGAGACGGCCGGAGCCAGGTGAGGGGACCTCCGGCTGACATGCTGGATGATGGCAGCGCTGCGGGCGATCCGATCATCCAATCAAAGTACCGCAATGCCGCAGATGCCATGATCTGTATTGATCACGGCATCTGAGGGGTTAATGGCGGACAGCCGCGGGATCGCAGATGTCGGCCATTACGGGCGGGTCCTCGGCTGCTGCTAGCAGCCGGAACCTGCCGTGTATGACACGGTCATACACATCACGTAAATGTACGTCCTGGTGCGGGAAGTCCCGCCAAGCCAGGACGTACATTTACGTCCGTGGTCGTGAAGAATTAAACAAAAACCCTGACCCTCACAAATGGGGGTAGTTAAGGGTTAAATTAACTATCCTATATTTTAAGTGGACATATAAGTAACATGTGACCAAGTATTATCGAAATATCTCCAGCCGTTTGGAAGTTATGCTGTAACATGTATTTCCCATTGACTTGTATGGGACTTTTAAGCATAAACCCCACCCCTGGCAAATGGGGGTGAGTAAGGGTTAAATCACCTATCCATGTTTGTTGTAGACATATATGTAACATGTGTGCCAAGTTTCATGTTAATATCTTTAGCCGTTTGGACGTGATGCTGGAACATACACACATACATACATACACACGTTGAGTTTTATATACCGTATTTATCGGCGTATAACACGCACTTTTCAGGCTAAAATTTTTAGCCTAAAGCTGCCCCGCTGCCTCCCCCATCCCCGGTTGCATAATTACCTGTTGCCGGGGTCGGGTCCGCGCTGCTTCAGGCCTCCGGTGTACGTCCCCTGCGTCGTTGCTATGCACTGCACGGTGCGGCGCACTGACGTCATGCGCCGCGTCGTGCATAGCAACGACGCAGGGGACGCACACCGGAGGCCTGAATCAGCGCGGACCCGACCCCGGCAACAGGTAATTATGCAACCGGGGATGGGGGGAGGCAACGGGGCAGCGGCGCCGGCAATGGGTGCCGCTGCCCCTTCTCTCCCCCTGTCTGTCGGCGCCGCTTCTCTCCTCCTGGCTATCGGCGCCGGCAATGGGGCGCCGGCACCGATAGTCAGGGGGACAGAACGGGCAGCGGCGCGATAGCCAGGGGGAGAGAAGGGCCGGCAGCAGGGCTCTAGACCCCATGAAAGGCAGGGGGAGAGAAGCGGGCAGCGACGGCCTCTCTCCCCCTTCCTTTCATGGGGTCTAGAGCCCTGCTGACGGCCCTTCTCTCCCCCTTGCTATCGCGCCGCTGCCCGTTCTGTCCCCCTGACTATCGGTGCCGGCGCCCCATTGCCGGCGCCGATAGCCAGGAGGAGAGAAGCGGCGCCCCTGCCCCGGCGGTGTGCGTCCCCTGCGTCATTGCTATGACGTCAGTGCGCCGCGCCGTGCAGTGCATAGCAACGACGCAGGGGACGTACACCGGAGGCCTGAAGCAGCGCGGACCCGACCCCGGCAACAGGTAATTATGCAACCGGGGATGGGGGAGGCAGCGGGGCAGCGGCGCCGGCAATGGGTGCCGCTGCCCCTTCTCTCCCCCTGGCTGTCGGTGCCGGCAATGGGGCGCCGGCACCGATAGTCAGGGGGACAGAACAGGCAGCAGCGCCGATAGCCAGGGGGAGAGAAGGGCCGGCAGCAGGGCTCTAGACCCCAGGAAAGGCAGGGGGAGAGAAGCGAGCAGCGACGGCCTCTCTCCCCCTGCCTTTCCTGGGGGTGTATCGGGGTATACACGCGCACACACGCCCCCTCATTTTACCATGGATATTTGGGTAAAAAACTTTTTTTACCCAAATATCCTTGGTAAAATGAGGGTGCGTGTTATAGGCCGGTGCGTGATAAATACGGTATATAGATTTGTGATTCACCTGAAATCTGTACAAAAAATTCTCAACACATTTGCCATGTCAAAATATGGCTAGTTTTTTTATTGTGCTCAAAGAACAACTGATTTCACACTGATTTAATTCACATTATTCAAGTTTTTTTCAGTCCACAGGTCAAAGCTATATTTGTATTAAAGGGCTATTCACATGGGCATATAAAATATATGAATTGTAAAAATCCAGAACACAGTTTTGAAGATTGAGTATGTCCATTGAAGTTTAGGGACTTTGTTTCAAATATTGTTGCTTGTTCAATATTGTCTATGTCATCAGTATTTCATTCATATTTCTTTGTTTCATTTTTCACCCTCGAAGATTGCCCATATGAAGGGCCATTACAGAGGAGAGAGGAGAATATCAACCAGATTATGTTGAGTTGTAGGAGCAAATGGAGTCACAAAAAAAAGAAAGTTAAGCCCTGCATAAAAGACATAATATGAAGCTCCTGAGTGCCTGTTACACATGTAGTTTGCCCATCTCCAGAGTTTGGTGCCCATACTCTTTTCCTCTTCATCCTTCTTATCTTGACAGCAGCCCTGTTTGTCAATGAGTGATATACTGGCCGATAGAGATGAGCGAATCGAAGTTGACGAACCCGAATTCGTTACAAATTTCATGAAAAATTCGATTCGCAACGAATACGAATATCGCCACGATTCTATCGCGCGAATCGCTTCATTAAACTCCATTTTACAGCGTTCCAGGCTATTGGAGACCTAAGATGGCAGATCCACATGTTAGTACATGGGGCAGGGGATTATGGGAGGGCGGGGAACAGCGACGGGAATGAAGGTAGGCAGGCTGATCCTGAATCACATGTGAGCTGCAGCCTATCAGTGTTCACTGACCCCTGTGATGTAACAGCCCTATATAATTGGCGGCCATCCTGCCTCTCTTCATTTCTCCTATGCACGAGATAGGGAAAGGAAGTGACTGCACGTCTGTGTGCTGATCTCATACAACGGCGTTGTACAGCATATATGCAGCGGTGACATCAGCATTAGGGAAAGACACAGGGCACAGTGTTCCTGCAGTTATGAACGAGAACGATTCTAGCAAAACCTTGAATTCTCCTTACTCCATATAGCAGGCATAGAGGTGCTGCATAGTAGTCACCTGCGTCATAGATCTCACAGCTGTTTTACCTGTATGGAGCATCTAATCTCTTTTTTCAGCCCAATTGAGTTTTTTCTGTTGCTCCACAAATCTGATTCTCACAATTGTGTGACAGAGTGCAATTTAGGGTTTAATCCCTGTAAAAAAAAAAATCTGTGGTGCTGCCCATTTGGGTCCTGCTGCTGTTCAGAAATAAGTCATATTAGTGTGGACTTTAGTGCCTTTTTACCATTTTTCACCTGTTACTCTGTCTCTGTGCTAAATTCAGTGTTATACCACACGTTATACACCTGCCGGTGTATTAAAGAAAAAAAAAAGTTTTTCCTGCGTACAAATACGCTTTTTCAGTGGCCTTATCATTGCAAAGGGCCTACATACAAGCAAATAGCGTGCCATATCCTACCTTTTTTCTGTCGCTGTGGTAAATTCAGTGTTATACCACAAGTTATACACCTGCCGGTTTATGAAAGAAAAAAAAAGGTTTTCCTGCGTACAAATACGCTTAACAGTGTCCTTATCATTGCAAAGGGCCTACATACAAGCAAATAGCGTACCATATACTACCTTTATTCTGTCTCTGTGCTAAATTCAGTGTTATACCACATGTTATACACCTGCCGGTGTATGAAAGAAAAAAAAGAGTTTTTCCAGAGTACAAATACGCTTTTTCAGTGGCCTTATCATTGCAAAGGGCCTAAATACAAGCAAATAGCGTACCATATACTACCTTTTTTTCTGTCTCTGTGCTAAATTCAGTTTTATACCACACGTTATACACCTGCCGGTGTATTAAAGAAAAAAAAAAGTTTTTCCTGCGTACAAATACGCTTTTTTAGTGGCCTTATCATTGCAAAGGGCCTTCATTCAAGCAAATAGCGTACCATATACTACCTTTTTTTCTGTCTCTGTGCTAAATTCAGTGTTATACCACATGTTATACACCTGCCGGTGTATGAAAGAAAAAAAAGAGTTTTTCCTGCGTACAAATACGCTTTTTCAGTGGCCTTATCATTGCAAAGGGCCTAAATACAAGCAAATAGTGTACCATATACTACCTTTTTTTCTGTGTCTGTGCTAAGTTCAGTGTTCTACCACACGTTATACACCTGCCGGTGTATTAAAGAAAAAAATAAGTTTTTCCTGCGTACAAATACGCTTACCAGTGGCCTTATCATTGCAAAGGGCCTACATACAAGCAAATAGCATACCATATACTACCTTTATTCTGTCTCTGTGCTAAATTCAGTGTTATACCACACGTTATACACCTGCCGGTGTATTAAAGAAAAAAAAAAAGTTTTTCCTGCGTACAAATACGCTTTTTTAGTGGCCTTATCATTGCAAAGGGCCTACATTCAAGCAAATAGCTTACCATATACTACCTTTTTTCTGTCTCTGTGCTAAATTAAGTGTTATACCACACGTTATACAACTGCCGGTGTATGAAAGAAATTTTTTTTTTCCTTGCGTACAAATACACTTAACAGTGGCCTTATCATTGCAAAGGGCCTAAAGACAAGCAAATAGCGTACCATATACTACCTTTTTTTCTGTGTCTGTGATAAATTCAGTGTTATACCACACGTTATATGCCTGCCGGTGTATTAAAGAAAAAAAAGTTTTTCCTGCCTACAAATACGCTTAACAGTGCGCTCATCATAGCAAAGGGCCTACATACAACCAAGTAGTGTACTATTTAGTACCTGTATTTCTGTCTCTGTGCTAAATTTAGTGCTTTTCCACACATTAGTATACACCGGCTGGTGTATACAACAAAAAAAATAGTTTTTTTCTGTGTATAAATACACTTAACAGTGCGCTCATCATTGCAAAGGGCATACATAGAATCAAGTAGTGTACTATTTACTACCTGTAATTCTGTCTCTGTGCTAAATTCAGTGCTATTCCACACATTAGTATACACCTGCTGGTGTATTTAAAAAAAAAAAGAAGTGTTTTTTCTGCGTAGAAATACGCATACCAGTGCGCTCATCATTGCAAAGGGCATACATACAACAAAGGAGTGTACTATTTAGTAACTGTTATTCTATCTAGGGCCTATATACTTTGAAAGGACAGCCGTAAGTAATCGCCTGCTGCTGTTCTATACCCTCATAAACGCACTAAGTATGTCAGGCAGGGAAGTGCCAGGACGTGCACAGAGAAGGGGCAGAGGCCTACATACGTCAGGCAGAGTTGGCAGCAGACTTGGGGCGAGAGGCAGCAGGAGTCGCAGCAATAGGCCTGAGCTCTAGTTAACACCCAGCGGTCGTGTCGTCGACCCCTCTCTCCGCGTCAATTGGCTTGCACACTCATCCCCATCATCACAAGCGACATCTGACTAGCCCAGTCAAGAGTCGGTGGGTTCCTCAGACACAGCCCTCAGTTGGCATGGCCCGGGAGCAGTCCCCGTAATCCCATTGCCTTTGTCCTATGCTGTTCCCTTTCCCAAAGAAGTATCTCATGCTTTGGGTTCAGCTCCACTATTTAGTGAGGACGATGTAATAGAGGACAGTCAGCAGCTAATGGGCAGCCAAGAATGTGAGGAGACATGCGTCGCTTGCTCCGCAAGGCGGCCAAGTAGTGATGCGGAGAGTGACGTGGGAGGCGGTGTTTCAATTGTTCAGGGTCCTGAGGCAGACACTGTTGTGGAACACGAGGAGGACATCAGTGACGTGCACACATCTTTTGATGATGATGAAGCCGATTGCAATTGGGAGCCGGGTGCAGAAGCCGGGGCTTCATCATCATCAGGAGAAGAGATTTGCTCTTTGTCTATGAGGCAGCAAGGCGGTAGCACGGTTGGCAATCAGCGTGGTGGTGGCAGTAGTGGAAATTCAGGAGCCAAACGTGCCAGGGGGAGACCACCTGCTTCGCGGCAAGCTACCATTCAGGGAGGTAGTGGAACAGGGGTTCCTGGAGACGGCGCCAATAGCAGTGAAATAGTGCGGACTGCGGGTGGGAAAATCAGCTACTCTGCGGTGTCTTTGTTCTTCATAAAGAATCCGGAAGACCTTAGCGTAGTCACATGCAAAATCTGTCGGCAGAAAGTGAAGCGTGGCCAGGGTCCCAATCTCAGCACCACGGCCCTGCGTCAACACATGATTCGCCACCATAAAGCGGCCTGGGATAACCATGGCTCCGATGTAGTGGTCCAGCCTGCCGCATCACCGCTCCCTCCGTCATCCAGCCAAGGCTCCACCACCTCAGCCGAAGGGAGCATTGTGTCAAACCCTCCTTCTTACGCTCCTGCTTCTTCCGCTCGTAGTCAGCCATTCCGCCAACAATCGATCGGCGTAGCCATGTCCAAGAGACAACAGTATGCGCCCACTCATCCAACGGCACAGAAGTTGAATGTGCTCCTGTCCAAGTTGCTGGTGTTGCAGTCCCTCCCTTTCCAACTGGTGGACTCTGCAGCTTTCAGGGAATTGATGGCTTGTGCCGAGCCGAGGTGGAGAGTCCCAAGCCGTCATTTCTTTACGAAGAAGGCAGTACCAGCCCAGCATAAGTTTGTACAAGAGAAGGCCAGTCCTTGAGCCTGTCGGTGTGTAAAAAAGTGCACTGCAGCGCTGACGTGTGGAGCTGTAACTACGGGCAGGGACAATACATGTCTTTTAAGGCCCACTGGGTAAATGTTGTTCCTGCACAGCCACAACAGCAACTTGGACAGCTCACAGCGCTTCCTCCTCCACGCTCTCGCTCCCAGGCAGTTGGTCCTTTTACAGTGTGCGCCTTCTCCTCCTCCCCCATGTCCTCGGCCTCCACTGCACGTCCAAATCTCGGTGGCCCTTCATCGTACCACGTGTGTAGGGCACAGCGGTGTCAAGCCGTCCTTCACATGGTTTGCCTTGGCGAACGGAGTCACACAGGGGAGGAACTACTAAAGTTCATTAGGGAAGAAATCCGAGTATGGCTTACTCCACGAAATCTGGAAATGGGAACCATGGTGACCAACAATGGGAAGAACATTGTGGCCGCGCTGCGACAAGGAAGTGTGAACCATTCGCCCTGCAGGGCACACGTGTTGAATCTGGTTGTCAAGAAGTTCATCAAGTCTTCACCCCATTTGCAAGATGTCCTGACAATGGCAAGGAAACTGTGCATGCACTTCAGCCACTCGTACACCGCCAAGCACACTTTGCTTGAGCTGCAGCGTCAGAACGGTATCCCACAGCATAGTCTCATTTGTGACGTTGCTACACATTGGAATTCCACCCTCCACATGTTGGACAGACTATACGAACAAAGAAAAGCCATCACGGATTTTTTGATGATACAAGCAGATAGGAGTACTCCCCTGTGTAACTTCCATGTGAACGAGTGGCAGCTCATACGTGACACCTGCTGTTTGCTGAGGCCCTTTGAGGAAGCCACATTTTTTGTTAGTCGCTCGAATTACGCCAAGAACGACGTAATTCCACTCCTACATTTACTCCAAAAAATGATTGAAAACATGGCTGGTCACGGCAATGGAGACGTTGCGCCTACATCAGAAGGCTACATGAGTCTTGTGGGGGATGAACTGCAGGAGGATGATGAGGGGCAGAGCGGAGCACAGTTTACAGTGGATAAGTTGGCCGGTGTTTCTGGTCATTGGACAGGAGAGGAGGAGCAGGAGCAGCCAGAGGAGCTGGAGGGTTATTACGAGGGAGGCGAGACAGAGGACCCAGACACACCGTGGCAGTATGCAGTGGAGATGGAGGCAGGTAGTCCCAGCGAGTCACTGTCACAAGTGGCACGATGCATGCTGAGTTGCTTGCGTAGTGACCCCCGAATTGTCAAAATTCTTCAGCGCAATGACTTCTGGATCTCCACCTTATTAGACCCTCGCTACCGGAACAGAATGGGGGCCTTTTTTACACCCACTGAGAGGGAGGACAAATTGACCTACTTCAGGGAGCTTCTACGTAGTCGGTTGGCCGATGCCTATCGGCCATCCACTCGCAGGTCTGACTCGGGGGGCCCTCTGCACTCACCTTCCACTGCCACGGCTGCTGGGGAGGGGTGGCAGGAGCAGTACCGGCTCAATCAGCAGCAGCCTGAGTCTACAGTCGCTGATGAGTAGCTTCCTTCAGCCGCATAGTGAAGCTACTCATCAGCAGCAGGTGGACATGGAGCAGGACCTGAATCAGCAGGTGGTGGCTTACCTCGACATGACCCTGCCAACAACCGTTGAAGGTCCGCTGGACTTCTGGGCAGCCAAACTCGATTTATGGCCGCAACTAGCAGAGTCTGCCCTGGAAAAGCTGTCCTGCCCTGCCAGTAGTGGGCCATCAGAGCGGGTGTTTAGTGCAGCCGGGGCCATAGTCACCCCAAGGCGAACTTGTCTGTCTACTAAAAATGTGGAGAGACTGACGTTTGTCAAGATGAATCAGGGATGGATCAGCCAGGATTTCCAGCCACCAACAACAGATGGGTCTGAGTAGATTGACCATTCTCCTACAACAAAATTTTCTCTATTGTGGTTGGTTATGAAACCCTTTGGGGCAGAGCTGGGCATTGTACGGCCCAATTGCCACGTACGGCCCTTTGATTGGCTCTGACCGGCCTGCGCTGAATGGGGGACAACTATGCTGCCTAATCTGGGGGACAACTATGCTCCTAATCTGGGGGACATCTATGCTGCCTAATCTGGGGGACATCTATGCTGCCTAATCTGGGTGACATCTATGCTGCCTAATCTGGGGGACAACTATGCTCCTTATCTGGCGGACAACTATGCTCCTAATCTGGGGGACAACTATGCTCCTAATCTGGGGGACAACTAAGATCCTAATCTGGTGGACATCTATGCTGCCTAATCTGGGGGACAAGTATGCTCCTAATCTGGGGGACATCTATGCTGCCTACTCTGGGGGAAAAGTATGCTCCTAATCTGGTGGACATCTATGCTGCCTAATCTGGGGGACATCTATGCTGCCTACTCTGGGGGACAAGTATGCTCCTAATCTGGGAGACAACTATGCTCCTAATCTGGGGGACTTGTATGCTGCCTAATCTGGGTGACATCTATGCTCCTAATATGGGGAAAACTGATGCTTCTGGTCTTGGGCCTATAATTTTTTGAAGTTTAGCAGTAGCTAAATACATGCTTAATGCAAATGTCAACATTGATCTTTAAATGTAAGGGGTTATGAAACCCTCTTGGGTACTGCGAATGCATGATCCAGACTCATTCTGTGTCTTTCACAAACTACTTGCCTCCCTGGTTCCTCAGGCCTTAGGCCTATAATTTTTTTAAGTTTAGCAGTAGCTAAATACATGCTTAATGCAAATGTAAACATTGATCTTTAAATGTAAGGGGTTATGAAAACCTCTTGGGTACTGCAAATGCATGATCATTCTGTGTCTTTCAGGAACTACTTGCCTCCCTGGTGCCTATGGCCTTACATTTTTGGATGTTTAGCAGTAGCTAAATACATGCTTAATGCAAATTTCAACAATGATCGTTAAATTCTTGGCGCTCTGCCAGGGCCTTCTCCTACCCCGCCTGGGCCGATCCAAGGACCTCACTAACCAACTCACTAACTAATCCAATCGCTTATAGCGATGGGCGGTGTGTATAAAGGGCAGGGACTTAATCAACACCATCTTATGACCCTCAATTACTGGTAATTCCTTGTTTTAAGGTTAAATAATTGCAATCCCAGATCCCTATCATGAACTGGTTTCAGCGTGCAACACGCACCTGTCCTCGAAAGATAGAGACACGCTAATCCGTTCAGTGGAGCGCTAGTGCGGCCCAGGACATCTGAGGCCATAACACACCTGTTATTGCTCGATCTCGCAATTGATCGGGCAAGGTAAGGGTTATTAAAGCCTCTTGGGTACTGCTGAGGCCTACTCCTGACTGCTCCTGGTGCAATGTATGGGGTAATTAAACACTCGGGTGGTGTTATTGTTAAATTTACTGATAATTTTATCAGTAATAAAATTGAATTTTGCAGAATGCTAACCGTTACACAACGGAACGCTTGTTGCGTGTGATTTTTTAATGAAAAAAAAATATATATATATATATATGAAGAAGGATTAACTCTGCTTAATCATTTTTGGCAATTAGAATCCTTTTGTGATCTGATCTTTTGGAGACAGATGCGCTTACACACATGTAATAATTTTTTTAACCAAATCTCAAACATTGTGTGGTTTATTATTTTTTAGAAAAATGTCTTTTGGTGGTCCACCGTCCTGCATTATAGAGTCTTCTGAACTGCTATATATGCGCTTGTTTTTAAAAAATAGATATTTTGTCAGACAATTTCAATAATATTTTGCAGTTTTTTGGGGTGGATTGTGAAGTCCGGGTGTGTACTCGTGCATCAGCCAACTCCAGGCTGTGTCTTTCAGGCAATCTATTGGTTCCTGATGCCGCAGAGGTGGGGCCTGGGTCTGGGAATTTAAAATTCTTGGATTGCGGGTGCTACCAAAAAAGATGGACACACCCTAATCCGTTCAGTGGAGCGCTCCTGCGGCCCCGGACATCTGAGGGCATAACACACCTGTTATTGCTCGATCTCAGGAGAATGGGGGTTCATCATCGGGAGAAGAGAGTTGCAGGTTGCCCTTGAGTCAGCAAGGCGGTAGCATGGTTGGCAGTCAGCGTGGTGTGGCAGTAGTGGAAATTCTGGAGCCAAACGTGCCCGGGGGAGACCACCTGCTTCGCGGCAGCTTACCTTTCCGGGAGTTAGCGGGTTACCAGCACCGGTCGATGAAAGATAGAGACACGCTAATCCGTTCAGTGGAGCGCGCCTGCGGCCCCGGAAATCTGAGGGCATAACACACCTGGTATTGTTCGATCTCCCAATTGATCGTGCAAAGGTAAGGGGTTATTAAAGCCTCTTGGGTACTGCTGAGGCCTACTCCTGACTGCTCCTGGTGTAATGTATGGGGTAATTAAACACTCTTGGGTAGTGTTTTTTTATTTATTTACTGATAATTTTATCTGTAATAAAATAGAATTTTCCAGAATGCTAATCGTTACACAACGAAACGCTTGTTGCGTGTGATTTTTTAATGAAAATAAAAAATAAATAAATAAATACGGACAGGGATTAACTCTGCTTCATCATTTTGGCCGAAAAAAGTCCTTTGGTGATCTGATCTTTTGGAGACAGATGCGCTTACACACATATTGAATTAGTTTTTGTAAAAAAAATTCAAACATTGTGTGGTTTATTATTTTGAGAAGAATGTCTTTGGGCGGCCCACCGTCCTGCATTATAGAGGCTTGTTCTTACACAAAGGTATTTCTTTAAAAAATTTCTAAAATGTTGTTGTTTTTTGGAGGGGATTGTGAAGCCTGGGTGTGTACTGGTGCATCAGCCAACTCCAGGCTGTGTCCTTCAGGCAATATATGGGTTCCTCATGCCGCAGAGGTGGGGCCTTGGTCTGGAAATTTCTAATTTTTGGATAGCGGGTGCTACCTATGAGAAATCTTTGTCAAAAATGTCATATATTGTGTTGTTTTTTGGGGGGGGATTGTGAAGCCCTGGTGTGTGGTGTACTAGTGCAACAGCCAACTCCACGCTGTGCCATTCAGCCACTAAATGGTCTCCTCTTGCTGCCAACATGTCCACGCTGTGTCATTCAGCCACTATATGGTGTCCTCATGCTGCCAACACCTCCACGCTGTGCCATTCAGCCAATATATGGTGTCCTCATGCTGCCAACACCTCCACGCTGTGCCATTCAGCCACTATATGGTGTCCTCATGCTGCCAACACCTCCACGCTGTGCCATTCATCCACTATATGGTGTCCTCATGCTGCCAACACCTCCACGCTGTGCCATTCAGCCACTATATGGTGTCCTCATGCTGCCAACACCTCCACGCTGTGCCATTCAGCCACTATATGGTGTCCTCATGCTGCCAACACCTCCACGCTGTGCCATTCAGCCACTATATGGTGTCCTCATGCTGCCAACACCTCCACGCTGTGCCATTCAGCCACTATATGGTGTCCTCATGCTGCCAACACCTCCACGCTGTGCCATTCAGCCACTATATGGTGTCCTCATGCTGCCAACACCTTCACGCTGTGCCATTCAGCCACTATATGGTGTCCTCATGCTGCCAACACCTCCACGCTGTGCCATTCAGCCACTATATGGTGTCCTCATGCTGCCAACACCTCCACGCTATGTCTCTCAGTCACTATATGGTCTCCTGACATTGATGCCACCACCAGGCTCTGTCATTGTGCTGCTGTGCGGCAGTGATTCTAAGAGCGATGCCAGTAATCTGCATGCTATTCTGAATAACAGTATTATTTCACTACCCCAGCACACTCCATATGCGTTTTAGGACACAGCAAAGTGTTCTATACCCCTATAGAGGCTGTACGTAGGCTAGAAATAGCCTTTTTTAATATCAATTCGCCGCGAACAAATTCGGATTGAAACAAACTTTTCGGAAAAATTCGGCGAATCGGCCGAATCGAATTTTTGAAAAGTTCGCTCATCTCTACTGGTCGACCTATCAGGAAGTGAGAGAACTGGACCAATCAGCTTGTTACTGGTGCTCACACCTTGTAGAGTGGTTATTGGTTACCTGTTCTGATTGCAAACCTGTGCTCATGATAAAGGTTTTTCCCTTCACTAGTGTTCATTGTTCTGTGTATTCTGTTAACTGACCTGTATATCTGACCTCTGTTGTGACTTGACTACTCTTTCCCTGCTGGTTTTGTATTATGCTGCTTTCTAGGTTTGATCCATTGCCTGTCTTGAATTTGCCTTGGTTTGTAAACTTGTACTATGTTGCCCTGTAGATTTCTGACTTTGGCTTATCCCTTGTTTGCTGTTTTTTGTACCATAGCTGCCCATGTGTTGCTGACTGGACTAATGACTATTCTTGACACCTCTGAACGCCTCTGTTTAGAGTGGATCATCCAAGCTTTTAGGAACATTGATTGGGGCAAGATCCAAGTCTTCACTGCTATCTTCCTTGGATGTGAAAGTACCAATATGAAATATAACAAGGCCCAATCTACCATTTACGATGACGATGTTTCAGGCCCTAAGTGCACCTGCATCCCCTGGAGTTATATCCTTGTCCGCAACTTCTTCCATGAACATATGTGGAAGAAAAAATAACAACAAAAGGAACAACTTTGCTTTTTGCTTTTTTTTTTGCTCTGCTTTACCCTGCTCTTTTGTCATGTTTCTAGCTTCCTGTTCATGTTGCCAGCTATTTTACTATGTTCCCTCCATTTCCCTGTATAAAAACATCTTCTGGTTTAATACTTATTAAAAATGTGTAAAACAGGTGGGATATCGGGTAATTTTAAATTAACTCCTGTATGGAACAATGTATATTTGCCAGCAATTATGACATTTCTGGAATTTCAAGAGTTGAAGCGGGTAGGAAGAAATAGGGTAGAGCACCTATTTTGTAGTGATTGATGGTTGGGATATGTTGGCAAATCAATATGGCTTGGGAATGGGATAAAAATTTGGATATAACCAGATTAAAGATACATTTTATTAATTAAAGAGAAACAGATTGATTATTTATCTACATGATTTAATTAAATTTATTTTGGGGATCACATAGGAGGAAAAAGATTTTGAAGAACATTTACATAGATTGATAGCAATCAGTAGAAACGAGAAGTGCTGCAGCATTTGTAACTTGTCCAGCTTTCTTTATTAGATGCAGGTGTAACACATAAACGACAATTCTTTCACTTTAACTAGCTTTTCCATAGCCTCACAAAGTGAGGGCCTCTCAGCAAATGGCCTAATCTCTGCGCATGGCTGGTCGCAGCCACTGATTGGCTGAGTGGCAATGTGACGCATTAAGCCTTGGTACTGGTCTTCTTCATGGTGCCTGTGCTCAATATGTCACACTGCTGCTCAGCAATCACTGGCAGAGGTGGTACACTGTTGTGGCATGCAATTTGCTGAACTGCACTGTGACCTTCAAGGCCCCAGAACCAGTAGGAAGATCCTACTGGAGGCCGGGGGCAGTGACACTGGGAGGCAATAGGGTATCGCGTGAGGTAAGTAAAGGTTTATTTTCTTCATGAAGGCAGTCTAGGCATATATATATATTATATATATAATTACAAATACTTTTTGTACCCCTATAACTTATCCCAGCAACCCTTTTGTAATACATTTGCTTACAACAGCCCTATGACCACACTGGCATATAATACTGTATGTATTCATTATTTATTTTATTAAAGTTACAAACTTTTAATTAAAAACTTTATTTAATATGAAATGTAGATGTAAATGAGGATAGAAGTTATCCTCAAGCTGTTATTTCTGTTAACCCTACAGAGATTTAATCAACTGGGTAATGAAGACATAAATTTGTTAGACGACTTAAAGACATTTCTATCTCTAACCTTCCTTAGAGTGTTAGCCTTTATATATGACTACACACCCCATAGTATAATCAGAGCTATATGTCAGATATCTCAGTGTGGGTTTCATAAGCTGTTTGTCATGCCATAGAGGAAATTTCCTGGACTCTGGTAGGAAACAACATTGGCATCAATCATTTATAAAATCCAAAACACTTTCTGAATGTCTGAAACTATATTTAAGATTTTTACAGAGGTGAAGTAATTTCCAAAATGTTTTCATCATTTCCATTGGGTTTGTGTTTAGTACAGATTGACTATTGTTTATTTTAATGTTATTTATTTGTATTTCTGATGTGGATTATTCCATTTTATGTAATTGATGATAAATCATTTGTCCAGTTCTTAAATGAAAGCTTAGCACTTTAAACTTTCACATTATCCAGCACTAGTCATGTAGGCCAGGGAAATATACTCCAAGTGTAAATCTCAGTATACAGTAGTTAGTGGAGAAGAATGCATACGTAAAATGATACTTATTAACCGAGCACATAACATTGTTGGATTTTAGCTTGTAGTTGTAAGTAGTATAGTTTTGTGCTCCATCTTTTGTAAAAAGGACAATTCTAGGTAGAACTAATATATGCTAGAAATAGTAAATACCCCCATACAGCTCAGCTATTAAATGGGTTATCCATCATAAGGTGATTTTTGTATGTACCTGGCAGACAGTAACAGACAAGCTTAGGAAGGGTCTGCGCTTGTCTTGGGGCTAAATGGCTATGTTGTGAGATTACCATAATACTGTGGCTAGCTTTTTGTGAACTGGTATTTCCTGTTTGGCTTTTCTTTTTTTGACTACAAATCCCACAATTCCATTTTTCTCCCTCAGACACATCAGCCACTCCACCCATTGAAACATAAATGAGCTGCATCCATACAAAAGACCTGTGGTTTTCAATCAGGGTGCCTACAGCATTAGTTGCAGATTGATCTCTCTCCCACCAAGCGATCCCTCCACCCATTGAAGCAAACAGGCTCCCTGTCATCATCTGACTAGTGAGTCAGGTCTCGGCCGCATTGCAATCTGGGAAAAATCTGAGACAACAGTCATTTTGTATGCTGTTAAAAATAAATACTGGGGTGAAAATTACCGAAGAATTGTGCGAAAACCGTCACACACAGGTATAGACACTATATTATGAACTTCACTAACTTTACAGCCCTTGTAGCATAGTCAAATGAAAAAAAGTTCCTGGAATACACCTTTAAGTTAACACAAAGTATACAAATAAGGGGATAAGCTAAATGATGATAGAATAATGCATCTTTTAAGTCCAGGGATATCTTTTTTGTAATCAACTTTGGTTGTAGATTTTTTAATTCTTTTTTCTGTATAGGATTATGGGGCAGACATCTTGTCTGAGCTGCTGTTAACATTTAATGATGCTTTACAGCAGCTATTTGGACCATGGGTCTTCCCTTCACCTTGCTCCTGTTTTTATTGCCGAACAAGTGATCTATACACAACTGGAAGTGTCTGCTTACTATTAGGATAAAAAATTGAAAATTGAAAGATTTCAGTGTTATTTTTTTTTTATATAGATGAAGACATGGAATATTTAAAAATCATCAAAAATTCCTATACAAATGTTTAACAAAAACTTGATTTAAACAAGAAGATCATATTTTGTTGACACATGCTCAGGTTGTCTGTGAAGGGCATATGCAAGGAAGAAATTCTTTAGGGGTATCTGTGCTTGCTTTTAGGGGTGAATTGACATTTCTGAACAAATATGACATATGTGAATTCAGATTACTTAACACTGAGGGAACACTGTGGTGATGTGTGGCTAATAATAGATGTAAAGCAACTATTATCATGGAATTTAGAACAAAGTCCAGCTTGGTAACTCCTTCTCTCCTTCACTATTGAGGGACAGTGGGGAGGCCACCTATCACATGTGATTGTTAGCCAATTCTGCCAAGATCATCAGGTTAGGCTTACTTTATTGTAATGAAAGTAGCCAGATTAAGAGGAGCAGCAGCTGAAAGGTCGAAACGCATCTGTCCAAAAGTTTTTTAATGTTCCATCACCACAAGAAGCAAACTGGGGTTGCCTTGTCTATTTGTTTTAAAGTGGGAGCAGTAGTTTTAGATGGTAAGATGAAGGTACCAGTAATCTTTGCAATAGGTGGCTCGATCAGAAGAACTGTCATGGCAGGGATTTGATGGAATGGATTGTACTTTGTGATGACTGCAGCACATTAGCCCCATACACAGTTAGAAGAGATGCATGCTATGTGTGTCCTTCCTATCACAGCCAGCATTTACTTTTTTAGTAACTTGTGTTACAGTAGCTTTTCAGAGGGATTGGATCCCATGGTTTGCCTTCTTTCCCCATGAATGTCAATAGGCTTTGGGTGTCCATGACCCTGTTGCTACTTTTTGCAGGAACTAACAAGTGTATAGTAAGGACAACTTTTATTACCTGGAATTTTGGAAGTGCTCTGATCCAGTGTATTATTTTTTATTTTCAGGAATTCTGTGACAACCATTCCAATCTAACCATCACAATTTAACGTCAAAGTTGGTTAGATTCTTACGCTTGTCCATTTTTTGCTTCCAACAAATCATCACCAAGACTGCCTGTTTCATACCTGTCTAATATATTTCCTCCATTGACAGGTAGTGAGACTGCATGAAGCAGACCGTCAACCGAGAACGTCCCCTTTTCCATGCACCTGTCCGCTTCCCCATACTGCATTAAGTCTTCTAATATGGAGTAAAAGAAGTCTTCCTGCAGCTCTATGTGTGGTGAGTGTTCTGCTGTTCTTCCTATGCTGCAAAAGATGTCCCTTACATACACCTAATACTGTTGAGCACCCAGTAATGATTATGATAATCTGACTGCATACAGTGAAGTATGAATTTAAGTATATAAGTATTCCATTACACCATAAGCAACAGTGACAAGTTTACGTTTTGTTTGAAAAGGAGATAATCAGCGTTATTCACTTCACCTGTCAGTGGTTTTAATGTCATGGCTTACTGATGTGTCTATACAGTAAAAGGATTTATAATGTAACTCAAATTCATTAACACAAAGCACTGCAAATGTTCAAAGTGATTTCCATTGATGACACACTAGGGGGGACATTTATCAAAGCATTTAGTAGTTTTTTTTTTGGCTTAAAATTGTCGCACTTGCGCCTACTCTCTTTTTTCTGCGACTTTTTGCTTGTTCAGTGTCCTAAGCAAAAAATAAAATTCTTGCTTACCATGATGAAGATGAAATGAGGGTGGACATTTCAGCAAGACAACGATCCCAAACACATAGCCATTAAACTCTCACATGGTTTAAAAAAAAAAAGAAAATAAAGCTGTTAGAATGGCCTAGCAACGCATACAACTAGTCTCTCTATACAGAAGGCATCTTGAAGCTGTTATTACCAACAAAGGCTTTTGTATAAAGTATTAACTATATCAGTTACCGTGTTCATGCTTTTTTACCTGTTTTTCTTTCTTTTTTTTTTTTTTTTTTTTTACAATATTATTAATAGCTAAATTTCTGAGCTTATTTGTCTTGGTTTCTTTGTATGGATTACATGGGTTGTTACCAACATCTGATGAAAATTTCCTGCCAATAGCCCCTTTGAAATATACACTGCTCAAAAAAATAAAGGGAACACTTAAACAACACAATGTAACTCCCAGTCAATCACACTTCTGTGAAATCACACTGTCCACTCAGGAAGCAACACTGATTGACAATCAATTTCACATGCTGTTGTGCAAATGGAACAGACAACAGGTGGAAATGATAGGCAATTTGCAAGACACCCCCAATAAAGGAGTAGTTCTGCAGGTGGTGACCACAGACCACTTCTCAGTTCCCTTGTGAGACCATATGCTGGTGCGGTTGGCCCTGGGTTCTTCCTAATGCAAGACAATGCTAGACCTCATGTGGATGGAGTGTGTCCGCAGTTCCTGCAAGAGGAAGGCATTGATGCTATGGACTGGCCCGCCCGTTCCCCAGACCTGAATCGGATTGAGCACATCTGGGACATCATGTCTCACTCCATTGCACCACAGACTGTCCAGGAGTTGGCGCATGCCCAGGTGTTGTAGGGAGGTCATATGGGCACGTGGAGGCCACACACACTACTGAGCCTCATTTTGACTTGGTTTAAGGACATTACATAAAGTTGGATCAGCCTGTAGTGTGGTTTTCCACTTTGATTTTGAGTGTGACCCCATATCCAGACCTCCATGGGTTGATAAATTTGATTTCCATTGATAATTTGGTTGTCAGCACATTCAACTATGTAAAGATGAAAGTATTTCATACGACTAGTTCATTCTTTCAGATCTAGGATGTGTTATCTTAGTGTTCCCTTAATTTTTTTGAGCAGTGTATTTATTGAGAAAAATGGTGACGTGTTTATGAATACTTATTTTACCTGCTATATATGTATATGGTGGACCTATAAGAGCATATATAGAATATGTAAAGTATCACTGCAGCAATGTTTGAACATTTAGTAACATCAAACCCTTGTGCTAAAGTGATGTTGGAGATGCCAGTTACACTAGCCTTAAATTATACCTGTTGTTTCAAAATATTTTAAAATCATGCTTGACTTTATTAGATTAAAGGGGTACTCTGCTGGAAAACACATTTTTTAAATAAACTGGTGTCATAAAGTTTTACAGATTTGTAAATTACTTCTATTTAAAAAAATGTTATCCTTCTAGTATATATCAACTTCTGTATGTTCCACAGGAAGTTATATAGTTCTTTTCTGTCTGACCCCAGTGCTCTCTGCTGACATCTCTGTCCATGTCGAGGAACTTTCCAGAGCAGGAACAAATCCCCATAGCAAACCTCTCCTGCTCTGGACAGTTCCTGACATGGACAGAGGTGTCAGCAGAGAGCGCTGTGGTCAGATAGAAAAGAACCATACAACTTCATCTGGAGCATACAGCAGCTACTAAGTACTGGAAGGATTAAAATATTTAAATAGAAGTAATTTACAAATTTGTTTAACTTTCTGCCACCAATATTCTCTACATTTCAGGGGGTGTTGATGCTGATCTGCCACCAGTTGATAATAAAAAATTTTTTCCCACCAGTGTACCCCTTTAACATTTCAGACTGGTGATAAAATTATTTTGGGGCTTTCATTGCTTTTATTAGTGGTCTACAGCTCTTATTCTCTACATTTCAGGTGGTGTGAACAGAGTTGGTCTGTTTTCCAGTAGTACTGGTGGCAACTTGGAGGAGTTGATGAGAGTTCTACTGTGAAAATGTCATAATGGTTATGTCACTGGTGGTTCAAGTGTTAAAGAAAAATAAAGCAAATGTCATAAAATGGATATTTTATGGCTCAAAAACTGGCCAAATATAATATTTTTTATATTGTGTTCAATTGATAGTAAAACGGCCGTTAGCGCAGACATCCATTAATGGAATGCCCTTTTTTAAGTTCTTACAGTCAAAAAACAATATTTGTGGTCAGTATTTGCAACCTTTAAAGTGTTACTCTCTTTTAAATTAATGCGATAGCCTGGGGGAGTAGGGTATGGGGAGCGTAGCTGTGCGGTGACTAAAGGGTGCTTGTTAACCCATGCTATTCGTGATGCCAGGGTGAGGGCTCCTCAGTAATGCTTGTCCTACCGCCACATTTCCCAAGAGCGATAGGGAGGTAGATAATAATGGAATGTCCACAACCGGAGAGTTTTCTTAAACAGTTGTAACTTTTACTGAAGATTTTATGCAAGCTTCATAACCGGAACAGTTGCTATACATGCAAGCTTTCTTTGGAGATTGACAATGGTTGGGACTTTAGCAATTTAGAGTCTTTAGGATAATATGCGCTGTTCCACTGGATTTAGGGGATTTAGTTGCGGTCCAGTAGTCATGCTAGCTTTAGCGGGGAGTAGTTTAGAACTCACAGTTTAGGTCCGCTGAGGCCGGTAGGTTTTCAGGCCTAGCGTGTCTTACAAGTTGCGCAGATCCGTCCTGCTAGTCGGCATTCAAGAGAGCAGCAACCCAAGAGAGCGATAATTGGCTACAGCTCCCTTATATGGGCAGGGGCTGGACTAGTGCTAATTGGTCCAATACTTGTGTCAATCACCATTACAAAGGATTATGGGTAACATGTGACCCAAGGACCTCCAAAGGTCCTCCATCATACCATAGAGGATATTAACATATTCACATGACCGAAGGTCCTGCGACGCTAAACAAGGTTAGTACTATACACTACATTAAATATACATTATTACTAAATATGTACATGTATCAACATTGCAGAATTAGAGTAGAGGAGAGGTGACTAGGGGCTGTCCCACCTGGGGGACCCTGCCTGAGCATAGTTACTCTGACTTTGGGGACCACCACACTAGGTACGGTATGCAATACGGTACCGGGACACCATATTAAAGAGGTTTCCAAGTTAAAGATAATTTAACCCTTACAGTATAAGTGTCTGATGGCAGGATGTCTGACTGCTGGGACCCCCTGTGATCTTCAGAATGGAACCCAGGCTCTATGAGAGAAGTGTGTGTTGCAGATAACTCGGGTCTTGGATCTATTTAGTGCTTTAATAGAAATGAATGGAGCAGGGGTCATCTGCAGCAAGCACTCCTCTCATAGAGCCAGGGCCCAATTTTGGAGATCACGGGGGTTCCAGCGGTCGGGCCCCCCCAACCATCAGACACTTATTCCCTTTGCCGTGGATAGTGGATATGCTGTCTTATGCTGGAGAACCCCTTTAACTATTGACATGGCACACAGACATGTCAAAAGTCAAGATCAGTCATAGTCTTATTGTGGAAACCAAATTGGAAAGTTGTTTTAGCTGGGTGAAGCCCATGGCAGCACACATCCCTCCCTGGCTTGGTGCATGTTCCGACTGAGTACAGGAGACAGACTTCCTGATATTACTTTTAAACCTTTGCCGATCTGACATCTTATCCCCTATCCTTTGGATAGGGGATAAGATGCCAGGGGCAAAGCACCCCTTTAAGTCTTCTGAAATAATTACTCCTAAATACCTTTCCTCAGATACTAAGGTTAGGACTGCATCACATATTCTATATTCTGCCCGAGGGTTTTTACGTCCCAGGTGCATTATCTTGCACTTATCCACATTACATTTCAGTTCATTTCTGACCATTTTTCGAGTTTGCCTAAATCCTTTTCCATTTGGCAAATCCCTCCAGGAGCATCAACCCAGTTACATATCTTTGTGTCATCAGCAAAAAGACACACCTTACTATCGAGGTATTACTAATGAATATATTTAACAAAATTGGTCCCTGTACAGATCCCTGAGGTACCCCACTGGTAACATGACCTTGTTCTGAATATTCTCCATTGACTACAACCCTCTGTTGTCTGTCCCTCGCCACTGCCTAATCCACTCAACAATATGGGAGGCCAAGCTCAATGGCTAGTTTATTGATAATTCTTCTGTGTGGGACAGTGTCAAAAGCCTTACTACCTTTTCCTTTTCTGGCCAAACACACAGAACAACACATACTCCTCTCTGCTATGCCATTTCAGCCATAAAAATGCTGGAGAAACTGCACTGAACTGAACAAGGTGACCCTGTGCTGAGCTAATTATTTAAACAGTACAGTACAGTACTACTTATCCTACCCCCACTTCCTGTATTTTGTCCTCTTCTATCTGTTACTAGAAAAAGATTTTCCCTGACAACAGGCAGACATCTTGTAGATAAAACTTCCGAGCTGTCTTTCTGAGGTAAGGAGTAATTTTTGGTTTATACAGTAATGTGCGCATAAGTTAGGGATCATGTTGGCTATAAAATAAAGGGAAGTTGTTTTAAAGGACAGTGCCCATTTAAAGGGTTACTCCACCCACAGACATCTTATCCTCCTATCCACAGTATAGGGGATAAAATGTCTTATTGTGGATGTCCCACTGCAGGGAACCCCCGCGATCTCTGTGCAGCACCCTTGCCACATCTGACAGTCTAAACAATATGTTTAGAATGCTGGGTTTCCGCAGCCAAAGACATGATGTCATGTCACGCCCATTCATTTCTATGGAAGGGGGTGTGGCGGGACCCCTGCATCATACATCTTATCCCCTATCCTTTGAATAAGGGATAAGATGTCTGTATGTGGAGTACCCCTTTAAATGGTGTACTATAAAAGGGGCACAAGTAGGTATACTTGCTTTCATGTTTGGCTATTGTGCTAAGCATATTTACTGTACATACATTATGCCATTTCTATAAAATGCTTTGTAGTAAGAAAACACATGATTGTGTATTCTTCCAGGAGAAGTTTTTGGCTATGGAAGGTAAAGAAAATATGACACAGCCCATCATTAATTTTATTATTATAGGATTCCCTTCATCTAATCCTGTTCAGATTCTGCTCTTCTTTATTTTTCTCTTCATGTACATCTTGACCACAGTTGAAAATGTTCTTGTCATCGTCATCATCTGGAACAGTCGGAATCTCCATAAACCCATGTATTACTTTCTTGGAAACTTGTCATTCTTGGAGACATGGTATGTAACGGTCACGGTTCCCAAGTTGTTATCCATATTTCTTACAAAGAGTAAACAGATTACATTTAATGCCTGCATGACACAACTCTTCTTTTTCCTCTTCTTGGGCTCTACGGAATGTGTGCTCTTAACAGTTATGGCATTTGATCGATATGTAGCTATCTGCAACCCTTTGCATTACGTCACTATAATGAACTGGCATTTTTGCTTTGTCCTGGCATGCTGCACCTGGATCATTGGCTTTGTGATAAGTATTCTTAAGATTTACTTCATTTCCCAGCTTACTTTTTGTCAGTCAAACGTGGTCAACCATTTTTACTGTGATGTGTCTCCAGTACTTAATCTCGCCTGCACAGACAGGCAGCAAACTGAAGTCGTAGACTTTATCCTTGCCCTGATTATCCTCCTAGTGCCACTCCTGCTTACTTGCTTTTCCTATATGTGTATATTGGCAACAATTATTCAAATCCCACATTCTAATGGGCGTAAGAAAGCTTTTTCCACTTGTGCTTCTCATTTGGTTGTTGTTGTCATACTCTATTCCACCACTCTTTTCATGTACGCTAGGCCAAGCAGGGCTCAATCTGTTAATTCCAACAAACTGGTCTCTGTTGTATACACGGTGGTGACACCTTTCCTCAATCCGATCATCTATTGCCTAAGAAACAAGGAAGTGAAGGAGGCCGTCTATAAACTTCTCTTTAGAATCTGAATAGAATATGAATGGGTGTTGATACTGATCTGCCACCAGTTGATAATAAAAACATTTTTTTCCACCAGAGTACCCCTTTAACATTTCAGAGTGGTGATAAGATGATTTTTGGGCTTTCACTGCTTTTATTATTGTCCACACCTCTTATTCTCTACACACCAGGTTATGTGAACCCCAATCTGTTAATTCCAACAAACTGGTCTCTGTTGTATACACGGTGGTGACACCTTTCCTCAATCCGATCATCTATTGCCTAAGAAACAAGGAAGTGAAGGAGGCCGTCTATAAACTTCTCTTTAGAATCTGAATAGAATATGAATGGGTGTTGATACTGATCTGCCACCAGTTGATAATAAAAACATTTTTTTCCACCAGAGTACCCCTTTAACATTTCAGAGTGGTGATAAGATGATTTTTGGGCTTTCACTGCTTTTATTATTGTCCACACCTCTTATTCTCTACACACCAGGTTATGTGAACCCCAATCTGTTAATTCCAACAAACTGGTCTCTGTTGTATACACGGTGGTGACACCTTTCCTCAATCCGATCATCTATTGCCTAAGAAACAAGGAAGTGAAGGAGGCCGTCTATAAACTTCTCTTTAGAATCTGAATAGAATATGAATGGGTGTTGATACTGATCTGCCACCAGTTGATAATAAAAACATTTTTTTCCACCAGAGTACCCCTTTAACATTTCAGAGTGGTGATAAGATGATTTTTGGGCTTTCACTGCTTTTATTATTGTCCACACCTCTTATTCTCTACACACCAGGTTATGTGAACCCCAATCTGTTAATTCCAACAAACTGGTCTCTGTTGTATACACGGTGGTGACACCTTTCCTCAATCCGATCATCTATTGCCTAAGAAACAAGGAAGTGAAGGAGGCCGTCTATAAACTTCTCTTTAGAATATGAATGGACAATCATTTTCCTGATAATGTCTGTAATAACCTAATAGACCCAGATTTATCAAACTGTGTGAGAGAAAATTTTTTCCCCAAGAACCAATCACAGCTCAGGTTTCACTTTACCAGAGCTCATTAGCTGAGCTGTGATTGGTTGTTGTGGGAAAATCACTCCCCTTTTTCTCTCTCACAGTTTGATAAATCTTGTTTAGGATTCAAAATTTGCAAAAACATACTAAATGAACAAATGATTTACTGTCTATAACTACGTTGAATCATACTTGAACACAAAATACTAAATATATGAAAGATGAACTATACAATAGGTGGCTCTGCCATGTCTGCAATGGTGAGATATATACTTTGATAGTAATTTTCCAGTTTGGTCTAATGCATTACAAAGCGATAGGGATATTGCATGTTGACATAAGGTGTCTTTGCAGTGTGCTTTATTACCGTTCTTTATAACTACTGTAGGTCTAGTATTAACACAGTTTTGTTCTGGCTTTTTTTTTGGAAAACTGCCACTGTAGTTTTGAGTCAAAGAAGTGGATTCAGTAGAAATGGATAATATAAAGAAATAACTTCTCCTTCCCGCTGGATTCATTTCTTACTTTGGCTCAGAAACTGCAGTGGCGTTTGTAAATAAATAAATAAACGCCAAAAAAACCCACAAATGTGTGTGGAAACCTTCCATTAGTGTTGCTCCCACAAAAACTAGTGTTATAATGACATGGTATATTGTATTATAATTTCTTCCCTAGAATCAATGCTCTAATAATAAAGCATCCAGTGAAGTATTTCACAATTAAATCCAAAATGAATCTGACAGAAAAATCCTCTGTATCCCTGAATATGAAATGAGAAGCAAACCAGTGTAAACTGGGATGACTATGAGCATCATCTTATGGCTTTGTATACTGTATCTCATAAGTTATAGTGGGCCTTAATATACTAGTCTGGTTAATATTGTAATAAAGCTTTTAACATCTGATATACATGTACATTAAAAATATGTGGCAGCCAAGATGGTACAATAGAAGGGAATCTATGGGATAGCTGAGGCTCGTCCTCATACTGGTTCTGATATCAATAGTCACAATTGGTGAGATTTATAAAAAAAAAAGAAAAAACTAAAAATAGGGTGCAGCTCAGCTCACCTTCATATAACTTACAGTGTTACTGTTACTGTTAAATTATATTAAAAATCCCCTTTCATGAATGTTTAATGTTAATTATAGTACAAATTAAAAAAAACATTTTATTAAAAAATGTATTATGTTGAAAGGTTTCATTGTGAGTGATAGACCATAGGGCCCTTGAGGTCGATTCAATCCCGAATATTTATATGTTACAAAAAGATTAAATAAAAAATTTGGAAAAACGCTCCTATCAATAAACTACAACAGATATATTAGTATACAAATAGATTTAAATAATAGTGCACAAAGTTCTGTTGCTTCAATAAAGTTTATTAAAATAAATATTGCAACAATATTATTTAAATCTATTTATATATTGATTTATCCATTAATTATTATTGTTACGCCGAGCGCTCCGGGTCCCCGCTCCTCCCCGGAGCGCTCGCTTCACTCCCCCCGCTGCAGCGCTCCGGTCACGTCCTCTGACCCGGGGCGCTGCGATTCCGCTGCCAGCCGGGATGCGATTCGCGATGCGGGTAGCGCCCGCTCGCGATGCGCACCCCGGCTCCCCTACCTGACTCGCTCTCCGTCTGTTCTGTCCCGGCGCGCGCGGCCCCGCTCCCTAGGGCGCGCGCGCGCCGGGTCTCTGCGATTTAAAGGGCCACTGCGCCGCTGATTGGCGCAGTGGTTCCAATTAGTGTGTTCACCTGTGCACTTCCCTATATCACCTCACTTCCCCTGCACTCCCTTGCCGGATCTTGTTGCCATTGTGCCAGTGAAAGCGTTCCTTGTGTGTTCCTAGCCTGTGTTCCAGACCTTCTGCCGTTGCCCCTGACTACGATCCTTGCTGCCTGCCCCGACCTTCTGCTACGTCCGACCTTGCTTCTGCCTACTCCCTTGTACCGCGCCTATCTTCAGCAGCCAGAGAGGTGAGCCGTTGCTAGTGGATACGACCTGGTCACTACCGCCGCAGCAAGACCATCCCGCTTTGCGGCGGGCTCTGGTGAAAACCAGTAGTGGCTTAGAACCGGTCCACTAGCACGGTCCACGCCAATCCCTCTCTGGCACAGAGGATCCACTACCTGCCAGCCGGCATCGTGACAGTAGATCCGGCCATGGATCCCGCTGAAGTTCCTCTGCCAGTTGTCGCTGACCTCACCACGGTGGTCGCCCAGCAGTCACAACAGATAGCGCAACAAGGCCAACAGCTGTCTCAACTGACCGTTATGCTACAACAGTTACTACCACAGCTTCAGCAGTCATCTCCTCCGCCAGCTCCTGCACCTCCTCCGCAGCGAGTGGCCGCTCCTGGGATACGCTTATCCTTGCCGGATAAATTTGATGGGGACTCTAAGTTTTGCCGTGGCTTTCTTTCCCAATGTTCCCTGCATCTGGAGATGATGTCGGACCTGTTTCCCACTGAAAGGTCTAAGGTGGCTTTCGTAGTCAGCCTTCTGTCCGGAAAAGCCCTGTCATGGGCCACACCGCTCTGGGACCGCAATGACCCCGTCACTGCCTCTGTACACTCCTTCTTCTCGGAAATCCGAAGTGTCTTTGAGGAACCTGCCCGAGCCTCTTCTGCTGAGACTGCCCTGTTGAACCTGGTCCAGGGTAATTCTTCCGTTGGCGAGTATGCCGTACAATTCCGTACTCTTGCTTCAGAATTGTCCTGGAATAATGAGGCCCTCTGCGCGACCTTCAAAAAAGGCCTATCCAGCAACATTAAAGATGTTCTGGCCGCACGAGAAATTCCTGCTAATCTACATGAACTTATTCACCTAGCCACTCGCATTGACATGCGTTTTTCCGAAAGGCGTCAGGAACTCCGCCAAGATATGGACTCTGTTCGCACGAGGCGTTTCTTCTCCTCGGCTCCTCTCTCCTCTGGTCCCCTGCAATCTGTTCCTGTGCCTCCCGCCGTGGAGGCTATGCAGGTCGACCGGTCTCGCCTGACACCTCAAGAGAGGACACGACGCCGTATGGAGAACCTCTGCCTGTACTGTGCTAGTACCGAACACTTCCTGAGGGATTGTCCTATCCGTCCTCCCCGCCTGGAAAGACGTACGCTGACTCCGCACAAAGGTGAGACAGTCCTTGATGTCTACTCTGCTTCTCCACGTCTTACTGTGCCTGTGCGGATGTCTGCCTCTGCCTTCTCCTTCTCTACAGTGGCCTTCTTGGACTCTGGATCTGCAGGAAATTTTATTTTGGCCTCTCTCGTCAACAGGTTCAACATCCCCGTGACCAGTCTCGCCAGACCCCTCTACATCAATTGTGTAAATAATGAAAGATTGGACTGTACCATACGTTTCCGCACGGAGCCCCTTCTTATGAGCATCGGATCTCATCATGAGAGGATTGAACTTATGGTCCTCCCCAATTGCACCTCGGAAATTCTCCTTGGACTTCCCTGGCTTCAACTTCATTCCCCAACCCTGGATTGGTCCACTGGGGAGATCAAGAGTTGGGGGTCCTCTTGTTCCAAGAACTGTCTAAAACCGGTTCCCAGTAACCCTTGCCGTAACTCTGTGGTTCCTCCAGTAACCGGTCTCCCTAAGGCCTATATGGACTTCGCGGATGTTTTCTGCAAAAAACAAGCTGAGACTCTACCTCCTCACAGGCCTTATGATTGCCCTATCGACCTCCTCCCGGGCACTACTCCACCCCGGGGCAGAATTTATCCTCTCTCTGCCCCAGAGACTCTTGCCATGTCCGAATACGTCCAGGAGAATCTTAAAAAGGGCTTTATCCGTAAATCCTCCTCTCCTGCCGGAGCCGGATTTTTCTTTGTGTCCAAAAAAGATGGCTCCCTACGTCCTTGCATTGACTACCGCGGTCTTAATAAAATCACGGTTAAGAACCGCTACCCCTTACCCCTCATCTCTGAACTCTTTGATCGCCTCCAAGGTGCCCACATCTTTACTAAATTGGACTTAAGAGGCGCCTATAACCTCATCCGCATCAGAGAGGGGGACGAGTGGAAAACGGCATTTAACACCAGAGATGGACACTTTGAGTATCTGGTCATGCCCTTTGGCCTGTGCAACGCCCCTGCCGTCTTCCAAGACTTTGTCAATGAAATTTTTCGTGATCTGTTATACTCTTGTGTTGTTGTATATCTGGACGATATCCTAATTTTTTCTGCCAATCTAGAAGAACACCGCCAGCATGTCCGTATGGTTCTTCAGAGACTTCGTGACAACCAACTCTATGCCAAAATTGAGAAATGTCTGTTTGAATGCCAATCTCTTCCTTTTCTAGGATATTTGGTCTCTGGCCAGGGACTACAGATGGATCCAGACAAACTTTCTGCCGTCTTAGATTGGCCACGCCCCTCCGGACTCCGTGCTATCCAACGCTTTTTGGGGTTCGCCAATTATTACAGGCAATTTATTCCACATTTTTCTACCATTGTGGCTCCTATCGTGGCTTTAACCAAAAAAAATGCTGATCCCAAGTCCTGGCCTCCTCAAGCAGAAGACGCCTTTAAACGACTCAAGTCTGCCTTTTCTTCGGCTCCCGTCCTCTCCAGACCTGACCCTTCCAAACCCTTCCTATTGGAGGTTGATGCCTCCTCAGTGGGAGCTGGAGCTGTTCTTCTACAAAAAAATTATTCCGGGCATGCTGTCACATTTTTCGTCTTCACGGGTTGCCTACGCAGATTGTCTCGGATAGAGGCGTCCAATTCGTGTCTAAATTCTGGAGGGCTCTCTGTAAACAACTCAAGATTAAATTAAATTTTTCTTCTGCATATCATCCCCAGTCCAATGGACAAGTAGAAAGAATTAACCAGATCTTGGGTGATTATTTGCGACATTTTGTTTCCTCCCGCCAGGATGACTGGGCAGATCTCCTCCCATGGGCCGAATTCTCGTATAACTTCAGGGTCTCTGAGTCTTCCTCCAAATCCCCATTTTTCGTGGTGTACGGCCGTCACCCTCTTCCCCCCCTCCCTACTCCCTTGCCCTCTGGTCTGCCCGCTGTGGATGAAATTTCTCGTGACCTTTCCATCATATGGAGAGAGACCCAAAATTCTCTCTTACAGGCTTCATCACGCATGAAGAAGTTCGCGGATAAGAAAAGAAGAGCCCCTCCCGTTTTTTCCCCTGGAGACAAGGTATGGCTCTCCGCTAAATATGTCCGCTTCCGTGTCCCTAGCTACAAGTTGGGACCACGCTATCTTGGTCCTTTCAAAATTTTGTGTCAAATTAATCCTGTCTCTTATAAACTTCTTCTTCCTCCTTCTCTTCGTATCCCTAATGCCTTTCACGTCTCTCTTCTCAAACCACTCATCCTCAACCGTTTTTCTCCCAAATCTGTTCCTCCCACTCCTGTTTCCGGCTCCTCGGACATCTTCTCGGTCAAAGAAATCTTAGCTGCCAAAAAGGTCAGAGGGAAAAATTTTTTTTTAGTGGACTGGGAGGGTTGTGGTCCTGAAGAGAGATCCTGGGAACCTGAGGACAACATCCTAGACAAAAGTCTGCTCCTCAGGTTCTCAGGCTCTAAGAAGAGGGGGAGACCCAAGGGGGGGGGTACTGTTACGCCGAGCGCTCCGGGTCCCCGCTCCTCCCCGGAGCGCTCGCTTCACTCCCCCCGCTGCAGCGCTCCGGTCACGTCCTCTGACCCGGGGCGCTGCGATTCCGCTGCCAGCCGGGATGCGATTCGCGATGCGGGTAGCGCCCGCTCGCGATGCGCACCCCGGCTCCCCTACCTGACTCGCTCTCCGTCTGTTCTGTCCCGGCGCGCGCGGCCCCGCTCCCTAGGGCGCGCGCGCGCCGGGTCTCTGCGATTTAAAGGGCCACTGCGCCGCTGATTGGCGCAGTGGTTCCAATTAGTGTGTTCACCTGTGCACTTCCCTATATCACCTCACTTCCCCTGCACTCCCTTGCCGGATCTTGTTGCCATTGTGCCAGTGAAAGCGTTCCTTGTGTGTTCCTAGCCTGTGTTCCAGACCTTCTGCCGTTGCCCCTGACTACGATCCTTGCTGCCTGCCCCGACCTTCTGCTACGTCCGACCTTGCTTCTGCCTACTCCCTTGTACCGCGCCTATCTTCAGCAGCCAGAGAGGTGAGCCGTTGCTAGTGGATACGACCTGGTCACTACCGCCGCAGCAAGACCATCCCGCTTTGCGGCGGGCTCTGGTGAAAACCAGTAGTGGCTTAGAACCGGTCCACTAGCACGGTCCACGCCAATCCCTCTCTGGCACAGAGGATCCACTACCTGCCAGCCGGCATCGTGACAATTATTAGGAGCATTTTTCCAAATTTTTCATTTTTTGTTTGTTTGTAATATATATATTGGTGATTGAATCGACCACAAGGGCCCTGTGTTGTATCTTTCACAATAATACCTTTCAACATAATATATTTTTCAACAAATATTTTAATATGTCTTTTTATAAACAATACAAATTTGTGAAAAAAGGATTTTCCATATAGCTTAGACTTAGAGGACTGTTTTTTTTTTTTATAGAGATTTATTAAAACCTGTGCAGAGGAAAATCTGCCGAAAGTAACCAATCAGATTGCTCCTTTCATGTGCCAGGGGCCTTTTAAAAAATTTAAGCAATCTGATTGGTTGCTATGGGCAACAACACCACTTTCACTTGACACAGTTTTTGATAAACCTCCCCCAATGGTTTAAGGGCTTCTAAAGGGAATGGGCTGAAGATGATGGTACTTGTAGTTCCTCCAGGACACTCATTTTGTTAATATTTTGGGATGCCGTTGATGGTTCTATACAATGATGGAGATGGACACAGTGTATAGTTGGCTCTAGTTTTGCCCATTGCTTTTTATTCCCTTCTGGCTTTAGCCATTCCAAAGACTGTTTTAAGAGGGTAGTAGTTCTATATTTAAATATGTTTGGAATGCCTAGACCTCCATGTGCTGTTTTCTTTGTTGAATGTCTGTGGCTATTCTAACTTTGGAATTGTTCCAAATAAATTTCGTCATCTGTTGCTGTAGTTTTTTTTAAAAATAAAATAGGGTTATGTAAGATGGTATTGTACAGAGTAGATAGGTAATCTTGAAGTAAATAAACATCTTAAATACATTTATTCTTCCAAACCATCCCCATTGTTGTTTCGAAAAGTGGTTTAGATCTATTTGAACGCCTTCAATTAATTTGGAAAAATTTACTCTCTGTATTGTGGAAAGATTATTGGATATGTTAACTCCCAGAAAAGTGATGTGAGAGGATTCCCATTTAAATGGTAATTTAGTTTGAAGAATATTTTTTGGGGGAATATTTATGTTAAGTATGTTGGATTTGGCAGAGTTTACTTCATGATAGGAGATTTTGCTAAATTCTTCCAGTTCATACTGAATTTAAGGGATGGAGGAATCAGGATTAGTAACCATATGTAAAATGTCATCCGCAAATAAGCTTAATTTATAGTGGTCAGATGTGTGTTCAAATCCTGTAATTTTGATATTCTGTCTAGTTTTTGCAGCTAGTAGCTCAATAGCCAGAACAAATAAGAGGGGAGATAGTGGGCACCCCTGTCTTGTCCCATTAAAAATGGGAAATGATTCAGAGAGCAGTCCATTTATAGAAATTTTTGCTGAATGGTCAGTGTATAATGAAAAGATGGCGGATATAAACTTCTCAGGGATTCCAAATTTCTTTAGAACCTCTCTCAAGTACCCACAATGTACTCTATCAAACGCCTTCTCTGCATCTAATGAAAGGAGCAGAGAAGGCGTTCTAGAGCTGTTAGCCCATGATAAAAGATTAATAAATTTTCGAGTCCCGTCATAGGCCTGTCTGCCCAGTGTAAAACCCACCTGGTCTGGTGGGTTTGATACATAAGATGGCTTTGGATATTATATTATACTGTAAATGTATATCAGGAAGAAATGATGAGGAATTTTACTAACCCCTTAACGACTGAGCCCTTTTTCACCTTAAGGACTGAGCCCTTTTTTGCAATTCTGACCATTGTCATTTTATGCATTAATAACTCTAAGATGCTTTTACTGATTATTCTGATTCTGAGATTGTTTTTTGTGACATATTCTACTTTATTTTAGTGGTAAATTTTCGTCGCTACTTGCATCCTTTCTTTGTGAAAAATCCCAAAATTTCATGAAAATTTAGCATTTTTTCTAACTTTGAAACTCTCTGCTTGTAAGGAAAATGGATATTCCAAATAAATTATATATTGATTCACAAATACAATATGTCTACTTTATGTTGGCATCATAAAATGGACATATTTTTACTTTTTGAAAAAATTTGAGGGTTTCAAAATATAGCAGCAATTTTCAAAATTTTCATGAAAATTGCAAAATGTGAAGGGACAGATGTTACAGAACTACAACTCCCAGCATGCCTGGGCAGTCTAGGCATGCTGAGAGTTGTAGTTTTGCAACACCTGGAGGGCTACCGTTTGGGCCCCACTGTAATAGTGGTCTCCAAACTGTGACCCTTTGGCTGTCTGGGCATGCTGGGAGTTGTAGTTTGGCAACCACTAGAAGGGCAGCAGTAAATACCTTCCTTTCCCCCCCACCGTCGCCTCCCTACCTGCGCTGCTGATCTCCGCTGATGCCACCGATAATCGGCAGTCCCCATGGCATCTTCTCCTCAGGTACCGGCCGCCATCTTCTTCCTCTGTTCTGCCCGACATCCAGGGGAGGGCAGAGCGGGGGGTTTCCATGGCAACCCCCGTCTTCCACTGCCATTGGTCAGTATTCTGTGCTGACTAATGGCAGGGGATAGGAGGAGGTTGCAGCACTGCAACCTCGCTCCTATCCCTTAGGATGATCGGGGCTGTCACTGACAGCTCCGATCATCCCTATTTTCCGGGCGATCGGGTCACCAGAGACCCTATCAGCCCAGAATAGCAGAAAATCGCATGTCTGAATTGACATGCGATTTCCTGCGATCGCCAACATGGGGGGGGGGGGGTGTCTCAGGACCCCCCTCGGCAAAGTGCCGGGATGCCTGCTGAATGATTTCAGCAGGCATCCTGGTCCAGTCCCCAAAAGGCTAGCGGCGGGACCGGAATTCCCACAGGCAGATCCATACGCCCTCAGTCCTTAAGAACTTTAAAACGAGGGCGTATGGATACGCCCGCCGTCCTTAAGAGGTTAATATATATGAGATAGTTGTTTCATTGGTCGTTTTTTTCTTTAGAAAATATAGGAATGACTAGAATGTTTTGTAATCCCTAAAGTGTGGACATAGAATGTGGTGCATACTATTTCTGTATATATCATCATGATGGCCTGCTCAGCCAATTTGAATATTTGGGACCACCATGTACACAATTGTCTGAACTATTAAAGTATAATGTTTATGATCCTGCTCAATGAACAAAGTAAATGAAAAAAAATGACAGATTCCAGAATTGCAGATTTTTGGTCACATCGTATGTCTGAAAAGAAAAAATAATAAAAAGTAATCAAAAAGTCCCATCAAAACAAAAATGCCAATACAAAAAACAGATCACAGTACAATAAATGGATCTCCATGCAGCCCAGTAAAAACAAAAAAGTTATAAGGGTCAGAATGGGGCAATTTTAAAAGGGTACTCCGGCGCTAAGACATCTTATCCCCTATCCAAAGTATAGGAGATAAGATGCCTGATCGCGGGGGTCCCCCCACTGGGGACCCCCATGATCTTGCACACTGCACCCGTTAGAATCAATTCCCGGAGCACGTTCGCTCCAGCTCTGATTACTGGCGATCACGGGGGCTGGAGCATTGTGATGTCACGGCTCGCCCCCGTGTGACGACATGCTCCACCCCCTCAATGCAAGCCTATGGGAGGGGGCATGACAGCTGTCACGCGCCCTCACATAGGCTTGCACTCAGTGGGTGGAGCGTGTTGGGATCGTCTCTTCCCGGCACCCCTGTGGTGGTGGGTACCGGGGTAATAATTGGAGGTTAGCGCTAGCTGATTTTGGGGCTAACACTAAGCCCCGGCTTAGTAATGGATTCCATCTATAAGACAGCTTCCACTACTAACCTTGAAAATGTAATTATAAAAAACACGACACATCAAAAAAAAAAAAAAAAAACTCCCCCACAGCCCTTGTTAACCATTTTATTGAAATAAAAAAAAAAAAACGCTGGTCATCGTCGTAGTCTACCGAATCTGATGTAGTCCTCCGCATTCACGTATCTGTAATGAGAAGAAAAGAAGAACAAGAAATATGGGTTAGTAAATTTTTTACGCTCTCTCCTGGGAAGAGCGCACATAATGCAACATGTTCCTAAACAAGGAGCCTCCAATTGTTGCTAAACTACAACTCCCATCATGGGAGGGCTGTAGTTAAGCAACAGATGGAGTCTCCCTGTTTGGTACACAATGCCAGAAAGGCTCTGTTCCCATTATGCAAAATGCATAATGTGAACAGAGATCTGTCCCACTGCCCTTGGACTACTTCTCCTATAATGGGAAAGAGTCTGTCCTATGATGGGAGTAGTTGTAGCACCACAGCACTGCTGAGGGATGGCGCTTGCACATCCCCTGGCTGCGGGACTTTTAGGACTACTACTCCCATCATGGACATACTCTGCCCACGATGGGAGTTGTAGTCCAGGGGCCGAGGTGCAGATCGCACCAAGTCATTCTGCAGAGACCCGCTGCGTTCCGCATTTAAGTTAACAATTCGGCGGTACATGCATCTACACTGCGCACCCTGCCAGCTTCTATATACATCGCTCATAATTCATAATCCCCGCTGCCGGGAGAGGGGAGCTCTGATTGGTCAATAGCTATTCACCAATCAGAGCTCCCATGTTCCGGCGGCGGGGATTAAGAATTATGACAGTGTATATACAAGCCGGCGGGCAGCACAGTGGAGAACCATGTACCGCAAGCTTGTATAGTTAATAAATGCGGACCGCAGCGGATCTCCAGAGAATGAGCTGCTGCAATCTGCATTTAAGTTAAAAAGCCAGCGGACATGCGTCTTCACTGCGCTGCTCGCCGACTTCTATACACACTGTAATAATTCATAATCCTCGCTGCCGGAACACAGGAGCTCTGATTGGGGAAAAGCTATTGACCAATCAGAGCTTCCCTCTCCCGGCGGCGGGGATTATGAATTATGACAGTGTGTACAGGAGTCGGCGGCAGCACGATGTAGCCGCATGTACCGGCGGCTTGTTAACTTAAATGCGGATCGCTCCGGGTCTCTGCAGAATGACCCGCTGCGATCTGCACCTCAGCCCCTGGACTACAACTCCCATCATGGGCAGAGTCTGTCCATGATGGGAGTAGTAGTCCTAAAAGTCCCACAGTCAGGCGATATGCAAGTGCTATCCCTCAGCAGCTCCACGGTACTACAACTACTACCATCATGGGACAGACTCTGTCCCATGATGGGAGTAGTAGTCCAAGGTCAGAGGGGCAGATCGCAGCAGATCATTCTCCAGAGACCTACTGCGATCCGAATTTATTAACTATACAAGCCGATGGCACATGCTACACTGCACTGCCTGCTGACTCCTATATACAGTTCTTATAATCCATAATCCCTGCCGGGAGGCGGGAGCTCTGATTGGTTAATATCTTTTCACCAATCAGAGCTCCTGTGTTCCGGCTGCGGGGATTATGAATTATGACAGTGTTTATAGGAGCCGGCGGCAGCGCAGTAAAGCCGCATGTACAGCCAGCTTGTATAGTAAATAAATGCGAATCGCAGTGGGTCTCTGGAGAATTACCTGGTGCAATCTGCACCTCAGCCCCTGGACTACAACTTCCATCATGGGCAGAGTCGGTCAATGATGGGAGTAGCAGTCCTTACTGTGCCCAAATAGACACTTTGGTACGTGTCCTCCGAGGTGGTGTATATTTGCGCAAGAAAATGCAGTTTGCACATTTTTTTTTCCGCAAAAAAAACCCGCAGTTAGTAAATTTGGTAAACTTAACCGTAGAAAAGGCGATGAAGAATTCTATCAAAATTTGCGCAAAAATATAGATGCAAAAAAAAAACAGTTGCGCATTTTCTTGCGCAAAAAAATTGACACAAAACAGCTCTATATTCAATGATAAATTCCCCCCAAGATGTATATTAATCCACACTGGTTGCACAATAAGAAAGTAATGATATTGTAGAATTTTGGGAGATAAATAAAGTAACCACGGGGTAACATATGGTTTGGGACACTTTAAAAGCCTTTTTAAGAGGCATACTTATAAAAAGGATAATACATTTTAGGAGAAAGTGTAGAGAAAAAGGGAAACAATTGATAAGGGAAATTAAGGAAATAGAAACTATACTTACACAAACTAAGGAGGCTAAAGAGTGGGATAAATTAGTTAGGGCACAAGATAAGTATAAAGAATATATATGGAGAAGACACAACATGCACTTTTTTTAAGGGGCAAAAACAATACACAGAGGGTGGGAAAATAAATAAATGGCTTACAGGTATAATAAAAAACCAGAGAGAGAGAATAAAGAGATCAAAGCAGTGAGGGATGATAAGTAGTGTTGCTCGCGAATATTCGCAATTCGAATATTATTCGCGAATATCGCATATTCGCGAATTCGCGAATTTCGCGAATATAGCGCTATATATTCGTAATTACAAATATTCGTTTTTTTTTTTTGTTTTTTTTCTTCACAGTAAACATCACAGTGATCACCCCTCTCTGCTTCCAGCTTGTGTGGTGTAAAGAAGGCTCTAATACTACTGTGTGAAACTGGCGTGCGAAAATTCGCATATACGAAAATTAGCATATGCGAATTTTCGTATATGCGAATTTTACCTTATGCTAATTTTGTATATGCTAATTTTCACATCTGTCAATTTTCGCATACGCGAAGTTTCGCATATGCGAAAATAAAACGAGGATATAACGAATATGCGAATATTCACGAATATATGACGAATATTCGTCCATATATTCGCGAATATTCGCGAATTCGAATATGGCCTATGCCGCTCAACACTAATGATAAGAAGAGAATTGTGCATACGAAGGAAGAAATTGAACAAATAATTGTGAAATATAATGAAGAACTATATAAAAAGGAAGGGAAAAAAATGGATCAGGAGATAAATAATTATTTGAGTGAATTTAAATGATCAAAAATTACTGAGGAGCAAAAAGAGGAAATAAATATAGAGATCAGTCTAGAGGAGATCAAAACAGTATTGAAGTCATTTACAAGGAATTCTACACCAGGAAGTGATGGATTAGTGTTCGAGGTATATAGAGTGTTTGGCGAAGTATTGTTGCCGTATTTACTTGAAATAAGTAATGAATCCTTAGTGACTGGCAAACTCTCACCATCAATGGCAGAAGCCTGTATTGTCCTAATTCCTAAAAAGGGTAAAGATGAGTTGGAGGTTGGGTCGTATCCCTTTGCATCCAGTCTCTCCCAGCAGTGAAACAGCAAGGAAGTCTCTGCTAACTATAAGAGGGAAGTATACAAGTGATTGTTTGAGCTGTGATTGTTTTGAGCTGTATACAAGAGTGTGAAGTATACAAGTGAGTGTGGGTATAAAAGTGAGAGGGACTTAAAATTAAGGGACTTTAAATTCAGGGAGTTTAATTGACATATTTGATTGTTTTTTTTTGTTTTTATTTACTGATATTTTTGCAATCCCCAAACCTAGAATGGCTTCCATGTTGGAAAATGCAGTCCGGTGTGAATCTTGTACAATGTATGCAATCCTTGAGCAGCAGTTCTAGGGTGAATATTGTTGTGTGAGATGTGAGCGAGTTGTTCGTTTGGAAGCCCAGATCCTGGATCTAGAGGAACAACTGGCAACATTGAGATGCATTGACAACTTGGAGAGGAGTCTTCTGGTCACTGAGCAGGCACTCTCGGGGGTAGAGGTGGGGGAGGACAGTGGGACGGAGGTGCAGGACAGTCAGGCAGCTAGCTGGGTTACAGTTAGAAAGCGGGGTAGGGGAAAAGTGTCAGGGAGGCTAGTCCAGAACTGGCACACCCCAACAATTTGCCCGCTTGGCAGATGAGGGGGATGCAATTTCAGAGCTAGCAGTACTGCAGCAGGATACTGCCTCTGACCACCAGGGGGGTGTCTGACCAGTAAGGAGGGAGGGAGGAGTGCAGGATAGGCCAGACAGGTACTAGTGGTGGGGGACTCAATTATTAGGGGGACAGACAGGGCGATCGGTCACAAAGACCGGGATCGCCGAACAGTGTGTTGTCTTCCTGGCGCTCGAGTTCGGCACATCGCGGATCGGGTTGATCCAAGTGATGCCTTGTTGGATCTGATCATTTCCAACAACGCAGAGCTGGTTGGTAATGTAACTGTGCGGGAAAACCTTGGTAATAGCGACCACAATATAGTTACTTTTGATTTAAAATGTAGAAAACAAAGACAGACGGGGAAGGCAAAAACATATAACTTTAAAAAGGCAAACTTCCCTGGGTTGAGAGCTGCACTACAGGACATAGACTGGGGGGAGGTGTTGTCAAATACTGATACAGAAGGTAAATGGGACATCTTTAAATCAACTCTAAATAACTATACAGCTAAATATATACCAAAGGGGAACAAATATAAACGATTAAAACTAAATCCTACATGGCTGACAAATGATGTTAAAAGAGCAATAAACAACAAAAAAATAGCCTTCAAAAAATACAAATCTGAGGGGTCAGCTATAACATTTAAACAGTACAAGGAGCTTAATAAAATCTGTAAAAATGTAATAAAAACAGCAAAAATTCAAAATGAGAGACAGGTGGCCAAAGAAAACAAAACTAATCCTAAATATTTTTTTTGATATATAAATGCAAAAAAAACAAGGACAGAGCATGTAGGACCCCTTAATAATAATAATAATAATAATGGGGAGGTTGTCATGGGCGATCAAGAGAAGGCGGAGCTACTGAATGGCTTCTTTAGTTCTGTATATACTAGGGAAGAAGGAGGAGCTGAATTGGCCAGGTCAATGCTGGTAACACATCATGTAATGTACTTAACTGGCGAGATGGTACAAGGTAAGTTAAGTAAAGTAAATGTAAGCAAATCTCCAGGACCAAATGGATTACACCCAAGAGTTCTTAGAGAGGTAAGTTCAGTAATATCTGTACCCTTGTTCATAATATAGAGATTCTCTGGTGTCTGGTATTGTGCCAAGGGACTGGTGCAAGGCGAATGTGGTACCAATCTTAAAGAAGGGCTCTAGGTCTTCCCCAGGAAATTATAGACCGGTAAGTTTAACGTGCATTGTGGGTAAATTGTTTGAAGGACTTATAAGGGATTACATACAGGAATACATAGGGGATAATTGTATTATAAGTGATAGCCAGCATGGGTTTACTAAGGATAGAAGTTGTCAAACCAATCTAATTTGATTTTATGAAGAGGTGAGTAGAAGCCTTGACAGAGGAATGGCTGTGGATATAGTGTTTCTGGATTTTGCTAAAGCGTTTGATACTGTCCCTCATAGTCGTCTGACAGGTAAGTTAAGGTCTTTGGGTTTGGAAACTTTAGTTTGTAACTGGATTGAACACTGGCTCATGGATCGTACCCAGAGAGTGGTGGTCAATGATTCGTCCCCGGTTATTAGTGGTGTACCCCAAGGTTCAGTACTGGGACCGCTGTTGTTTAATTTATTTATCAATGATATAGAGGATGGCATTAACAGCTCTGTTTCTATCTTTACAAATGACACCAAACTTTGTAGCATGGTACAGTCTATAGAGGATGTGTATAGGTTACAAGATGACTTGGATAGACTAAGTGTCTGGGCATCCACTTGGCAAATGAGGTTCAATGTGGATAAATATAAAGTTATGCATCTGGGTACTAATAACATGCATGCGTCGTATGTCTTAGGGGGGGTTAAACTGGTAGAGTCACTGGTAGAGAAGGATCTGGGTGTACTTGTAGATCACAGACTACAGAATAGCATGCAATGTCAGGCTGCTGCTTCCAAGGCCGGCAGGATATTGTCATGTATAAAAAGAGGCATGGACTCGAGGGACAGGGACATAATACTCCCCCTTTATAAAGCATTGGTATGGCCTCACCTGGAATATGCTGTTCAGTTTTGGTCACCAGTCCATAAAAGGGACACTGTGTTGCTGGAAAGGGTGTAGAGATGCATGACTAAACTAATATGGAACAGCTTAGCTATGAGGAGCTATTAAAGGAGTTACAATTGTTTAGTATTGAGAAGAGACGTTTAAGGGGAATATGATAACCGTATATAAATATTTTAATGGCCCATACAAAACATATGGAGAAAAACTGTTCCAGGTTAAAACCCCCAAAGGACGAGGGGGCACTCCCTCCGTCTGGAGAAGAAAAGGTTTAGTCTCAAGGGGCAACACGCCTTCTTTACCATAAGAACTGTGAATTTATGGAACAGTCTACCTCAGGAACTAGTCACAGCAGGAACGATTAATACATTTAAAACAGGGTTAGATACATTCCTGGAACAAAATAACATTAATGCTTATGCAAATATAAAATCCCATCCCTTCCCCCAATATCCCACCACACCCCTACCCTTCAATTCCCTGGTTGAACTTGATGGACGTATGTCTTTTTCGACCACACTATGTAACTATGTAACTATGTAATCTCTTTCTTTAATACTGATTGCAAAATTTTTACCAAAATATGGGCTAAGCGACTACATAGGGTGATAAATGGAATTATTGGGGAAGAACAAAAAGGCTTCATCCAGGGTAGAAATATTTATAGTAATATACAGAGAACATTTTTTAATATTCAGATTGGTGAGGGGGGCTCCACTCCCTCCTGTCACTAGATGCAAATAAGACATTTGACAGGGTGGAGTGGGGATACATGGAGAGAGTGATGGAGGAAATTAATTTGGGGGAGTTAGTACAGAAAGCAATAAAAACGATATATCATTCCCCTACTGCAAGGATAAAAATTAATGGTAATATCTCAAAGAGCTTTTTTTTTTTTTAGAAAGGGGTACAAGACAGAGGGTGCCCACTTTCCCCTACTTTATTTGCCATAGCAATTGAGCCTTTGTCCCACATTATTAGAAATACAGAAAGATTTGAGGGATTTGGTATTAATGGTATTAAATAAAAAATGTTATTATATGCAGATGATGTGTTACTTTTTGTAAAAAAAAAATCCAAACGATAAAAAAGCAGGTGTAATGGAAATTCTTGAGGAATATTGGCAATGTTCAGGTTACAAGATTAACGGGTCAAAATCAGGACTTCTTCCTTTAGATAGAGATATCGAGACTCCAATAGGTAATATAACCATTCATAAGTCAAATGAGGCACTGGAATATTTGGGAATAAATATTCCCAATCTAGAAACATGTCACAATATATTGAGCTTAATATTTGTGCAATAATAGAAAAAATCTTTGGTAAAATAGGTATATGGAATAAATTACCTTTAACCATGGTATTAATAAAAAGTGTTATACTATCCATGTTATTACATTTTTTGAGAGCAGCTCCAATCTGGATCAGGGATAATAATTTTAAAGAGGTGGAAAAAAAAATTAATGATCTAACTTGGGGGCCAAACGTGTTAGGATTAAGCAAAATATGATCAACCCCCCCCCAGTAAAGTTGGGAGGAATGGCAATACCTAACTTTCAGATCTATTTTATAGCTGCACAACATTGATGATGTCATTTTAGCAAATACTTGTTTTTTTAAGATGATTAATAAAATTTGGAAATTTACAAAAAGACTGTTGAGGGTTCCATGTAGTTTGAAGTTTACGAAGATATGAGGGAATGTTTTTTTCCCAGAGATATATAAATTAAGGGGATACGTTAACTGGGAAAAATATGGGATCGCTAGGGTAGAACAGTTAGTAAACAATAAGCATATCCTTCCTTGGAACTATTTCCAAACCCAATATAGTTTAGATTTGGGGTGTGAATTTGCATATAGGCAGATTAAAAATGCATTTAATGAAGATATGGATAATCCTAGATGGGAAATTGGGTATCACGAATTGTTTGACTTTATGATAAACACAAAAAGTAGCTCCAGGAGTAAATTGGGACAGATTTATCAGATAACAATTAAACACAAGGCACAATAGAATATTAGAACAATTAAATTGAAATGGGAGAAGGAAATAGGAGTGTTGTAGGAAGAGGAGTGGTGGGAAACATTTAGAAATATAGATAAATCATCTATTAGTACAAATCATAAAATTTCACAAATTAAATTGATTCATAGATTGTGTTATACTCCATATGGACTGTTCAGGAAAAGGGGGTCCAGTGAGGGGTCCAGTGAGCCTTAACACCCCACAGGTGTTTGACGACTTTTCGTTAAAGTTGGATCTGTAAATGAAAAATTTTTTTTCACTAAAGTGCAGTTTTTCCCCCCAAATGTATAATTTTTACAAAAGATAATGGGCGAAAATGCCCCCCAAAATGTGTAACCCCATCTCTTCTGAGTATGGAAATACCCCATGTTAGGACATAAAATGCTCTTCGGGCAAACTATAATGCTCAGAAAAGAAGGAGTCACATTTGGCTTTTGGAAAGCAAATTTTGCTGAAATGGCTTTTGGGGGGCATGACGCATTTAGGAAGCCCCTGTGGTGCCATAACAGCAAAAAAAAAAAAAAAAAAAACACATGGCATACTATTTTGGAAAATACACCCCTCAAGGAACGTAACAAGGGATACAGCGAGCCTTAACACCTCACAGGTGTTTCACGGCTTTTTGTTAAAGTTGGATGTGTAAATGAAAAAATAATTTTTTCACTAAAATGCAGTTTTTTTCCCCAAATTTTACATTTTTGCAAGGGGTAATAGCAGAAAATTACCCCCAAAATTTGTAACCCCATTTCTTCTGAGTATGGAAATATCCCATGTGTGGACATCAAGTGCTCTGCTGGCGAACTACAATGCTCAGAAGAGGAGTGCCATTGAGCTTTTGGAGAGTGAATTTGTTTGGAATGGAAGTCAAGGGGCATATGTCAGAACAGTGGACCCCTACATGTGACCCCATTTTTGAAACTACACCCCTCACCGAATTTAATAAGGGGTGCCATGAGCATTTACACCCCACTGGCGTTTGACAGATCTTTGGAACAGTGGGCTGTGCAAATGAAAAATAAAATTTTTCATTTTCACGGACCAATGTTCCAAAAATCTGTCAGACACCTGTAGGGCATAAATGCTCACTGTACCCCTTATTACATTACATGGGCGGTGTAGTTTCCAAAATGGTTTCACATGTGAGGGGGGTCCATTGTTCTGGCACTATGGGGGCTTTGTAAACACACGTGGCCTTCAATTCCGGGCAAATTTTCTCTTCAAAAGCCCAATGTCGCTCCTTCTCTTCTGAGCATTGTAGTGCACCCGCAGAGCACTTTAATGGGGTATGTTCTTACTCAGAAGAAATGGAGTTACAAATTTTGAGGGGCTTTTTTCCTATTTTCCCTTGTGAAAATAAAAAATATAGGGTGTTTCATTCTGTGAGGGGTGTAGTTTCCAAAATTGGGTCACATGTGGGTATTTATTTTTTTGCGTTTATGTCAGAACCGCTGTTAAATCAGCCAGCCCTGTGCAAATCACCAATTTAGGCCTCAAATGTACATGGTGCACTCTCACTCCTGAGCCTTGTTGTGCGCCCACAGAGCATTTCACGCCCACATATGGGGTATTTCCGTACTCAGGAGAAATTGCGTTACACATTTTGGGGGTCTTTTTTCCTTTTACCTCTTGTGAAAATAAAAAGTATGGGGCAACACCAGCATGTTAGTTTAAAATGTTTTATTTTTTTTCACTAACAGGCTGGTGTAGCCCCCAACTTTTCCTTTTCATAAGTACCTCTGCACCAGGACGTACGTTTACGTCCTTGGCTGTTAAGGGGTTAAAGGGCATCTGTTAAAAAAGAGAGCAATTACTATTAAGACATCTTTAAAGAAAATATGTCACCCGTATCACCAGCACTAACCTGTTATATAGGCTTGTAGTATGAGTGACATTGATTAAAATGATATTTTCCTCATCCCAATCTGTCGCTGCGTGCCACCATTATCCACCTTTTTAGTCGTTTGCAAATTAGTTGCTTGGGGCATGGGCGAAGTTCCGCTCACTTCCCCGGGCACTGTGACATCATCCTCCTGGCTCATCAACATTCATATTCCCCCCTCCCTGCTCACTCTCTATCTGACAGTACGCTGCATGCGCCGCTTTCTGGGTACACCCGGAAGTGGCTTTTGGCTAAGCTTCATTCCCGCGGCCATATAAGAATAATATATAATGCTTGCTCAAAGCACACATACACTGGGGCAAAAAAGATTTAGTCAGCCACCAATTGTGCAAGTTCTCCCTCTTAAAAAGATGAGAGAGGCCTGTAATTTTCATCATAGGTATTCTTCAACTATGAGAGACATAATGAGAAAAAAAAAATCAACAAAATTACAAAGAATTTATTAGCAAATTATGGTGGAAAATAAGTATTTTGTCACCTACAAACAAGCAAGATTTCTGGCTCTCATAGACCTGTAACTTCTTCTTTAAAGGGGTACTCCGCCCCTAGACATCTTATCCCCTATCCAAAGGATAGGGGATAAGATGTCAGATCGCCGCGGTCCGCTGCTGGAGACCCCCCGGGATTGCCGCTGCGGCACCCCGCTGTCATTACTGCACAGAGCGAAATGACGGACAGTACAGGGGCCGGAGCATCGTTACGTCACGGCCCCGCCCCTCGTGACGTCACGGCCCGCCCCCTCAATACAAGTCTATGGGAGGGGGCGTGGTGGTCATCACGCCCCTGCCATAGACTTGTATTAAGGGGGCGGGCCGTGATGTCATGAGGGGCGGAGCCATGATGTCACGCTGCTCCGTCCCCTGTATCGCCTGTCATTACGCACAGAGCAAACTCGCTCTGTGCAGTAATGACAGCGGGGTGCCGCAGCGGCAATCCCGGGGGTCCCCAGCAGCGGGACCGCGGCGATCTGACATCTTATCCACTATCCTTTGGATAGAGGATAAGATATCTAGGGGCGGAGCACCTCTTTAAGAGTCTCCTCTGTCCTCCACTCGTTACCTGTATTAATGGAACCTGTTTGAACTTGTAATCAGTATAAAAGACACCTGTCCATAAGCTCAAACAGTCACACTCCAAACTCCACTATGGCCAAGACCAAAGCGCTGTCGAAGGACACCAGAAACAAAATTGTAGAGCTGTACCAGGCTGGAAAGACTGAATCTGCAATAGGCAAGCAGCTAGGTGTGAAGAAATCAGCTGTGGGAGCAATTATTAGAAAATGAAAGACATACAAGACCACTGGTAATCTCCCTCGATCTGGGGCTCCATGCAAGATCTCACCCCGTGGTGTCAAAATGATCACAAGAACGATGAGCAAAAATCACAGAACCACATGGGGGGACCTAGTGAATGACTTGCAGAGAGCTGGAACCAAAGTAACAAAGATTACCATCAGTAACATCCTACGCCGCCAGGGACTCAAATCATACAGTGCCAGATGTGTCCCCCTGCTTAAAGAGGTACACCGGCCCTGAGACATCTTATCCCCTATTCAAAGGATAGGGGATAAGATGTCTCACCATGGGTGTACCGCCGCTGGGGACCCCCGCAATCTTGTATTCGCCACTCACCTGTTTGAGCTGCATGCCGCAGTGCCAGGTCACAAACAGCCCCCTCCCATAGACTTGCATAGCGCGGGGTGTCGTCACACGGGGCGGAGTCGTGATGTCACAATACTCCGGCCCCGTGGTCACCACCCGGCTGTTTGTGAGCTGGCACCGCGGCGTGCAGCTCAAATACAAGATTACAGGGGTCCCCAGCGGCAGAACCCCCGAGGTGAGATATCTTATCCCCTAACCTTTGGATAGGGGATAAGATGTCTCAGGGCCAGAGTACCCTTTTAAGCCAGTACATGTCAGGGCCTGTCTGAAGTTTGCTAGAGAGCATTTTGATGATCCAGAAGAGGATTGGGAGAATGTCATATGGTCAGATGAAATCAAAGTAGAACTTTTTGGTAAAACTCAACTCGGTGTGTTTGGAGGAGAAAGAATGCTGAGTTGCATCCAAAGAACCCCATACCTACTGTGAAGCATGGAGGTGGAAACATCATGCTTTGGGGCTGTTTTTCAGCAAAAGGACCAGGACGACTGATCCTTGTAAAGGAAAGAATGAATGGGGCCATATATGGTGAGATTTTGAGTGAAAACCTCCTTCCATCAGCAAGGGTGTTAGGATTCGGCTAGCTGGATGTGGATCCTCTGTGTCAGCGAGGGATTGGCGTGGACCGTGTCGGTGGACCTGTTCTAGGTTGCTACTGGTTTTCACCAGAGCCCGCCGCAAAGCGGGATGGTCTTGCTGCGGCGGAAGCAACCAGGTCGTATCCACCGGCAACGGCTCAACCTCGCTGACTGCTGAGAAGGCGTGGGACAGAAGGACTAGGCAGAGGCAAGGTCAGACGTAGCAGAAGGTCGGGGCAGGCGGCAAGGTTCGTAGTCAATAGTAATAGCAGAAGGTCTGGAAACACAGGCTTTGGACAACACTAAACGCTTTCTCTGGCACAAGGCAACAAGATCCGGCAAGGAAGGAAAGGGGAAGTGAGGTTATATGGACAGGGAGCAGGTGGAAGCTAATTAGACTGATTGGGCCAGGCACCAATCACTGGTGCACTGGCCCTTTAAATCTTAGAGAGCTGGCGCGTGCGCGCCCTAGAGAGAGGAGCGGCGCGCGCCAGAACATGACAGCCGGGGACCGGGACGGGTAAGGGACTTGGGATGCGATTCGCGAGCGGGCGCGTCCCGCTATGCGAATCGCATCCCCATCGTGAATGTCAGTGCAGCGCTCCCGGTCAGCGGGTCTGACCGGGGCGCTGCAGAGAGGAGAACGCCGCGAGCGCTCCGGGGAGGAGCAGGGACCCGGAGCGCTCGGCATAACAAAGGGCATTGAAGATGAAATGTGGCTGGGTCTTTCAGCATGACAATGATCCCAAACACACTGCCCGGGCAACGAAGGAATGGCTTCGTAAGAAGCATTTCAAGATCTTGGAGTGGCCTAGCCAGTCTCCAGATCACAGCCCCATAGAAAACCTTTGGAGGGAGTTGAAAGTTCGTGTTGCCCAGCAACAGCCCCAAAACATCCCTGCTCTAGTGGAAATCTGCATGGAGGAATGGGCCAAAATACCAGCAATAGTGTGTGAAAACAGAAAACGTTTGACCTCTGTCATTGCCAACAAAGGGTATATAACAAAGTATTGAGATTAACTTTTGTTATTGACCAAATACTTATTTTCCACCATAATTTGCAAATGAAGGGGGAGATCTATCAAAACCTGTCCAGAGGAAAAGTTGCTGAGTTGCCCATAGCAACCAATCAGATCGCTTCTCTTATTTTTCAGAGGCCTTTTGAGAAATGAAAGAAGTGATCTGATTGGTTGCTATGGGCAACTCAGCAACTTTTCCTCAGGACAGGTTTTGATAAATCTCCCTCAAATTCTTTAAAAATCAGACATTGTGATTTTATGGATTATGTCTCTCATAGTTTAGGTATACCTATGATTAAAATTACAGGCCTCTCTAATCTTTTTAAGTGGGAGAACTCGCACAATTGGTGGCTGACTAAATACTTTTTGCCCTACTCTATGTATAGGTACACATCCAAGATGGCCTTGGGAGTGAAGCTTAGGCCAATGCCGTTTCCGGGTGTACCCAGGAATTACGCATGCACCTTTCTGTCATATAGAGAGAGTGAGCAAGAAGGGGGGGAATATGAATATTGATAAGCTGGGTGGTATTGCCCACCTGGCAGGGGTGACATCACAGTGCCTGGAGAAGCAAGTGGAGCCCCACCCATGCCTTAAGCAGCTAATTTGCATATGACAAAAAAGGTGGATAACAGCGGAACGCGGCGACAGATCGGGACAAGGTAAGTATCCTTTTAATCAGTGTCACCCGCACTACAAGCCTGTTTAACAGATAAGTGTGAGCAATACTGATGACAGATTCCCTTTAACCCATTAAGCCCATTTTGACCTTAAAGGGGTACTCCACCCCTAGACATCTTATCTCCTTTTCAAAGGATAGGTGATAAGATGTCTGAATGCTGGGGTCCCACCACTGGGGACCCCTGCGATCTCGGGTGCGGCACCCCAGACATCAGGTGCACAGAGCAAACTTCGCTCCCTGCTGGATGACTGGCGATGCAGGGCGGAGGCTCATGACGTCACAGTCACCCCTGCTCGTGACATCACGGTCACACCCTCTCAATCCCATAGACTTGCACTGAGGGGGCATGGCCGTGACATCTTGACCGTGGCGTGGCCGTGAAATCACGAGCCTCCAGCGCTGCACCCGATGCTTTAAACGGAGGCCGGGTGCAGCAGGGAGATCATGGGGGTCCCTAGTGGTGGGACCCGCGCGATCAGACATCGTATCCCCTATCCTTTGGATAGGTAATAAGATATCTAGGAGTGCTGCACTGGAAAACATTTTTTTTTTATTCAAGTGGTGCCAGAAAGTTAAACAGATTTGTAAATAACTTCTATTTAAAATCCTTCCAGTACTTCAGCTGTTGTATACTGCAGAGGAAGTTTTTTCTTTTTGAAGTTCCTTTCTGCCTGACCACAGTGCTCTCTGCTGACACCTCTGTTCATTTTAGGAACTGTCCAGAGTAGAAGCAAATCCTTATAGCAAACCTCTCTTGCTCTGGACAGTTCCTGACATGGACAGAGGTGCCAGCAGAGAGCACTTGTGGTCAGGCAGAAAGGAAATTCAAAAAGAAAAGAACTTCCTGTGGAGCATACAGCAGCTGATAAGTACTTGAAGGATTGGGATTTTTTAATAGAAGTAATATAATGTTTAACTTTCTGGCACCAGTTGATTTAAAAGAAAATGTTTTCCAGTGGAGTTCCCCTTTAAGAACCAGGCCAATTTTTGTTTTTGCACTTTCGCATCTTCCTCCTCCCCATCTAAAATTCATAACGCTTAAAATTTTTCATACCCATATAATGGCTTGGGGCTTTTTGCGTCACCAATTGTACTTTAATAATAACATAAATCATTCAATAACAAAAGCTACCGTAAAAAAATAAAAAAATAAAAAAATAATATATATATATATATATATATATATATAATATATATATATATATATTTGTGGGGTGAAATTGATAGAAAAAACAAACAAAAAAAAGCTTCCATTTCTACACAGTGCAATTTTCAGTAAAAATGACACCTTATCTTTATTCTGTAGATCTGTACAGTTACAAGGATAACCCAATTTATATTGGTTTTATTTTGTATTACTACTTTAAAAGAGTTAAAACTACATGCACCAAAATTTGTATGTTTAAAACTATCATCGTTTTACCCCTATAACTTTTTTATTTTTCTGCATATGGGGATGTTTGAGGGCTAATTTTTTGCGCCATGGTCTATAGTTTTTACTGGCATCATTTGTTTTGATGGGACATTTTGATCCCTTTTTATTCATTTTTTATGATATATGAAGTGACCAAAAATGCACAATTTTGGACTAGTGGTATTTTTTTTACGTGTACGGCATCGACCATGCGGTTTAGCTAACCTTATATTTTAATATTTCGGACATTTACGCACGCATATGATTTTTTTTTTTAAATTACATTTTTTTTTTTTAAATGGAAATAGGGGGGTCATTTAAACTTTTATTAGCGAAGGGGCTAAAAGCAGCAGACGACCGATTGAACTGGGAGGAAGCAGGTAAGGGCCCTCCATTGAGCTACCGGCACCATTAACCCAGCATTTTAAACGCCACGATCAACTTTGATCTCGGCATCTAAAGGGTTAATGCCGGGCATCGGCCCGATCGGCAGTGCCTGGCATTAACCGTGGGTCCTGGCTGCCTGTAGCAACAGGGACCCACTGGGTTTAAAGCGTTCTCCACCCTTCGTCCTAGTGGGGTTAAGATATATACAGATACCTGAGTATGCTTGCATCCAAACATCATATTGACATCCTAGTCAATGAGATGAATCAAGATGAGATACATAAAAAAGAGAAACAACAAATTACTTCTCATGTAGATAGCTGGGTTACTTTGGTTTGTACTTTCCTAACAGTGGGCCTGCCTAATCAACAATAATTCAGTAAAAGGGTTGGATATAAGTGACAGTCTGGAAGTGAGGCGCGGGCTGTTGCGCACTTCATCTGACTCGCAATTAAAGTGGACCACAGGATACCCGGTGAGATCTCAACTTTTGACATGTCTGGACAACATGATTAAATGACAGTAACCTATTTAGTCTTTAATCTAATGTATATAGTCAATTTTTATTGTGTATCATGATTGTCCCTCCTGTCACACAGCCACAGAGAAATGTCTAAGTATTTACCTCTGGGTCCGGTGTGTGATCAAGCAGGTTTTACAGGATCACTGTTTAATGTGACGCCAGTATATAGATGAGGTTTCATAATAATAGGGGTTTGTCACAGCCTCCCCCTTGCCTCCTCTGCACAATGATATCTGAGCAGGTTACAGATCATGCTTGGTACACATTTCAATAGGAGCCCCATTTAGTCTATTGTGCCCTTTCTCCATGTGGCTGCTGTAAAGCATATCTCTTAATGCTGTTAACAGAGCAGATAGGAAGGATGGGAAATCTGGCTTCCCCAATAATACAGCAATGTACAAAATAAGAAAATGGAAATCAGCTTAAAGTGGTACTCCACTGGCCAGCGTGGAACTAAATGTTCCGAATCCTGTTTTTGCTCTGTGGGGGTTGGCTATGCCCCCTCAATGCAAGTTATGGGAGGGGAGCCCCCTCCCATAGACTTGCATTGAGGATGTGTGGCCGTAATGTCACAAGGGGGCGTGGTTGACCCCTGCAGCACAAAAACATCGTTCTGAACATTTAGTTCCATGCTGGCATGTGGAGTATCCCTTTAAAAGAACATGTCAGTTTCTAGCTTTAATCAGTATAAATGAACTAGGTGATACACAATTCACTGTTGCCCATTAATGAAGTAATGTAGCTCGCTAATCTACAAATGCATCAATGACGAAATTAACCCTTACCCCACCATACTTTATCATGTTTACAGGACGAAGATAATGGAAAATCAGAGCAGTGGGACACACTTTCTCTTAGTTGGGTTTCCTATCTCTGTATAGCTCCAGTTTTTTCTTTTTGTGGTTCTCTTTTCATTCTATCTATTGACTATGACCGCTAATGTTGCAATCATTAGCTTGGTCCGTGTAGACACTAGACTTCATACTCCTATGTATTATCTTCTTAGCCAGCTGTCTTTCCTTGAGATCTGGTATACCTCATCCATTGCACCAAATCTCTTGACTAATTTGGCTGGCTGGAAAACCATTTCATTTTCTGGCTGCCTCTCACAAATGTATTTTTACTTATCTTTGGGTTCCACAGAGTTATTCCTCCTCGGAGTGATGGCCATTGATCGTTACTTGGCTATATGCAACCATCATGAATCATTCCATCATGAATGGTCAAGTATGCCTGACTACCATATTTGGAGTCGGGAAGGAATTTTTACCTCTAGTATGAGTTTTTTTTTGCCTTCCTCTGGATCAACTCAGTAGGGACTCATTAGGGATATAGGTTGAACTTGATGGACTCTGGTCTTTTTTCATGATCTATGCTACTATGTTACTTATGTATACAGGCTACTGCAGCTTGCTGGTTTGTTGCTTTCCTGTCTATATTTTTTCTAGTACTCCTTATATCTCGCTTGACGTTTTGCCAACCGGCCATCATCAACCACTTCTTCTGTGACATCCCACCTATTCTCAGGCTTTCATGTGAAGATACCTTTCTAGAAGAAATTATAGTCTTCTTTTTTGCTTGCAGCATCATTCTCACCTCATTGCTTTTCACTATTGTATCTTATGTGTATATCCTCTCTAATATTTTTAAAATACCATCCACTAAGGGACGGCAAAAAGCTTTCTCCACATGTGTCTCGCATTTCACAGTGGTAACTATTCTCTATGGCACAGTCATATTCATTTATGTTCGCCCTAGTGTGTCCTACCCAATGGATGTCAACAAGTTCATGGGTGTTTTCAACACTGTGGTGACTCCTCTATTGAACCCTTTTATATATTTCCTACGTAACAAAGAAGTAAAAGACGCTCTGAGGAAAGTGATAAACACAAAGCGTTCACAAATAGATAGCACAATCTTTATTCCTAAGTGACTGCGGACAAACATTGTGAAGGACTAAAAAAAAAAACGATTTACCGAAGACAAAGTACTGTATTATTCCCCTAAAAGTTAATGGGCCATAAGTAGGAACACTTCAAACGTAAAATATGGCATAAAATTGTCCATTACTATTTCACCTTCCTAGTATTTCTTTGTATCAGTGTAATACAAACCGTCCAAATAATGTGCAATGAAAAATACAAAAAATGTAATATGTAAATATTGTGCAAAAGGATCAAAAGAACTTACTAATAACCATTACCGCTCAATATTTTTGTCAATGAATCCGACAGTGATACATCAATTTTCTTCAGCAATGACGGTACAAATTTCACAAAACAATCTAAATGCGGATACCGATCAGTTACAAAAAAACTTCTCCCTTGTTAGATGTGAAACAGACTATCAAAAAAGTATATAAAATGCAAAATAAATGTGAAAGGCATGTCCATGTTTTTTTTTTGTTGCAAGTTGCACCAGAAGCGTGCGTATTTACAGTAGTAACTCTCATCCGTTGTAACCATCTTATTTTCCATATATAGTGGCATTAAAGCGATATTCCACCATTTTTTTTAAATGTCACACTTGAAGTGTGAAGTGTGAAAGTGACTTTATTATTTTGCAAATTTATATACTGCAGCTTCATAATCCTGCCTGTTTACTTTGCTTAAGACATTTAGTTCTATTTTATTATTTGTCATTCAGTCCACAGTACAAAGCTATATTTGTATTATAGGGCTATTCAAATGGGCATATAAAATATATGAATTGTAAAAATCCAGAACACAGTTTTGAAGATGGAGTATGTCCATTGAAGTTTAGGGATTTTGTTTCAAATATTGTTCAATATTGCTGCTTGTTCAATATTGTCTATGTCATCAGTATTTCATTCGTATTTCTTTGTTTCATTTTTCACCCTAGAAGATTGCCCATATGAAGGGCCATTACAGAGGAGAGAGGACAATATCAACCAGATTATGTTGAGTTGTAGGAGCAGGTGGAGTAAAAAAAAAGAGAAAGCTAAGCCCTGCATAAAAGACATAATATGAAGCTCCTGAGTGCCTGTTACACATGTAGTTTGCACATCTCCAGAGTTTGGTATCCATCCTCTTTTCCTCTTCATCCTTCTTATCTTGACAGCAGCCCTGTTTGTCAGTGAGTGATATACTGGCCGACCTATCAGGAAGTGAGAGCACTTGACCAATCAGCTTGTTACTGGTTCTCACACCTTGTAGAGGGGGGGGGGGGGGGGGGTGTTAACCTGCTCTGATTGCAAACCTTTGCCCATGAAAAAGGTTTTTCCCTTCACTAGTGTTCATTTTTCTGTGTATTCTGTTAACTGACCTGTGTATATGACCTCTGGTTGTGACTTGACTACTCTTTGGCTGCTGATTTTGTACTATGCTGCTTTCTAGGTTTAACCCATTGCCTGTCTTGACTTTGCCTTGGTTTGTAATCTTTTACTATGCTGCCCTGTAGATTTCTGACTTGACTTTGGGTTAATCCTTGTTTGCTGTTTTTTTGTACCATATCTGCCCACGTGTTGCTGACTGGACAAATTACTATTCTTGACGTCTCTGACCACCACTGTTTAGAGCGGATCATCCAAGCTTTTAGGAACATTGATTTGGGCAAGATGCAAGTCTACACCGCTCTCTACCTTGGATGTGACAGTACCAATATGAAATATAACAAGGCCCAATCTACCATTTACGATGCTGACTTTCAGGCCCTAAGGTCTCAGTGCAACTGCTTCCCTTGAAGTTATGTCCTTGTCCACAACTTCTTCCATGAACATATGGGGAAGAAACAATAACAACAAGAGGAACACCTTTGCTTTTTGCATTTTTTGCTCTGCTTTACCCTGCTCTTTTGTCATGTTTCTAGTTTCCTGTTCATGTTGCCAGCTATTTTACTATGTTCCCTCCATTTCCTTGTCTAAAAACATCTTCTGGTTTAATACTCATTAAAAATGTGTAAAACAGGATGGATATCAGGTAATTTTAAATGAACTCCTGTATGGAACAATGTATATTTGCCAGCAATTATGACATTTGTGGAATTTTAAGAATTGAAGCGGGTAGGAAGAAATAGGGTAGAGCACCTAATTTAGTGATTGATGGTTGGGATATGTTGGCAAATCAATATGGCTTGGGAATGGGATAAAAATTTGGATATAACCAGATTAAAGATACATTTTATAAGTTAAAGAGAAACAGATTTGATATTTATTTACATGAATTAATTAAATTTATTTGGAGGAACACATAGGAGGAAAAAGATTTTGAAGAACACTTACATAGATTGATAGCAATCAGTAGAAATGAGAAGTGCTGAAGCTTGTCCAGCTTTCTTTATTAGATGCAGGTGTAACACATAAACGACAATCCTTTCACTTTAACTAGCTTTTTCATAGCCTCACAAAGTGAGGGCCTCTCAGCAAATGGCCTAATCTCTGCGCATGGCTGGTCGCAGCCACTGATTGGCTGAGTGGCAATGTGACGCATTAAGCCTTGGTACTGGTCTTCTTCATGGGGCCTGTGCTCAATATGTCACACTGCTGCTCAGCAATCACTGGCAGAGGTGGCACACTGTTGTGGCCAGCAATTTGCTGAACTTCACTGTGACCTTCAAGGCCCCAGAACCAGTAGGAGGATCACACTGGAGGCCGTGACAGTGATACTGGGAGGTACCAGGGTATCGCGGGAGGTAAGTAAAGGTTTATTTTCTTCATGAAGGCAGTCTAGGCATATATATATATATTATATATATAATTACAAATACTTTTTGTACCCCTATAACTTATCTCAGCAACCCTTTTGTAATACATTTGCTTACAACAGCCCTATGACCACACTGACATATAATACTGTATATATTCATTATTTATTTTTGTTAAAGTTACAAACTTTTAATTAAAAACTTTATTTAATATGAAATGTAGATGTAAATGAGGATAGAAGTTATCCTCAAGCTGTTATTTCTGTTAACCCTACAGAGATTTAATCAACTGGGTAATGAAGATTTACATTTGTTAGATGACTTAAAGACATTTCTATCTATAACCTTCCTTAGAGTGTTAGCCTTTATATATGACTACACACCCCATAGTATAATCAGAGCTATACGTCAGATATCTCAGTGTGGGTTTCATAAGCTGTTTGTCATGCCATAGAGGAAATTTCCTGGACTCTGGTAGGAAACAACATTGGCATCAATCATTTATAAAATCCAAAACACTTTCTGAATGTCTGAAACTATATTTAAGATTTTTACAGAGGTGACGTTTTTATTTCCACAATGTTTTCATCATTTCTATTGCCGAACAAGTGATCTATACACAACTGGAAGTGTCTGCTTACTGTTAGGATAAAGATGTGAAAAGTGAAAGATTTCAGAGTAATTTTTTTATATAGATGAAGACATGGAATATTAAAAACATCATCAAAAATTCCTAAACAATTGTTTAAAAAAAAACTTGATTTAAACAAGAAGATCATATTTTGTTAACACATGCTATGGTTGTCTGTGAAGGACATATGCAAGGAAGAAATTCTTTAGGGGTATCTGTGCTTGCTTTTAGGGTTAATTTACATGTAACAGATTTGTTGCAGAAATTTCTGGACAAATATGACATATGTGAATTCAGATTACTTAACACTGAGGGAACACTGTGGTGATGTGTGGCTAATAATAAATGTAAAGTAACTATTATCATGGAATTTAGAACAAAGTCCAGCTTGGTAACTTGTTCTCTCCTTCACTATTGAGGGACAGTGGGGAGGCCACCTATCACATGTGATTGTTAGCCAATTCTGCCAAGATCAACAGGTTAGGCTTACTTTATTGTAATGAAAGTAGCCAGATTAAGAGGAGCAGCAGCTGAAAGGTCGAAACGTTCTGATTACATGTCAGGTTTTGGATCTGTTCAAAACTTTTTTAATGTTCCACCACCACAAGAAGCAAACTGGGGTTGCCTTGTCTCTTTGTTTTAATGTGGGAGCAGTAGTTTTAGATGGTGAGATGAAGGTACCAGTAATCTTTGCAGTAGGTGGCTCTTTAGGCTCGATTAGAAGAACTGTCATGGCAGGGATTTGATGGAATGGATTGTACTTTGTGATGACTGCAGCACATTAGCCCCATACACAGTTAGAAGAGATGCATGCTATGTGTGTCCTTCCTATCACAGCCAGCATTTACTTTTTTAGTAACTTGTGTTACAGTAGCTTTTCAGAGGGATTGGATCACATGGCTTGCCTTCTCTCCCCATGAATGTCAATAGGCTTTGGGTGTCCATAACGCTGTTGCCACTTTTTGCAGGAACTAACAAGTGCATAGTAAGGACAACTTTTAATACCTGAAATTTTGGAAGTGCTGTGGTCCAGTTCAGTATCCAGACCATTTTTATTAATTTTTATAATTTTTTTATTTTCAGGAATTCTGTGATAACCATTCCAATCTAACCATCACAATTTAGCGTCAACGTTGGTTAAATTCTTACGCTTGTCCATTTTTTACTTCCAACAAATCAATACCAAGACTGCCTGTTTCATACCTGTCTAATATATTTCACCCATTGACAGGTAGTGAGACTGCATGAAACAGACTGTCACCCGAGAACATCCCCTTTTCCATGCACCTGTCCGCTTCCCCATACTGCATTAAGTCTTCTAATATGAAATAAAAGAAGTCTTCCTGCAATTCTATGTGTGGTGAGTGTTCTGCTGTTATTCCTATGCTGAAAAAATTGTCCCTTACATACACCTAATACTGTTAGTAAGTAATGATTATGATAATCTGACTGCACAAAGTGGAGTGTGAATTTAAGTATATAAGTATTCCATTACACCATAAGTAACAGTGCCAAGTTTATGTTTTGTTTAAAAGGGAGATAATCAGCGTTATTCACTTTACCTGTCAGTGGTTTTAATGTCATGGCTTACTGATGTGTCTATACAGTAAAAGGATTTATAGTGTAACTCAGATTTACTAACATAAAGTTTTATCTAAGCATTACAAATGTTCAAAGTGATTTCCATTGGTGACACACTAGTTGTCTAGGCAGTAGTCCAGTTCTGTCCAGATGTGTGCCCGAATTTCCTCCGGTATATACTTCAATCTTTCAGATGCCTTGTTTCAGGTGGTTCAAATCTGGCGATCATGAAGACATGCACAACATTAGTGAATCATTGTTTCTGAAATGGCTGATTCAACGTTTCGGTAGAGTTTCATTTAAGTAGCGGAGAACATCCAAATAGAAATGTGGAAATGCACCATTCTGCTGATAAGGACAGATCTGCCAAACATAACCTACAGTATCTGTGGTTTAGCCATTCCTTGAACAAGTCCAGGAAGGAGGAATGTGCATATTTACCGAAACATTCTTGACAAAAATCTGCTGTCATCTACCAGGATGATGACGATGAAATGAGGGCGGGCATTTTAGCAATGGGGGAGATTTATTAAAACCTGAGTAAAGGAGGAGTGGTGCAGTTGCCCATAGCAACCAATCAGCTTGCTTCTTTCATTTTTAAAGAGGCCTGTGAAAAATAAAATACGCAATCTGATTGGTTGCTATGGGCAACTTCACCACTCTTCATTTACATAGGAGAGCAACACCTCAGCAGCAGTCCTGAAAAATGACCTCCAGCAGGCCACAAATGTGCATTTGTCCACTCAAACGGTCAGAAACATACTCCATGAGGGTGGTATGAGGGCCTGACGTCCACAGGTGGGGGTTGTGCTTACAGGACGTTTGGCATTTGCCAGAGAACACCAAGATTGGCAAATTCGCCACTGGCGCCCTGTGCTCTTCACAGATGAAAGCAGGTACCCACTGAGCACCCGTGACAGACGTGACAGAGTCTGGAGACGCTGTGGAGAACGTTCTGCTGCATGCAACATCCTCCAACATGACCAGTTTGGTGGTCGGTCAGTAATGGTATGGGGTGGCATTTCTTTTGCTGGCCGCACAGCCCTCCATGTGCTTGCCAGAGGTAAACTGACTTCCATTAGGTACTGAGATGAGATCCTCAGACCCCTTGTGATACCATATGGTGGTGCAGTTGGCCATGGGTTACTCCTAATGCAAGACAATGCTAGACCTCAGGTGGCTGGAGTGTCAGCAGTTCCTGCAAGAGGAAGGCATTGATGCTATGGACTGGCCCGCCCATTCCCAAGACCTGAATCCAATTGAGCACATCTGGGACATCATGTCATGCTCCATCCACCAATGCCACGTTGCACCACAGACTGTCCAAGATTTGGCAGATGCTTTAGTCCAGGTCTGGGAGGACCTCATCAGGAGCATGCCCAGGTGTTGTAGGGAAGTCATACGGGCACGTGGAGGCTACACACACTACTGAGCCTCATTTTGACTTGTTTTAAGGACATTACATCAAAGTTGGATCAGTCTGTAGTGTGGTTTCCACTTTGATTTTGAGTGCTACTCCATATTCAGACCTCCATGGGTTGATAAATTTGATTTCCATTGATAACTTTTGTGTGATTTGGTTGTCAGCACATTCAACTATGTAAAGACGAAAGTATTTAATACGATTAGTTCATTCATTCAGATCTAGGATGTGTTATCTTAGTGTTCCATTTATTTTTTTGAGCAGTGTATTTATTGAGAAAAATGGTGACGTGTTTAATACTTATTTTACCTGCTATATATATATGTATGGTAGACCTATAAGAGCATACATACAATATGTAAAGTATCACTGCTGCAATGTTTGAACATTTAGTAACATCAAACCCTTGTTGGATATGCCTGTTACACTACCCTTAAATTATACCTGTTGTTTAAAAATATTTTAAAATCAAGCATGACTTTATTAGATTAAAGGGGTACTCCACTGGAAAACAGATTTTTTTTAATCAACTGGCTCCGTAAAGTTATACAGATTTGTAAATTACTTCTATTTAAAAATGTTAATCCTTCCAGAACTTATTAGCTGCTGTATGTTCCACAGGAAGTTGTATAGTTCTTTTCTGTCTGACCACAGTGCTCTCTGCTGACATCTCTGTCCATGTCAGGAACTTTCCAGAGCAGGAACAAATCCCCATAGCAAACCTCTCCTGCTCTGGACAGTTCCTGACATGGACAGAGGTGTCAGCAGAGAGCACTGTGGTCAGATAGAAAAGAACTATACAACTTCATCTGGAAATGAATGGAGAAGGTGTCATCTCCTCTCATAGAGCCAGGGTCCAATTTTGGAGATCACGGGGGTCCCAGCGGTCGGGCCCTCCCCAACCATCAGACACTTATTCCCTTTGCTGTGGATAGTGGATATGCTTTCTTTTGCTGGAGAATCCCTTTAACTATTGACATGGCACATAGACATGTCAAAAGTCAAGATCAGTCATAGTCTCATTGCAGAAACCAAATTGGAAAGTTGTTTTAGCTGGGTGAAGCCCATGGCAGCACACATCCCTCCCTGGCTTGGTGCATGCTCCGACTGATTACAGGAGACAGACTTCATTACATCTCTTCTTAAATTGCTCGGACTGTGCACCAAGCTGGGAAGTAAAGCATGCTGCTACATGCTTCCCCTGAGATCATGTCTGTTAAGTTAATTTAAATGACTAACGCTTAAGAAAAACTGGTGTTTTTAATGCAAAACTGACTGGAAAAAAAAGATACATTTAAAATGGACCTGAAACCTTTTTGGATTATTGCTTTTGGTAAAGGGGGGGGGGGTTCTTGAGGGGGACATTACATACACGGACTTCATAGAAACGTAGAATGTGTCGGCAGAGAAGAACCTTTAGGCTATTCCATGCATCCACTCTCAGTAAAGTAATACTTCCTGATATTACAGCAGAAACCTTTGCCCCTCTAATTTAAAACTATGTCCTCTTGTGGTAGTTTTTCTTCTTTTAAATATGCTCTCCTCCTTTACCGTGTTGATTCCCTTTATGTATTTAAAAGTCTCTAGAATATCCCCTCTGTCTCTTCTTTCTTCCAAGCTATACATGTTAAGGTCCTTTAACCTTTCCTGGTAAGTTTTATCTTGCAATCCATGTACTAGTTTAGTAGCTCTTCTCTGAACTCTCTCTAGAGAATCTATATCCTTTTGGAGATACGGCCTCTAGTACTGCGCACAATACTTCAAGTGAGGTCTCACCAGTGTTCTGTACAGTGGCATGAGCACTTCTCTCTTTCTACTGCTTATATCTCTCTCTACACATTCAAGCATTCTGCTAGCGTTTCCTGCTGCTCTATTACATTGTCTTCCTACCTTTAAGTCTTCTGAAATAATTACTCCTAAATACCTTTCCTCAGATACTGAGGTCAGGACTGTGTCAAATATTCTATATTCTGCCCGAGGGTTTTTACACCCCAGGTGCATTATCTTGCACTTATCCACATTAAATTTCAGTTGCCAGAGTTCTGACCATTCTTCTTGTTTGTCTAAATCCTTTTCCATTTGGCGTATCCCTCCGGGAATATCAACCCTGTTACATATCTTTGTGTCATCAGCAAAAAGACATACCATACCGAGACCTTTTGCAATATCACTAATGAAGATATTAAACAAAATTGGTCCCAGTAGAGATCCCTGAGGTACCCCACTGGTGACAAAACCTTGCTCTGAATATACTCGATTGACTACAACACTCTGTTGTCTGTCACTCAGCCACTGCCTAATCCACTCAACAATATGGGAGTCCAAGCTCAATGGCTAGTTTATTGATAATTCTTCTGTGTGGGACAGTGTCAAAAGCCTTATTACCTTTTCCTTTTCTGGCCAATCACACAGAACAACACATACTCCTCTCTGCTATGCCATATCAGCGATAAAAGTGCTGGAGAAGCTGCACTGAACTGAACAAGGTGATCCTGTGCTGAGCTAATAATTTACACAGTACAGTACAGTAATACTTATCCCACCCCCACTTCTAGTATTTTGTCCTCTTCTATCTGTTATTAGAGGCAGATTTTCCCTGACAACCAACAGACATCTTGTAGATAAAACTTCAGAGCGTCTTTCTGAGGTAAGGAGTCATTTTTGGTTAATACAGTGATTTACACATAAGTTAGGAATCATGTTGGCTATCAAATAAAGGGAATTTGTCCATTTAGAGGGTTAATCCACCCACAGACATCTCATCCTCCTATCGGTGATGGTGGGTGTCCCACTGCTGGGACCCCCCGCATTCTCTGTGCAGCACCCTTGCCACACCCGACATTCTAAACAGTATGTTTAGAATACTGGGTTTCCACAGCCGTAGACGTGATGTCATGCCACGCCCATTCATTTCTATGGAAGGGGGTGTGGCAGGATCCCTTTAAATGGTGTACTATAAAAGGGGCACAAGTAGGTATACTTGCTTTCATTTTGCTTGTTTTTTTCTGTCTATTGTGCTAAGCATATTTACTGTACATGCATTATGCTATTTCTATAAAATGCTTTGTAGTAAGAAAACACATGATTGTGTATTCTTCCAGGAGAAGTTTTTGGCTATGGAAGGTAAAGGAAATCTGACAAAACCCCTCAGTAATTTTATTATTATAGGATTCCCTTCATCTAATCCTGTTCAGATTCTGCTCTTCTTTATTTTTCTCTTCATGTACATCTTGACCACAGTTGAAAATGTTCTTGTCATCGTCATCATCTGGAACAGTCGAAATCTCCATAAACCCATGTATTTCTTTCTTGGAAACTTGTCATTCTTGGAGACATGGTATGTAACGGTCACGGTTCCCAAGTTGTTATCCATATTTCTTACAAAGAGTAAACAGATTACATTTAATGCCTGCATGACACAACTCTTCTTTTTCCTCTTCTTGGGCTCTACTGAATGCGTGGCCTTAACAGTTATGGCATTTGATCGATATGTAGCTATCTGCAACCCTTTGCATTACGTCACTATAATGAACTGGCATTTTTGCTTTGCCCTGGCAAGCGGCACCTGGATCACTGGCTTTGTGATAAGTATTCTTAAGATTTACTTCATTTCCCAGCTTACTTTTTGTCAGTCAAACGTGGTCAACCACTTTTACTGTGATGTGTCTCCAGTACTCAATCTTGTCTGCACAGACAGGCAGCAAACTGAAGTCGTAGACTTTATCCTTGCCCTGCTTATCCTCCTAGTGCCACTCCTGCTTACTTGCTTTTCCTATATGTGTATATTGGCAACAATTATTCAAATCCCACATTCTAATGGGCGTAAGAAAGCTTTTTCCACTTGTGCTTCTCATTTGGTTGTTGTTGTCATCTTCTTTTCCACCACTCTTTTCATGTACGCTAGGCCAAGCAGGGCTCAATCTGTTAACTCCAACAAACTGGTCTCTGTTGTATACACGGTGGTGACACCTTTCCTCAATCCGATCATCTATTGCCTAAGAAACAAGGAAGTGAAGGAGGCCGTCTATAAACTTCTCTTTAGAATATGAATGGACAATAATTTTCCTGATAATGTCTGTAATAACCTAATAGATCCAGATTTATCAAACTGTGTGAGAGGAAAAATGGAGTGATTTTTCCCCAAGAACCAATCACAGCTCAGGTTTCACTTTACCAGAGCTCGTTAGCTGAGCTGTGATTGGTTGTTGTGGGAAAATCACTCCACTTTTTCTCTCTCACAGTTTGACAAATCTTGGCCAATGTGTTTAGGATTCTAAATTTGCAAAAACATAGTAAATGTACAAATGATTTACTGTCTATAACTACGTTGAATTATACTTGAAAGTACTAAAAAAAAAATCTACGATCTTATCATGATAACCCCACCCCCCCTTTTTTTTATTTTTTATAAAGCGTGGCTATCAGTATAAATATATGTAAGATGAACTATACAATAGGTGGCTCTGCCATGTCTGCAATGGTGAGATATATACTTTGATAGTAATTTTCCAGTTTGATCTAATGCATTACAAAGCGATAGGGATATTGCATGTTGACATAAGGTGTCTTTGCAGTGTGCTTTATTACCGTTCTTTATAACTACTGTAGGTCTAGTATTAACACAGTTTTGTTCTGGCTTTTTCTTAGAAAACTGCCACTGTAGTTTTGAGCCAAAGAAGTGGATTCAGTAGAAATGGATAATATAAAGAAATAACTTCTCCTTCCCGCTGGATACATTTCTCACTTTGGCTCAGAAACTGCAGTGGCGTTTGTAAATAAATAAATAAAAACAAAAAAAAACACAAATGTGTGTGGAAACCTTCCATTAGTGTTGCTCCCACAACAACTAGTGTTATAGTGACATGGTATATTGTTTTATAATTTCTTCCCTAGAATCAATGCTCTAATAATAAAGCATCCAGTGAAGTATTTCACAATCAAATCCAAAATGAATCTGACAGAAAAATCCTCTGTATCCCTGAATATGAAATGAGAAGCAACCCAGTGTAAACTGGGATGACTATGAGCATCATCTTATGGCTTTGTATACTGTATCTCATAAGTTACAGTGGGCCTTAATATACTAGTCTGGTTAATATTGTAATAAAGCATTTAATCCCTCTCCAACATCTGATATACATGTACATTAAAAATATGTGGCAGCCAAGATGGTACAATAGAGGGGACTCTATGGGATGGCTGAGGCTCGTCCTCATACTTGTTCTGATATCAATAGTCACAATCGGGGAGATTTATCAAAAAAAAATGAAAAAATGAAAAAGAGGGTGCAGCTCAGCTCACCTTCATATAACTTACAGTGTTACTGTTACTGTCTTGGCCCCTATACCCAAGGAGTAAGACTATGTAAACAAAAAACAGTCCTCTAAGTTATGTTGAAAATCCCTTTTCATGAATATTTAATCTTAATAATATTACAAATAACAAAAAAAACATTTGTTAACCCCTAAACGACGCCGCAGAACGTAAATGTACATCCTGGTGAGGTGGTACTTTGCAGATAGCAGCCAGGGACCCACCAGTAATGGTCGACATCCGCAATCACGCGGATGCCCACCATTAACCCCTCAGATGCCATGATCAATATTGTTGAGCGGCATAGGCCATATTCGAATTCGCGATATTTCGCGAATATATGGACGAATATATTTGCTAAATTCGCATATTCGTAATATTTACGTTTTTTTTCCGCATATGCGAAATATTTGCATATGCAAAAATCTGCATATATGAAAATTTGCATATGTGAAAATTTGTGAACTTTATAGCAAGTATACCAGTGTAACTTGATAGAAGCAGCAGAAGGGAGGGATCAATATTCGCGAATATTCGCATTTGCAAATATTCGCCCAGCAGTCTCACACAGTATTATTAGAGCCTTCTGTTGGCCACACAAGCTGGAAGCAAAGAGGGATGATCACTGTGATGTGTACTGTGAAAAAAAAAAAGGGAATATTCGTAATTTCGAATATATAGTGCTATATTCGCGAATATTCGCGAATTCGCGAATATGCGATATTCGCGAATAAAATTTGAATTGCGAATATTCGCGAGCAACACTAGTGATCAATACAGATCACAGCATCTTTGGCAGTGCGGTCACTAAAATAGATGATCGGATCGCCCGCAGTGCTGCCATGGCGATCTGATCATCCAGAACGGCAGCCGGGGGTCCCCTCACCTGCCTCCGACCATCTCCTGGGGTCTTCTGCTCTGGTCTGAGATCAAGTAGACCAGAGCAGCAGAAGTCTTTGCATATCCACCATTGAAAAAGGGGATGCTGCTTTCCGAAACGCGTCTGGTCCAAGACTGCCTTTGCACAAGAAGTCGGGACTATTTTGATTATACGTCCACCACTATTGGTCTTTTAGTGCCCTCTCAGCTTCTACCCGCGCCGTCGGGGTAGAGAGGGATCCCACACCAAAGACCTCCAGCGCTGCCACACACTACAAACGAACGTTACCTTTTCCAGCGGACTACGCAATAACCATCTGTACCGGACATCTTCACCTCTCCTACACCTTCCCCATGCTGCCCGGGCTGAGAGGCATCAATCCGGATCACCGTTAAGCGCTGTTATGCGCATATGACTGCTTTCGCCGGAGCCGGTTAGAGGCACTAAGTGCCTGACTTTGATCTATTTTCCCTCTTGTACTTTGTCTCCGTGCCGTCGGGGTATAGAGGATAGATCTTTAGCGCTACTATGCACACAAGTATACTCAGTGGGCTCGTAACTGCAAGCCTCCAGTGCTGCAAAAACTGTTTATTGGACATATACTATGACAAACTTTGGACTATAAACCCCCGCCATTGTCCCACCGTTTAAGTGCAATACTATTTTAACGTCATGTTTTAAATGTTTATAACTAACTTTTACCATTCTATTTTAGTGAGCTGTCTGCGGCAAGGGCCCTGCCCCAGACCTCACAGTATTATTCAATAAATGTAATTATATTTTATATCTTATTATCTTATTATCAGACACTTCCTTTCTTTCTTATTTATCCCTACTTATTCTGTCTTATTCTAAATTTTCTTCCTAGCCTAGTAGGACTGCTATTTTTCCAGTTTTTTAGATCAGAGCAGAAGATAGCTGATAATACTGATCAGTGCTATATCCTATGCATAGCACTGAACAGTATCAGAAATCGAATGATTGCTATAAATAGTCCCTTATGCTGACTATTAAAGTGTAAAAACAAAAGTAAAAATAGCAAAAAATATAAGTAATAAAATGTGAATAATCCCCTTCCCCAATAAAAATGTAAATTGTCAGTTTTTCCCCATTTTACACCCAAAAAGTGTAATTTTCTTTTTAACCTTTTAAGGACCAAGGACATATGAGTATGTCCTTGGTCTTGCTCCCGTGATATAACGCGGGGTCCCACGGTGACCCCGCATCATATCACGCCGGAACCCGCCGCTAATAGTGCGCGGCACTAATCGCGGTGCCGCGCGCTATTAACCCTTTAGCCGGGCGCTCAAAGCTGAGCCACGCAGCTAAAAGTGAAAGTAAAAAGTGCCGGTTAGCTCAGTGGGCTGTTCGGGATAGCCGCGGCGAAATCGCGGCATCCCGAACAGCTTACAGGACAGCCGGAGGGTCCCTACCTGCCTCCTCGCTGTTCGATTGCCGAATGACTGCTCAGTGCCTGAGATCCAGGCATGAGCAGTCAAGCGGCAGAATCATTGATCACTGGTTTCCTATGAGAAACCAGTGATCAATGTAAAAGATCAGTGTGTGCAGTGTTATAGGTCCCTATGGGAGCAAAAAACAAATAATAAAGAATAAAGATAATTTAACCCCTCCCCTTTTAAAAGTATGAATCACCCCCCTTTTCCCATAAAAAAAACACAGTGTAAATAAAAATAAAAATAAACATATATGGTATCGCCGCGTGCGGAAATGTCCGAATTATAAAAATATATCGTTAATTAAACCGCACGGTCAATGGCGTACGCGCCAAAAAATTCCAAAGTCCAAAATAGTGCATTTTTGGCCACTTTTTATATCATGAAAAAATGATCAATAAGTCCTATCAATGCAAAAATGGTACAGTTAAAAACCTCAGATCACGGCGCAAAAAATGAGCCCTCATACCGCCCCATACGCAGAAAAGTAAAAAAGTTATAGGGGTCAGAAGATGACAATTTGAAACGTATTAATTTTCCAGCATGAAGTTATGATTTTTTCCAGAAGTACGACAAAATCAAACCTATATAAGTAGGGTATCATTTTAATTGTATGAACCTTCAGAATAAAGATAAGGTGTCATTGTTATCGAAAAATGTACTACGTAGAAACGGAAGCCCCCAAAAATTACAAAACTGCGTTTTTCTTTCAATTTTGTCTCACAATGATTTTTTTTCCGTTTCACCATAGATTTTTGGGCAAAATGACTGATGTTATTACAAAGTAGAATTGGTGGCGCAAAAAATAAGCCCTCACATGGATTTTTAAGTGCAAAATTGAAAGAGTTATGATTTTTTAAAGGCAAGGAGCAAAAAACGAAAGTGCAAAAACGGAACCCCCCCGGTCCTTAAGGGGTTAATAAACAAATTTGGAATCGATACATGCATAAATATCCAAACTATTAAAATATAATGTCAATCATGCCGTATGGTGAACGGCGTGAACGTAAGAAAACATATATATTTATATCATTTTACTCCAAATAAAATTGATTAAAAAAGTATTAAAAGTTTTATATATGCAAATGAGGTATAAAAAAAATTACACTTCATGGCGCAAAAAATGAGCCCTCATACCCCAGCTTATACGGAAAAATTAAAAAGTTATAGGTCAACAAAATAGAGGGACTTTAAAGGGGTACTCCTGTGGAGAACTTTTTTTTTTTTTTTTTTTAAATCAACTGGTGCCAGAAAGTTAAGCAGATTTGTAAATTACTTCTATTAAAAAATCTTAATCCTTCCAGTACTTTTTAGGGGCTATATACTACAGAAGAAATGCTTTTCTTATGGGGATTTCTCTGATGTCACGACCACAGTGCTCTCTGCTGACCTCTGCTGTCCATTTTTGGAACTGTCCAGAGCAGGAGAAAATCCCCATAGCAAACATATGCTGCTCTGGACAGTTCCTAAAATGGACAACAAAGGTCAGCAGAGAGCACTGTGGTCATCTTGACATCAGAGAAATCCAAAAAGAAAAGCATTTCCTCTGTAGTATACAGCCAATAAAATGTATTGGAAGGATTAAGATTTTTTAATAGAAGTAATTTACAAATCTGTTTAACTTTCTGGCACCAGTTGATTTAAAAAACAAAAGATTTCGACGGGAGTACCCCTTTAAACGCACAAATTTTGTTAAAAAGTGTGCGATTTTTTTTAAGCAGTATAATAATAGAAAAGTATGTAATCATGGGTATCATTTTAATTGTATTGACCCACAGAATAAACAAAACAAAAATTAGCAAAATTGCGGTTTTCTTATCAATTTCCCCACACAAATAGAATTTTTTTCGTTGCGCCATAAATTTTATGGTAAAGTGAGTGATGTTATTACAAAGGACAACTGGTTTACGCAAAAAACAAGTCCGTGGATGAAAATATAAAAGAGTTATGATTTTTAGAAGGCGAGGAGGAAAAACAAAAACGTAAAAAACCCCTGAAGAGTCCTTAAGGGGGAAAAAAAAATGTATTATGTTGAAAGGTTTTATTGTGAGTGATAGACCACAGGGCCCTTGAGGTCGATTCAATCACCAATATGTATATGACAAACAAAAAATAAAAAGATGAAATAAAAAATTTGGAAAAATGCTCCTATCAATAAACTACAACAGATATATTAGTATACAAATAGATTTAAATAATAGTGCACAAAGTTCTGTTGCTACAATAAAGTTTATCAAAATAAATATTGCAGCAATATTATTTACATCTATTTATATATTGATTTATCCATATTTTATTGTTAGTAGCGTTTTTCCTCATTTTTCATTTTTTTGTTTGTTTGTAACATATATATTGGGGATTGAATCGACCACAAGGGCCCTGTGATGTATCATTCACAATAATTCCTTTCAACATAATATATTTTTCAACAAATATTTTATTATTTGTCTTTTTATAAACAATACAAATTTGTGAAAAAAGGATTTTTCATATAGCTTAGAGGACTGTTTTTTTTTTGTTTATAGAGATTTATTAAGACCTGTGCAGAGGAAAATCTGACCAGCTGCCGAAAGTAACCAATCAGATTGCTCCTTTCATGTTCCAGGGACCATTTTAAAAATTAAAGCAATCTGATTGGTTGCTATGGGCAACAACACCACACAGTTTTTGTTCAATCTCCCCCAATGGTTTAAAGGGGTACTCCGGTGAAAACCTTTTTTCTTTTAAATCAACTGGTGGCAGAAAGTTAAACATATTTGTAAATTACTTCTATTAAAAAATCTTAATCCTTCCTGTACTTATCAGCTGCTGAATACTACAGAGGAAATTCTTTTCTTTTTGGAATGCTCTCTGATGACATCACGACCACAGTTCTCTCTGCTGACGTTATTATAATAATAATAATAACGCTTTGTTTATTATTGTCCTTAGTGGGATTAGAACCCAAGTCCCCAGCACTGCAAGGTAGCAGTGCTAACCACTGAGCCACCATGCTGACCTTAGCATACATCTGCTATGCACGGTTGCTGAAATGGAAAGAGATGTCAGCAGAGTGCACTGTGTTCGTGATGTCATCAGTGTTCCAAAAAGAAAGGAATTTCCTCTGTAGCATTCAGCAGCTAATAAGTACTGGAAGGATTAAGATTTTTTTAATAGAAGTAATTTACAAATATGTTTAACTTTCTGCCACCAGTTGATTTAAAAGAAAAAAGGTTTTCACCGGAGTACCCCTTTAAGGGCTTCCAAAGGGATTGGACTGAAGTGCTGGCAGAATGTTTTGGGGTGCCGTTGATGGTTCTTTGCAATGATGGAGATGGACATAGTGGTTAACTGTAACATCTCATGTTTTTTTTTATGAAAATAAGCAAGTTCCCCTAAAAAGGGGGTACAATTCCTGAACAGAAAACAGGAAAGCTTTGCAATGGAGCAGGATAATCCAAAGTGTTGGATCTCTAGGGTACCTTGACCTGGTCCCCTTTATGTAATATGTCAGCAATACAGTGGATATGAAATGGAGGGAAGTTGTTTGAAACTTAAATGATGATTTAAGTATGTTTATGTTTATATACAAAGTTATACTTTTCATCACTCTTTCTATCAAGGGATTTGACTTTTGAGACAAAGGCATTTTGGAAATGTGCGTAAACTTGCAGCCTATGACAGTGTACCCCAGTGACCATGTTACATTACAGTGAGATAATAAAATTTTCTTACAGTAATTCTGTATCCAGTAGACCAGGAACATGAAGATTGTGTACAAGGTGTAAACCCCCTATTTCAGGTAAAATAGCTTACACTTACATTACATGAATATATATAATATCAGATTTTTGTTTTTTGCATGGCTATAATCATAAACACTTTATATTTTAAAGATGTCTTCATATCAAATATTATTCTGTAAATGTAAATCAGGAAGAAGGAACAAATACTGAGGAGCGTTATGAAGACATATTAGACTTGTCAGTGAGATGTATTGAGAACTATTTGTTCCATTGATCATTACTTCCCTGAAAATATTGGACTGACTGAAACCTTTAGAATGTTTTGTAATCACTAAAGTGTGAACATAAAACGTGGTGCATAATATTTCTGTATATATCATCATTGTTGATCCTCATTATCCTGCTATATACATATATATGGTTGTAGCTATAAGAGCTCTGCAGAGGTCGCAGCCACCCAACACTGCCCCCACGCACATGAAAAGACATCAGTATAACTGTGAATGAAGGAGATTTGCTGCAAAAATGATTTATAGTTGTGATTTGACTGTACAAATCAGTCGCATGCGTCTTACATTGACGACACGTGTGACTTAAGACCAAAAACTATACAGTAACTCCCAAAAGTGAGTACCAGTGAGTACATATCTGTTCATGTGACAACACTGAAGGAAGGATACTCTGCTACAATGTATAAAGTAGTAAGTGCACAGCCTGTATAACAGTGTTTAATGTTGTGTCCCCTAAAAATATCTCAACACACAGCCATTAGTGTATAAACCCTGCCAAGAAAACTGAGTACAGTGGCCACCATTATTTTCCAACACTGCCTTAAAGGGGTACTCCGCCCCTAGACATCTTATCCCCTATCGCGTCTGATCGTGGGGGTTCCCAGATCTCTCCTGCAGCACCCCTGTCATCTGGTGCACAGAGCGATGCAGGGGCCGGAGGATCGTGGTGCCACGACCCTGCCCCTTATCATGCCTTAATTCAAGTCTATGGGAGGGGCGTGGCGGCCGTCATTCCCACCCCCATAGTCTTGCATTGAGGGGGCGGGCATGACATCATGATCCTCTGGCCCCTGCATCGCCAGTCATCGGGCACGGAGCGTAGCTTGCTCCATGCACCAGATGACAGGGGGTGCTGCAGGAGAAATCGCGTCAGAACCCCACACGATCAGACAATTAATCCCTTTTCCCCTAGCCCCAGACTATGAAACTCCCACCACCATGCATGACTGTAGGCAAGACCCACTTCTCTTTGTACTCCTTACCTGGTTGCTGCCAAGCATGCATGACACCCTCTGAACCAAATAAGTTTATCTTGGTTACAGTAATCCATGTCTTTAGTCTGCTTTTCTTCAGCAAACTGCTTGTGGGCTTTCTTGTGCTTCATCCTTAGAAGAGGCTTCATTAAGGGTTGACAGCCATGCAGACCAATTTAATGTAGTGTATGGCATATGGTCTGAGCACTGACGGCTGAACACCACTCCTTCAACCTCTGCTGCAATGCTGGCAGCACTTCTCTATCTTTAGATATGATGCTGAGCATGTGTGCTCAACTTCTTTGGATACCACTATTATATATCTGACTGAAAACACTACACTATGAACATTTAAATACAGCTTAGAAATTCCTCTTCTGTAGCAATATTGTAAGGGGTGACTGGACAATCCTCCTGGTATGTAGCAGACATTTTATGGTGCAAACAGGAAACCTTTATTTTTTTTTTACATAGAGGCACAACACGTGATGGTTTCTGTTAAAGATGTAATGAATATTGTCCATAGAAAAGGTTACACAGCTGCTTCAGAATAGTTTTTGAACAGCAGAACAGAAGAAAATGTTTCTCCAGTCTTTATTATGCCTTAGCTGAAGTTCTGCTCAAACCATTTGTCTAAATGAGGCTACCCTGTAACATGCAACATGTCATGCCTAGGCATTGTTCATGGGTTTGTACCACCAACCTGTTTGGGATCCTACATGACTACATATTGCTGGAGTCACCTTGGCTGCATACAATAAAATGTGCATATATACACATGTAGAGAATGGTCTCTTTAACACAGTCCAGGCCCACAGTCTATGAAAGGGGGGGGGGGGGGGGCAGGAGGGTGAGGTAGGGGGACACTGCTTACCAGTACTACTTGAGACAAAATTCTAAGTTCAACTTAACCATGATATTCTTCTCACAACTCCGCTCAATGCTACGTAGGCACCTCCCAGTCCAATGGATAACCAATCCTTTTGCAAAGCCCTTTGCAAATGATTCTCTCAGCTTCACCTAACTCTGTGGCTTTCTCACAATCTCTATGGACTTCTTTCTCCAAGTCTCTAAAGTCAAATTCTCTGGCTTTCCGTCTCTCAAACCTCTCTGATTAGGCCTAGACCTCTGTTACTCTAGGCCTCTCTCTCTCTGCTACTCATGCTCTTGCTGTTCACACACACTATTGAGGTGCCAAAATCCTCATGACTATATGGATGCAGCTCAACCCCACCTAGAGGATGCTGCAACATAGCTCTGTAATGTCCATCACCTAGTCAGATGCAAGGCACAGTGTAATGGCCCATCCTGGCTGTCATCATCTCCTCATGCAGGATGGCAGGCATGGAACAATGATCCTAGTGTCACCAACTAACACAAGAATGGTGATACCATTCAAACGAAGGCTCATTAGTTCTGATGTGCCAGGGGTTACCTCAACTCTGACCATTATAATATAGTCACATTCAATTAACATTACCATCTCCTCACATTAAAAGCACAGAACACATTTCTCAGCAATTTTTCGCAACATAACAACATTGCAACTCAGAGAGGTGCAATAACAGATACTTACAGTTCACTTCTCTTACAATATCTTGTTCTTCCAGTTACCATAACACGAGATATTTCGAGGCTCTATATGGATATACAAAACATATTAAATAAATGTTGTTAATTTGGTGGCACTTTATGGGCACAAACTATGGTGCAGTTAATAGTGCCCTATGCTTTCTTGGCATAAATATTAAAATATTGAAATCTGCTATGTTATGTCTGTGTGACACACGCTCCGTGCCTGGCATAATACAAAAAGATTCTCACTGAAGCTTTCAGCTATTTTGTCTGGACCTGAGACATATTCTCCTTTCATGTAACCATCACAGACGGCTAATGATCACAGCGGACTTGAGTCATATGTTCAGATATCACCACAGTACTGCTTATTAGAAAGGTATAGTATAGAGTGTTTCATTTGCATAATTTAGTAAAAAAAAGCTCATATGCTACCATTTAATCCCTACTTTAGTGCTGCTGATGCTCCATATTCTTACACTGTTCTCGGTTGTTATGCACTTTAACCTTCAGTTAGTAGGTTATTTAATTACTGCAGGGGATAGAGTCACTTGCTGGTATAGAATGTCATATCTCCAGATTGTATGTGAACACATGCCAAAGAGAGCACATAGGGGCAACACTGGAGCTACAGGGGATTTTTTTTTTACATCAAATTATACCACGTGCAGGTCTTTTTTTTTTTTTTTTAAAGCCTAATATTATGATAGGCCATCAAAGTTGATCATTAGAGTCACACATTGCATACCTGTCTTTGTTTATACAGGCACAGCAGGTCATCTCACACAAGGTACCGCAGTCATGTTCGTTTTAATCTTTTGGAATCTCTGATCCCTTGACAAAATGAGCCATATATATATATGCGGTGAGTTTGTCATCAGGGAATATGAAGTAAGCTCAGGAGCTGAGCTCACTTCATATACATTGAGTACTGTCTGCCATCAGCAGCTGGGACTCACTGCTAATGAAGGACATCAGAGATAATGCTGATATCCATCATTTGATCCTTTAGATGCCATGATCAATGTTGACCACTGCATCTTGACCAAGTAAAAATGGCAGGTTCCAGGGGGTTTTGGGCTCTCATTGGACCCCTGCAGCATAATGGTGGGTGTTCAATAATTTAAGATGGCTGCCGAAGACCTCCTGTATACCCCAGTGCCAGGCCAGTCACTCCGCTAATACAAGCACATAAAACAAGCCATGAAATGAAAGAGTTATATCACATGAGATGGAGGGAAGGGAAAACTTAAATCTCAAAAAAGAACATTCGCTGTATCTTAAGTCCTAGAAAACCCTTTTGATCCATTGTTTTTAATATTTTTGACAATTTTTCCACTTCTCTGTTTCTTAGGAAATTAGGACAGTTGTTCTGTTGCTTTTCAGGAATAATGCCATTTGATGTATCTATATATGCTCATATTCATAGATAATAAGGTGCGACAAGAACACTTATTCATAACCGATTAGTTGACGACTTCTGGATATCTTGACAGTCTGAAGAGTTAACGATGAATATGACAGAAGGTGTGAATAACTTTTTTCTTTTAGGCTTCCCCACAAACAGGCCTATACAGGTCTTACTTTTCTTTATCTTCTTTTTAAGTTATCTTTTAACCACGCTGGAAAATCTCATTATTGTTGTCATCATCTGGAATGGTCCAAAGTTGCACAAACCAATGTACTTCTTCCTGGGACAGCTGTCATTTTTAGAGACGTGGTATGTCACAGTCACAGTCCCAAACTATTTGCAATATTTCTACTAGAAAGTTGAAAAATCTCATTCACTGCTTGTATGTCACAATCTTACTTCTTCCTTTCATTGGCCTGCACAGAGTGTGACTTGTTGACTGTTATGGCTATTGATCGTTTTGTTGCTATTTGTAATCCATTATGATACATTAACACTATGAACTGGAATTTCAGCAATTCATGTATGCCAGACCCAGCAGAGCCAAAGCATTAAGTTACAACAAATTAGTTTCTGTATTATACACTGTGGTAGCACACTTGCTACACCCCTTCATTTACTACCTAAGAAATAAAGAAGTAAAAGAAACTATATAGAAACTTTTTATTAAAATATAATCTATATTATCCATTCACTCACAAATGGTCACACTGCCCATTGACTTTTTTTCTCTTCTTATTGTACGTTAAATACCGAATCTTCAATTTTAAGAAATGACTAAAATACTAACTGAAAACTTCTAGAGCCTCTAACAACTCTTGTCATGCAGACACTTTGTATAAATGTATTCCTGCTTGTTACGCCGAGCGCTCCGGGTCCCCGTTCCTCCCCGGAGCGCTCGCCTCATCCTCGTTGCTGCAGCGCCCCGGTCAGATCCACTGACCGGGTGCGCTGCGGTCCCGCCTCCAGCCGGGATGCGATTCGCGATGCGGGTGGCGCCCGCTCGCGATGCGCACCCCGGTCCCCGTACCTGACTCGCTCTCCGTCGGTCCTGTCCCGGCGCGCGCGGCCCCGCTCCCTAGGGCGCGCGCGCGCCGGGTCTCTGCGATTTAAAGGGCCAGTGCACCTATGATGGTGCCTGGCCCAATCTTCCAATTAGCTTAATTAGTTTCCACCTGTGCACTTCCCTATATCACCTCACTTCCCCTGCACTCCCTTGCCGGATCTTGTTGCACTTGTGCCTAGTGAAAGCGTTCCCTTGTTTGTTCCTAGCCCGTGTTCCTGACCTCCTGCCGTTGCCCCTGACTACGATCCTTGCCGCCTGCCCCCGACCTTCTGCTACGTCCGACCTTGCTTCTGCCTACTCCCTTGTACCTCGCCTATCTTCAGCAGTCAGAGAGGTGAGCCGTTGCTAGTGGATACGACCTGGTCACTACCGCCGCAGCAAGACCATCCCGCTTTGCGGCGGGCTCTGGTGAAAACCTGTAGTGGCTTAGAACCGGTCCACTAGCGCGGTCCTCGCCATCCCTCTCTGGCACAGAGGATCCACTACCTGCCAGCCGGCATCGTGACAGTAGATCCGGCCATGGATCCCGCTGAAGTTCCTCTGCCAGTTGTCACCGACCTCCCTACACTGGTCGCCCAGCAAGCCCTAAAGATCGCCCAACGAAATCAACAGCTGGCATACTTGACCTCCGTGACACTGCATCTTCAGTCACAGATACAGCAAATTCAGTCACAGCTACAGCTGCAACAACCATCTCCTCCGCCGGCTCCTGCAACTCCTCCGCAGCAACCGGCCGCTCCTAACCCCTGCTTGTCCCTGCCGGACAAATTTGATGGGGTCCGCAATGATCCTGCCACAGCCACAGTCCAGTCCTACTTCGCTGAGGTCCGTGGTGTCTTCGAGGAGCCTGCCCGAGCCTCTTCTGCCAAGACTGCCCTGCTGAACCTGGTCCAGGGTGTTTCTTCCGTTGGCGAGTACGCCATTCAGTTCCGTGCTCTTGCTTCCGAGTTGTCCTGGAATAGTGAGATTCTCTGCGCGACCTTTAAAAAAGGCCTATCCAGCAACATTAAAGATGTTCTGGCCGCACGAGAAACTCCTGCTAACCTGCATGAACTCATTCATCTTGCCACTCGCATTGACATGCGTTTTTCCGGATGGCGTCTGGAGCTCCGCCTGGATATGGACTTTGTTCGCACGAGGCGTTTTTTCTCCCCGGCTCCTCTCTCCTCTGGTCCTCTGCAATCCGTTCCTGTGCTTCCCGCCGCGGAGGCTATGCAAGTTGACCGGTCTCGCTTGACACCTCAAGAGAGGACACGACGCCGCATGGAGAATCTTTGCCTGTACTATGCCGGTACCGAACACTTCCTGAAGGATTGTCCTATCCGTCCTCCCCGCCTGGAAAGACGTACGCTGACTCCGCACAAAGGTGACACAGTTCTTGATGTCAACTCTGCTTCTCCACGCCTTACTGTGCCTGTGCAGATATCTGCCTCTACCTTCTCCTTCTCTACTATGGTCTTCTTGGATTCCGGATCTGCAGGAAAAATTTTTTTGGCCTCTCTTATCAACAGGTTCTACGTCCCTGTGACCAGTCTCGCCAGACCCCTCTATAGCTATTGTATTAACAATGAAAGATTGGACTGTCTCATGCGTTTCCGCACAGAACCCCTCCTAATGTGCATCGGACCTCATCACGGAAAAATTGACTTTTTTTTCCTCAGGTTCTTTGGCCCCAAGAAGAGGGGGAGACCCAAGGGGGGGGGGTACTGTTACGCCGAGCGCTCCGGGTCCCCGTTCCTCCCCGGAGCGCTCGCCTCATCCTCGTTGCTGCAGCGCCCCGGTCAGATCCACTGACCGGGTGCGCTGCGGTCCCGCCTCCAGCCGGGATGCGATTCGCGATGCGGGTGGCGCCCGCTCGCGATGCGCACCCCGGTCCCCGTACCTGACTCGCTCTCCGTCGGTCCTGTCCCGGCGCGCGCGGCCCCGCTCCCTAGGGCGCGCGCGCGCCGGGTCTCTGCGATTTAAAGGGCCAGTGCACCTATGATGGTGCCTGGCCCAATCTTCCAATTAGCTTAATTAGTTTCCACCTGTGCACTTCCCTATATCACCTCACTTCCCCTGCACTCCCTTGCCGGATCTTGTTGCACTTGTGCCTAGTGAAAGCGTTCCCTTGTTTGTTCCTAGCCCGTGTTCCTGACCTCCTGCCGTTGCCCCTGACTACGATCCTTGCCGCCTGCCCCCGACCTTCTGCTACGTCCGACCTTGCTTCTGCCTACTCCCTTGTACCTCGCCTATCTTCAGCAGTCAGAGAGGTGAGCCGTTGCTAGTGGATACGACCTGGTCACTACCGCCGCAGCAAGACCATCCCGCTTTGCGGCGGGCTCTGGTGAAAACCTGTAGTGGCTTAGAACCGGTCCACTAGCGCGGTCCTCGCCATCCCTCTCTGGCACAGAGGATCCACTACCTGCCAGCCGGCATCGTGACAGTAGATCCGGCCATGGATCCCGCTGAAGTTCCTCTGCCAGTTGTCACCGACCTCCCTACACTGGTCGCCCAGCAAGCCCTAAAGATCGCCCAACGAAATCAACAGCTGGCATACTTGACCTCCGTGACACTGCATCTTCAGTCACAGATACAGCAAATTCAGTCACAGCTACAGCTGCAACAACCATCTCCTCCGCCGGCTCCTGCAACTCCTCCGCAGCAACCGGCCGCTCCTAACCCCTGCTTGTCCCTGCCGGACAAATTTGATGGGGTCCGCAATGATCCTGCCACAGCCACAGTCCAGTCCTACTTCGCTGAGGTCCGTGGTGTCTTCGAGGAGCCTGCCCGAGCCTCTTCTGCCAAGACTGCCCTGCTGAACCTGGTCCAGGGTGTTTCTTCCGTTGGCGAGTACGCCATTCAGTTCCGTGCTCTTGCTTCCGAGTTGTCCTGGAATAGTGAGATTCTCTGCGCGACCTTTAAAAAAGGCCTATCCAGCAACATTAAAGATGTTCTGGCCGCACGAGAAACTCCTGCTAACCTGCATGAACTCATTCATCTTGCCACTCGCATTGACATGCGTTTTTCCGGATGGCGTCTGGAGCTCCGCCTGGATATGGACTTTGTTCGCACGAGGCGTTTTTTCTCCCCGGCTCCTCTCTCCTCTGGTCCTCTGCAATCCGTTCCTGTGCTTCCCGCCGCGGAGGCTATGCAAGTTGACCGGTCTCGCTTGACACCTCAAGAGAGGACACGACGCCGCATGGAGAATCTTTGCCTGTACTATGCCGGTACCGAACACTTCCTGAAGGATTGTCCTATCCGTCCTCCCCGCCTGGAAAGACGTACGCTGACTCCGCACAAAGGTGACACAGTTCTTGATGTCAACTCTGCTTCTCCACGCCTTACTGTGCCTGTGCAGATATCTGCCTCTACCTTCTCCTTCTCTACTATGGTCTTCTTGGATTCCGGATCTGCAGGAAAAATTTTTTTGGCCTCTCTTATCAACAGGTTCTACGTCCCTGTGACCAGTCTCGCCAGACCCCTCTATAGCTATTGTATTAACAATGAAAGATTGGACTGTCTCATGCGTTTCCGCACAGAACCCCTCCTAATGTGCATCGGACCTCATCACGGAAAAATTGACTTTTTTTTCCTCAGGTTCTTTGGCCCCAAGAAGAGGGGGAGACCCAAGGGGGGGGGTACTGTTACGCCGAGCGCTCCGGGTCCCCGTTCCTCCCCGGAGCGCTCGCCTCATCCTCGTTGCTGCAGCGCCCCGGTCAGATCCACTGACCGGGTGCGCTGCGGTCCCGCCTCCAGCCGGGATGCGATTCGCGATGCGGGTGGCGCCCGCTCGCGATGCGCACCCCGGTCCCCGTACCTGACTCGCTCTCCGTCGGTCCTGTCCCGGCGCGCGCGGCCCCGCTCCCTAGGGCGCGCGCGCGCCGGGTCTCTGCGATTTAAAGGGCCAGTGCACCTATGATGGTGCCTGGCCCAATCTTCCAATTAGCTTAATTAGTTTCCACCTGTGCACTTCCCTATATCACCTCACTTCCCCTGCACTCCCTTGCCGGATCTTGTTGCACTTGTGCCTAGTGAAAGCGTTCCCTTGTTTGTTCCTAGCCCGTGTTCCTGACCTCCTGCCGTTGCCCCTGACTACGATCCTTGCCGCCTGCCCCCGACCTTCTGCTACGTCCGACCTTGCTTCTGCCTACTCCCTTGTACCTCGCCTATCTTCAGCAGTCAGAGAGGTGAGCCGTTGCTAGTGGATACGACCTGGTCACTACCGCCGCAGCAAGACCATCCCGCTTTGCGGCGGGCTCTGGTGAAAACCTGTAGTGGCTTAGAACCGGTCCACTAGCGCGGTCCTCGCCATCCCTCTCTGGCACAGAGGATCCACTACCTGCCAGCCGGCATCGTGACACTGCTCCACAAATATTCACAACAGCAGCCTTATCATTTCCTTAAAGGGGAACTCCGGTGGAATTTTTTATTGACAAATCAACTGGTGACAGAAAGTTAAACAGATTTGTAAATTACTTCCATTAAAAAAATCTTAATCCTTCTAGTACATATTAGCTGCTATATTAAACAGAGAAATTTGTGAATTTCTTTTCTGCCTGACAACAGTGCTCTCTGCTGACACCTCTGTCCGTGTCAGAAACTGCCCAGATTAGAAGCAAATCTCCATAGAAAACCTCTCCTCCTCTGGGCAGTTCCTGACATGGACAAAGGTGTCAGCAGAGAGCACTGTTGTCAGGCTGAAAAGAACTTCACAAATTTCTCTGTAGTATATCTGTAGTATACAGCAGCTGATAAGCACTAGAAGGGTTAAGCTTTTTAAATAGAAGTAATTTACAAATCTGTTTAACTTTCTGGCACCAGTTGATTTGTCAAAAAAACATTTCCACCAGAGTTCCCCTTTAACCCCTCATATATTAAAGGGCATTGGTCTTCAGCATCAAACACTTTAACCTATTAGTACAGGGTTGTACTAGGCATTGGGTGATGCTGATGACATTGGTACTTACAGTTTAATAATCAGTTCCTCTGGTTCCCAGATATTCCCAGTTTTCTGCATATGCAAATGAAGGCTATTGATGCACCTGGGACGTTCCCAAGCCCTGAGTGCACCGTGACGGGAGGAGAGGGTTAAAATGAGAATGTCAGCCGGATGTCATGATGCACTCAGGGCTTGTGAACATGCATCAAGCTCCTAAATATGTATATGCAGAAAACTGTAACTATTGGAGTAACAGAGGTACTGATCATCAAACTGTAAGCACCATTGTCAGCCTCACTTTCACCCACCTATACCAATAGATTGGTGTGGATTATGCTAATGGAAGATTCCCTTTAATACATAAGACATTTACACTTTGATCCATTGCATTTGCATAATCCTCCATATCTTTGCAACAGAAATGCTTCTTACATAAAGTAGTAATCAGTGAGTAGTGAATGAATGCTAAGAAATTGAGGGTTATGGAAATGCAATGGACTAAATAGACTAATAGACTAACGTCTATTATCCAACTCTGTATTATTATTATTAGTAGTAGTATTATGCTTTTTGCAGCAATTATTTATCTAGGCTATGTTCACATCTGCCTTAGAGGCTCAGTTGGGTTAGTGGCTAGATATTACTATGACATATATATATATATATATATATATATATATATACATACAGGGTGGGCCATTTATATGGATACACCTTAATAAAATGGGAAGGGTTGGTGATGTTAACTTCCTGTTTGTGGCACATTAGTATATGTGAGGGGGGAAACTTTTCAAGATGGGTGGTGACCATTGCGGACATTTTGAAGTCGGACATTTTGAATCCAACTTTTGTTTTTCAATAGGAAGAGGGTCATGTGACACATAAAACTAATTGGGAATTTCACAAGAAAAACAATGATGTGCTTGGTTTTAATGTAACTTTATTCTTTCATGAGTTATTTACAAGTTTCTGACCACTTACCGCAGGAGAAATGCTAGCACAGGCTTCCAGTATCCGTAGTTTCAGGTGCTGCACATCTCGTATCTTCACAGCATAGACAATTGCCTTTAGAGGACCCCAAAGATAAAAGTCTAAGGGGGTCAGATCGGGAGACCTTGGGGGCAATTCAACTGGCCCATGACGACCAATCCACTTTCCAGGAAACTGTTCCTCTAGGAATGCTCGGACCTGACACCCATAATGTGGTGGTGCACCATCTTGCTGGAAAAACTCAGGGAACATGCCAGCTTCAGTGCATTAAGAGGGAAACACATCATCATGTAGGCCACTGGATATGCGAAATTACTACATGATGATGTGTTTCCCTCTTTATGCACTAAAGCTGATATATATGATATATATATATATATATATATATATATATATATATATATATATATATATATAATATATAATAAATAAATAAACTGCATAAAAGAAAAGTACAACAAGTCCTCAACTGTGTGGGTTTTCTCGCCCAGGCTTATTAGATGTAACATGGCGTGGCAGTGCTTGATTTTGAACAGATGAATGGATCGAGGAGGAGGAGGGTAAGTTATGCTCTGCCTGTGGAGGACTGAGAGATTTCCATTAAAGAGGACCTGGATGAAGAGGTGGATAGGCAGCACTTGTTAGAAGTTGGTCTGGATTAGTGCAGCAGTGGAATTGTCAATACTATTTCCCGGGCTTATTGTGGTGAAGCCTCGATGTGCAAGATGTTGACCCAATGGGCTGTGAAAGACATGTATTGGCCCTAGCTGCTACTTCATGTATCTACCATGGCATACACTGTGCTGGACACTGAAAACTGCATGGAGTGGCCCACCCTCTTCTACACATTGCTTTTTTGGCAAAACAATGGCAATAGTTATGTGCCACCTCGGCTGGGCACACCCAATTAGTGGCCTAAAGGTGGTAAAGTCAACAAGATGGTGTGGTAGTGTCTACATCACCAACAACTTGGCCTGGTGTGAATTATAAGGGTGACTGACAAAATAAAAAATGTAACTGACAAAATAGAGGAGAAGGAGGAAAAGTACATGACATTGATAGGGCCAAGATGGAGAGTGTACTGTGGATGAAGCTTGGCTGCTATACAGATGATAGGGATTAGGATCAGCAGCAGCAGGGACAAGGATTTCTTTACATTATGGGGCATCTTGATTGTCCCACTTGCCTTTTTGATGCCACTCCATGTAGAGACATATACTCGTATTCTGGCCATGTCTCACATTGTGTTTGCAGAGACAACACTGTATCTGATTTTCGCCATCTGGTAAGATAGAAAATAATTTCCACATGGCAAAATACCAATATAGAGAAAGGTACACCACCACTGACCGTACCTCTCCACTGTAAGGCTTTTTTCTGAAGCCTACAAATGCAGCAGTGTCACTCCTGAGCTAGCAGGCCTACGTCTGAAACATTTAATATACATTCTAGCTCTACCTCTGCTCTGCTTATTATTGCTGACTACTACCACTATTACCCTCCTGCTCTGAACATGTCAGCTTCTTGTCACCTGGTTCACATGTCCTGTCCAAAACTACATCATAATAATCATGCTCCTTTTTATTGTCCCCACCACTCCTATCAGTAGCTCCTTGCTCCCCCCCCAGCATATCCACCATGATGCCTTACAATATCACCACGCCTATCACCTCCAGTCCCACTATGCTCAACAGCTGCTTCCACCTCCAACTGCTCTGTAACACACTTCAAAGGCTGACTTTCCTTACACAACTCCTCCTTGTGGCTATCATTCTGCTTAGCACTATGGGTTGTGGGGGGAACAAAGACAGAAATGATAGAACAGACTATTTAGAAAGGCCTCTTGTACTATTCCACATAACTGTAGAGGAAGAGAAATCCACTAACACCTAGTTCAATGCCATATCCTCAGACTCTTCCTCCTCCTCAGATGACAGAGAACGAGACAACCAGTCAACAATGGCCGTATTATACTTCAAAACAATACAGTTGGCCAGTTGCCCATAGCAACCAATCTGATCACTTCTTTCATTTTGCAGAGGCCTTGTTTAAAATGAAAGAAGCAATCTGATTGGTTGCTATGGGCAACTGGGCAACTTTTCATCTACACAGGTTTTGATCTCCCCCATACAGTTCAGTATTTTTTCTTTTTACCAGTCAATTGCAGAAAACAAAACCAGCATTCTATTTCCGTTATGTAATCCACCTCCTTTATGTTTCTTGTGCTCTTTCCATCTCTTGTTTTTGCCTTGAAGACACATGCTTTTTTTCCTCTACACCTATTAATCCCTTCCCGACCCATCACATGTATGTCATGGGTCGGGTGAGGGGAATATGGTGCAGGCTCACAAGTTGGGTCTGTGTCATGATCAGCAGATGCCCGCTGCTATCAGCAGCTGATGGATCAAAATAGCATTACATTGGTCTATGTAAAGATAGGGTCACACATAACGGATCCGCAGCATATTATATGCTGCGGATCTGTCAGATACCTAAACCATAGTGTGCTTCCAGCTATTGCCACCCCCCCACCCCCACGCGACCTCGCCCTGATCCCTGGCCTGCTTGCAGCAAGCCACACAGGGGCTCTGACATCGTGGAGCAGCTGCTATGTCTGAGTACACTGCACATGCATGCGGCAACTCGCAGGCCCCTGTGTGGTTGCTCTGAGGGGTGGATTGCCACTGCGAGCAGGCCAGGAGGCTGCGCTGGGATGTGTTAACAGCTGGAGGCACACCATGGGTCGGGTCACCGGCAGATCCGCAGTGTAAAATACACTGCAGATCCGTTACCTGTGACCCTATCCTAATTCATCTAATGATGGCTTCTGATAGGCCCCTAGGGGGTGTTACACACTGCACCCCAGCCGCAAGCACCGGCCAGGACTGCAGTGACCCCGGCCGCTGGCAGGGCCGGGATTCACATCGCGGGACGTGCCCACATTTGAACCCCGGCCTGTCACTCACCTAATCCTGCTCCTGCAGCTTCCTCACTCCCTCAGCTCCGGCGCACGCGTCCCCGTCCCATAGGCGCGCGTCCCGGAGCTTTGAAATTTTAAGGGCCAGTACGCCCATAATTAGTAAATGCACCTGACAGCACATTATAAGTTGTTGCACCTCCCACACACCCCTGCCAGATCTTCAGTGCCATTTGCCTGAGAGAAAGCATTCCCATTGCCTGTCATTCCCATTTTGCCATTCCCGTGTATCCAGACATTCCTGCTACGTTTTTTGACTATGAACTTTTGCCGCCTGCCTAGACCTTCTGCTACGTTTGACTACGCTACAGCCTCATCCTTCGGTACCTCGTCTTGCCCAGTTACTTGTGTGGTCGAGCCGTGTCGGGGGTAGCGACCTGGGTGTCGCCTGCAGCAGCAAGTCCATCCTGCCTTGCGGCGGGTTCTAGTGAAAACCAGCGGCACCTTAGACTCTGCTCCCCGATACGGTCCGAGTCATCAGCCATACAGGTGGAGGATCAACTTCCAGCTTCATTACAGCCTACATCCAGGTACTCGACAGGGGGGGCCAAAAAAATTTGTAAAAAAAAAAAGTTTATAAAATGTTTTTAAAAATATAAAAAATTCTCCCCCAATAAAATATTTAATCACCCCCCTTTTTCCACTATTCAAATAAAAGACTGTAAAAAAACATATTTGGTATCGCCTCGTGAGTAATTGTCCAAACTATAACATTTTCATGTTTCTGATCTTGTGCAGTGAATGGCGTCAACGCTAAGAAACTCCAAAATCCAAACGCTGATTTTTGGTCACATCACATCACAAAAAACAAAAACATAATGGAAAGTGATCAAAAAGTCACATGTACACACTGGTACCATTAAAAACTAAAGCTCATGAAGCAAAAAATAAACCCTAACACAGCTCCGTAGGTGGAAAAATAAAAATAAAAGTTATAGGGGCAATAAAAAGTTTTTGTTTTTTGTTTTTTCAAGTTTTCCATTGTTTTAACCATTAAACAAAGGAAAATTATCCACCTTTGGTATCATTGGAATCGTACTGACTTATAGAATAAAGTTAGCATGTCAGATTTACTGTATTGTGAACTCCAAAAAAATGATTGCCCTACAAATTTGCACAATTCCTTATTCTTTTCAATTTTGCCTTATATATATTTTTTTCTACCTTTGTAATACATTATACGATAAAATAAAGTGCACCAATGAAAAGTACAACTTGTCCCACAAATAAAATAAAAATGAATAAAATAAAAAAATTTGAATGTGAGGAGGAAGAAAACATAAGCCAAAAAAAGAATCGCTAGGTCAAGAAGGGGTTAAAGTTTTGGACAATCCCACATGTGACAATACCAAATTGGTTAATTTCCTTATTTTCTTTTATTTTAACCCTTTGGACCAAACCCATTTTCACTTTAAGGACTCAGCCCTTTTTTGCAATTCTGACCACTGTGCATTAAGCATTAATAACTCTGGGATGCTTTTACTTTTCGAAATAAATATAATGAAAAAACAGTCCTCTAGGTATATAAATCCTAAAAATGCACGAGATATGACCAGTTATACATACAGGTAAATTTTAAGATAGAATATAAAAATAAAGTTAAAATAGTGTTCCGACAAGGCCCATGTCAGAAACACACATAATACTATATAAAATATATATGCAAAATAGTCTGACCACATATGGAGAGTATTACTAGTAACCTATAGGTAAGTATGGCTAATAGTCTTATAATATATGTCTCTCAATATAAGTCTCTACATATAGGAATCCACTGTGAGATCCGCAATAGGATGTAGATAAGGATAGAAAGTTAGTAAAAGTTCACCGGTGCGCTGCACCTCTCACCACCCATGGAAATGCTATGTGGTCTCCGCATGCAAAAGGTCGTGCCATGTTCTCCAAGTTGAGCGCAGACTGGCATGGACCAGTGGCCATCCTGGATGGATAGATATCCGCGTGTACGGACAAACGCTGGGTACCTTTGGTGATGATGTTCCTGCGGATTGGCACAGAACAGCGTCTGGCCAGTTCTTTAAGGTGGTGGTTGGTTGAGTGCCGGGAAGCAGCGTCCTCATGCAGTTGAAGTAGTACAGTGGTCCAAAAATGCTGGGGTTCCAGCTGTTGCAAGTACAAATATGTGGATATATGTCTCTTTGCAAGGTGGTATGTGGTCTGAGATGCAAAACGCATTTCAGGGGGTCCCCTTCTTCAGTGGAAATGTATGTGCACCCCTGCCACCTCCCTTCTATCCCTTCAGGGGAATCAGTCTTACTTTCTGGGTCACCGAAGACCCGTATGACCCGGAATCGCTGCAGATTGCTGGTCTGAATTGGTCTCAGGACCCCCCCAGGCGTCTGCACGGGATGCCTGCTGAACGATTTCAGCAAGCATCCTGTTCTGTTTACCGCCCGGTTTCTGATGGTGAACGGAGACGCAGAGGGAGTACAGGTACGCCCTTGGTCCTTAAGTCCCAGGATGCGATGGTGTGCCTGTATGGCCTTGGTCCTGGTGGGGTTAATGACGTGGCCTGTTTTGGCCTCAATGACCAAGCCTCAATTTTCAAATCTGACATAAGTCTCTTTATGTGGAATGCTTTTACTGATCCAAGCGATTCTGAGATTCTCTTTTTGTGACATATTGTACTTTATATTAGTACTAGTAAACTTTGGTTGATTCTTTTTTAGGACGTTATGGGACTTAGAAGTTTGGCAGCAATTTTCAAAATTATAGAGAACATTTGAAAATCTGATCTTTTTAGGGATCAGTTCAGTTCTGAAGTGGATTTTAGGGGCCTATATGTAAGAACCCACTATAAATCACCCCACTATAAAAACTGCACACCTCAATGTAATCAAAATGACATTTGGGAAGTTTATTATTTTAGGTGTTCCACAGAAATTAAAGCAAAGTGGAATTCAAAAAATTTTTTTTTTTCAAATGTGGGTGCTGACAGGAAAATACAACTCTATATTTATTCCCCTAATTCTGACATATTTAGAAATATCCCATATGGGGTCTTTGTGCGCTACATGACTCACACACAGGCCTCAGACATGACGGAGCACTGTGTGGATTTTGGGTCTTCCTACTTTTTAGTTAGTTAGTGTCACCTTATTCTAAGATCTTTAACGTTTTTATTTTTTCACCAATGGAACAGTATGAGGGCTTATTTTTTGCAGGATAAGTAGCGGTTTTGAATAGTACTATTTTGGGGTATGTCTGACATTTTGATCACTTTTTTATTAAATTGTTAGTGAGGCAGAATTACCAAAAAGCCGTAATTTTGGCAAGATTATTATTATTATTTTTTTTACAGTGTTCACCAAGCAGTATCAATGACATGGTAATTTTATTCTGCAGGTTGGTACGATTTTGGTGATACCTCATTAATGTACTTTATTTGATGGTTTATCATATTTACACTATAAAAACTATTTTTGATTACAAAAAATCTTGTTAGTGAATTGTTTTTTCTGAGAGGTGTATTTTTTTTTAACCTTTTATACCAACAATGTTGTGCGATAGCTATCGTATTTATCGGGGTATACCACGCACCGGCCTATAACACGCACCCTCATTTTACCAAGGATATTTGGGTAAAAAAAGTTTTTTACCCAAATATCCATGGTAAAATGAGGGTGCGTGTGTGCGCGTGTTTACCCCGATACACCCCCAGGAAAGGCAGGGGGAGAGAGGCCGTTGCTGCTCGCTTCTCTCCCCCTGCCTTTCATGGGGTCTAGAGCCCTGCTGCCGGCCCTTCTCTCCCCCTGGCTATCGGCGCCGCTGCCCGTTCTGTCCCCCTGACTATCGGTACCGGCGCCCCATTGCCGGCACCGATAGCCAGGGGGAGAGAAGCGGCGCTGACAGCCAGGGGGAGAGAAGGGGCAGCGGCACCCATTGCCGGCGCCGCTGCCCCGTTGCCTCCCCCCATCCCCGGTGGCATAATTACTTGCAGCGCATAGCAACGACGAAGGGGATGCACGCCGGAGGCCTGCAGCAGCGCGGACCCGACTCAGGTAATTATGCCACCGGGGATGGGGGGAGGCAACGGGGCAGCGGCGCCGGCAATGGGTGCCGCTGCCCCTTTTCTCCCCCTGGCTATCGGCGCCGGTACCGATAGTCAGGGGGACAGAACGGGCAGCGGCGCCGATAGCCAGGGGGTGAGAAGGGCCGGCAGCAGGGCTCTAGACCCCAGGGAAGGCAGGGGGAGAGAAGCGGGCAGCGACGGCCTCTCTTCCTCTGCCTTTCCTGGGGCGGTATCGGCGTATAACACGCACATAGACTTTAGGCTAAAAATTTTAGCCTAAAAAGTGCGTGTTATACGCCGATAAATACGGTAATTTTTTCCATGAGGAGTTGATGTTTTTAGTGGTACAATTTTGGGGTACATTGGATATTTTGATCCTTTTTATTTTAGTTTTACAGAGGCGGCACTGATATAAAGCCATATATTTGGCAAGGTTTTTATAAAAAAATGTAAGTCGTTTATCATGCGAGTTGAATAATGTGATTGCTTGGGTTGTTATGGACGTGGCGATACCAAATATGCGTATATAATTTTTTTTTGGGGGGGGGAGGGAAACGGAACTTGTGTTTGTTTATTTATTCATTTGTATTTATTTATTATTTATGTGTATTTTTTATTTATTATTTATTTATTATTTATTTAGTGTATTTTTTTTTTTTTTTACTGTTCCACTAGGGGACTTGACACCTATAATACACTGATCTGTACTGCAGTGTACTATGCCTATCAGTTTAAGGCTGACAACTGTCAGTGTTTCAGTGATACACATAGCAGATAAGGCTTTGCCTCTGGCATAGCCTGATTGGCTTCCATAGCCAGGTAACCAGGGGCCTTTTGGAGGCCCCTGGTTGCCATGGCTACCAATGAGACCCCGTGATCGCATCGCGGGGTCTCATTGGAGAGCAGAGGGAGCTTCCTCCCTCTGTCACCAGCGCTCCTGACAGTTGCAGAGGGTGCCCAGCAATATGCGATTGCCGGCCCCCACCGCCGATCACCGCCCGCACACCTGTGGTGACGTGATCGAGAATGGACATATATACTTCCATTTGCATTAAGTCACGGGTAAAATGGATGTTTATATGTCCATTTATACATCCATTTTACCCGTGACTTAATGCAAATGGATGTATATATGTCCATTTGTGGGAAGGGGTTAAGCATACTAATTATCTTACAAAAAGTTATACATTTTTTAAACGTCGTAAAGAAAAACAAAACCTATGTAAATAGGATATTATTGTAATTGTGTGGACCTACAGAATAAAGATAATGTGTCATTTGTACAGAAAAGTGCACTGCAAAGATACAGAAACCCCCAAAAGTTGCTACATTGCTTTCTTTTTTTCAATTTCTACCTACAAATATTTTATATTATATATTTTTTATTTCGTTCTAGATTTGGTGGTAAAATGAGCTATGTCTTTACAAAGTAATGTTTGTGGTGCAAAAAACAAGCCCTTATATAGGTCTGTAAGGGTAAATTTAAAGTGTTATGGCTATTAGAAGGTGAGGAGGAGAAAACTAAGCCTTTCCCCCAAAAATTGGCCCTGTCTTTATGGGGTTAAAATTCTTCCCTGTGACCATTCGGTACCCTAAGTTTGTTCACAATAAATAGATGAGGCCCATACAAAGTCTTGCTCCGCAGTGTTATATGGAGTAGGCTGGAGCTCTCAATAAGTCCGCAAACAGATCTCAAGGTCTCTTATCAGCATATGAGTTCAGGGTGTCCTGTTCTGGGAAAGGGAAAAAGGGTTTCAGGCTTACCCTTACGCGCTATAAATAATGTTAGTCCAGCTTTAAGTTCAATTCGCTGCTCACAGAGGCTTTCCTGCTGCCAGCTTTGGATCTTGTTCAACCTGCTAGCAGCTGTTGTGGCAGGCACTCTTTGAACCAGTATCCCTCTGTGTCCTCTGTCTCTGCTTGCTGGGCTAGAACTGAAAAAAAAAATAATCCAAGATGGCTACAAGCACTTGATCACAAAACTCCTCCTTCCCCAGCTATAGTCACTGTAGAGTTAATTTGCTTGTGCACTCAATCCCAGGGGGTTACTTATACTATAATGATCATATTCAGGGGCATTTATCAACCCTTTTACCCGAGTTTTTCTGTGTAAATTTGTCACAAAAAAGTCGCTACTGCGACACTGTGACTTTTCGTGCGACAATCATCTATGCGAGCAAGAAGAGCAAGTTTTTTTTTTTGACTACGGAACGCGGGTTTGAAAACTTTACTTGGTTTAGTCAGGTATTTATTAACTGAGACAGTCGCAGCTGCGCAATAAAATGTCGCAACGGCCGTAAAAATTGACTAAATTTACTCCAGCTCCAACATGGAGCAGGAAAAGCTACTGCCGCCCGTGTTCCGACATACTTTCTCCCCGTTACCTTCACTTTGCTACAGGGACACTGCAGTGATTTACATCCCCCCCTCTCACCTGCCAGCACCACACAACTCCCATCTGTCTGCTAACTGTTGCAAGACTACAGGTCCCAGCATGCCCTTACAGTGAGGACACGCTGGGAGTTGTAGTCCTGTAGCAGCAGGAGCTGAGCGGCGCGGGCGGGAGACAAGGGGGGATGTATATCAGTGTCCCCATCATTATTAAGTGAGGGTAGCGGGGAGGCCATATGAGGAGCCCGGGCGGCTGCACTGTAATGTAATAGGGGGGACCCTATGCGTTTAAAAAAGAAAAAAAATAATAATTAAATATTTAAAAAAAAACACATAGGGCCCCCCTATTTTTATTCTCAGCCAAATACCAACCAAACAGTAACAGCCTGACGTTACCAGGGTGGGCGAGGACCATTGTTACTGGCCCTCCCCAGCCTAAATAACGCCAGCCTGTTACCGCCTAGGCCCAGGAGCGCCATTTTTGAAGCTCCGGGCCTGTTGGTACCGGCTCTTCCCGGCACCCCTGTGGTGTTGGGTACTGGGGTAATAATTGGGGGTTAGCGCTAGCTGTTTTTGTGGCTAACGCTAAGCCCGACTTAGTAATGGACTCCGTCTGTAAGACAGCTTCCATTACTAAGCCTGTCCAGTAAGTAAAAAAAAAAAAAAAACACAACAGGTTTAAAAAAAATTTCATTACAAAAAAACACTCCCCCACAAGCCTTCGTTAACCATTTTATTAACATCAAGCAAAGAAAAACGCTGGTCATCGAAGTAGTCCACCGAATCCGAAGGAGTCCACAGGATACACGGATCTGTAGAAGAAGTAACAAAACAAAACAAAAAAAAAATGAGTAAGAACATTTAGGGAGAAAAAACAGTGTTAAAAAAATGTAATAAACACACACACACACACATACACACATATATATACACATTTTTTTCCAAAGCTGCAAAGTGGTGTTCTGTAGCCATAATTTGGTTTTTGCTTCTGTGTGCTAAAAAAATGGTATTTAAAAATGATTTCTTGGTTTTTGCTCATGTAAGTAAAATTTATCAACCCCCTGTGATAGTATGATAAATATGTCATACATAAGCAAAAAAATTGCAAGGAAAAAATGACTACAGAACTTGCTTACCAAAGCAACGATGATAAATGTCCCCGAAGGTCTTTCTTGTGTTTGTTCTATTTAAGTTCTTCATCTGTCTTTGTTGCACTCATTATTATTTTTTTTTAACCGGTAATTAATTTGTCTCTGTATTATTGTACATTGCACTATGAATTTTTGCCAGACCAAATGTTTAATTTATCAACTCTATTCTTTGCTCTCTTAATATGAGATCAATTTTCCAGAAAAAGCTTGGGTAAAATACCTTCACAGACTAGCAATAAGTACCCAGATGTACCCAGAATTTACTCTCTGGACATTCTCTCCAGTGTCTCAGCTGACCCGATAGGGTGTCACTGTGACATATAGTATGGGAGAACACTCGATGGTAATCATTTTTTGTGGTTCAAAATGGAATAGCTTATAGGAACATATAGCTTTTTTTTTTTAAATTAAATATGCTGTGTATCCACTAGGAACAGATACAGGGTCTTCCCTACCGGAGCCTCGTGTCTGCAATAAGGTTCGGAAGCCGACCGCGTGCACCGGCATAACTGTGACGCGCTGCCAGCTCCAGAACCTTATTGCAGACACAGGGTTGTAGTGTGGAACTTTTTATATGCTGTTACTGATGTAATTAAAGGCCTTTTGTAATATGGTTGTTTAAAATATTTAATAAAGAAAATGGCTCCTGAAAATCCCACCACTAGGGGTCCCCATACCTACTGGGACACTAGCTAGTCCTGCAGGAGCATCAGGCTTGTCCATGAGTCATGGATAAGAGATGACTCATGGACAAGGCTACATGGGCAGACACACCAATCACCTCCCACCACCTCAAGGAGGGACATGCCCCCTTCCCTGAGAGGATTTCTAACACTATGAGTTAATGAAAAGAGTTTTTTTTTTTTAAATAATAAATATAGGTGATAGAGGCATAAAAATTACATAATATGGTAAGGATTAGGTACTGTGTAACATATTTTTTTGTGGGATCTGACAGGTACACTTTGAACAATCAAAAACACAACTGTAACAGTCTTTAAAATATTTACAGTTTAAGGGTACGTCCACAGGTACGCAGATTTGATGCGCAGGATTTCATGCACAGTATTTTCTGCTGCAGATTTCAATGTAAACTAAATGCCCGAGCAATGCTTCTAATCGGCAGTTTCAACTCCTGCGCATCAAATCTGTGCAGGATCATGTATGTATGAACGTACTTTAATCTGTAACGTTCGGGTTTGAAATGGTGTGGAATAACTGTAGGTGGATATCGAGAGTTCCAGTGCAGCAAAACATCTAACTTTACTTATAACATAGACTCAGACACAATCAAGAATAATAAAGAAGGTTGCATCATTAGATACACTGCTAAAAAAAAATAAAAGGAACACAAACATAACACATCCTAGATCTGAATTAATAAACTAATCGTACAAAACACTTTTGTCTTTACATAGTTGAATACTCTGACAACAAAATCACACAAATATTATCAATGGAAATCAAATTTATTAACCCAATGAGGTCTGGATATGGAATCACACTCAAAATCTAAATGGAAAACCACACTACAGGCTGATCCAACTTTGATGTAATGTCCTTAAAACAAGTCAAAATGAGGCTCAGTAGTGTATGTGTGGCCTCCACGTGCCCGTATGACCTCCCTACAACGCCTGGGCATGCTCCTGATGAGGTGGCGGATGGTCTCCTGAGGGATGTCCTCCCAGACCTTGACTAAAGCATCCGCCAAATCCTGGACAGTTTGTGGTGCAATGTGGCGTTGGTGGATGGAGCAAGACATGATATCCCAGATGTGCTCAATTGGATTCCGGTCTGGGAAACGGGCGGGCCAGTCCATAGCATCAATGCCTTCCTCTTGCAGGAACTTGCATTAGGAGGAACCCAGGGCCAACTGCACCAGCATATGGTCTCACAAGGGGTCTGAGGATCTCGGTACCTAATGGCAGTCAGGCTACCTCTGGCAAGCACATGGAAGCCTGTTCAGCGCCCCAAAGAAATGCCACCCCACACCATTACTGACCCACCGCCAAACCGGTCATACTGGAGGATGTTGCATGCAGCAGAACGTTCTCCACGGTGTCTCTAGACTCTGTCACGTCTGTCACATGTGCTCAGTGTGAACCTGCTTTCATCTGTGAAGAGCACAGGGCGCTGGTGGCGAATTTGCCAATCTTGGTGTTTTCACTGGCAAATGACAAACGTCCTGCACAGTGTTGGGCTGTAAGCACAACCCCCACCTGTGGATGTCGGCCCTCCTACCACCCTCATGGAATCTGTTTATAACCGTGCAGTGCTCCTCCTGCTCCTTCTTGCACAAAGGCAGAGGTAGCGGTCCTGCTGCTGGGTTGTTGCCCTCCTATGGCCTCCTCCATGTCCCCTGATGTACTGGACTGTCTCCTGGTAGTGCCTCCATGCTCTGGATACTACGCTGACAGACGCAGCAAACCTTCTTGCCACAGATCGCATTGATGTGCCATCCTGGATGAGCTGCACTACCTGAGCCACTTGTGTGGGTTGTAGACTCCGTCTTATGCAGCCACTAGAGTAAAAGCACCGCCAGCATTCAAAAGGGACCAAAACATCAGCCAGAAAGCATAGGAACTGAGAAGTGGCCTGTGGTCACCACCTGCAGAACCAATCCATTATTAAAGGTGTCTTGCTAATTGCCTATCATTTCCACCTGTTGTCTGTTCCATTTGCACAACAGCATGTGAAATTGATTGTCAATCAGTGTTGTTTCCTGAGTGGACAGTGTGATTTCACAGAACTGTGATTGACTTGGAGTTACATTGTGTTGTTTAAGTGTTCCCTTTATTTTTTTAAGCGGTGTATTTTCACAGTGTCCATAAGCATATAGTTGCAGTTCCCCACTATTAAGATACATTATTGGAGACAGTTACATAGAATATATTGAGTTCACACAAGCTTAATGGTTCTTACAGGTAGTAACAGTTCTAAGTTACAAAGTTGAATTGTTGTTTGACTTTGCTGTATTTCATTCATGTTCTTCACCCATTCCAGTCACTGTCCATCCAGTCCAGCACTCACTATGACAGCTGGGGCTCTCAAGCAGTCAGGACCCAATTGCACAATGGTGTTCCTTGCTTAGGCTCCTGTCCACAGTTTAGACTGATCTAGATCTCAATGTAGAGACCCTCTACAGTGATTACATATAGCCAGGTGAAGCGCACAACAGCATGCTTGACTACCGAGCTGGCCATCTGATCTGACCAATGGAGCCCATTTCCTGCAATCATTTGGATGAAGCTGCAAGCCGGGGAGTGAAGCGTGCTGCCTCACCCTTCACCCTTCACCCTGCTATACTGTATCCTATTGCAATAAGAAGATCGCATTTAAGGGTAAGGAATCATTTGTAAAGTGTTCAACATATTTATAAAAATGCCATAGGGGCACAATTGTAGCCATTCACACACGAGTACCAACTTTATTGTTCTTTGTTTTTCTCATTTTGGAACTTCTGGATTGTTATTTATTAGCTGTCTAAATTATGTCCCACAGCAGCCAAGACGTAGTGAACAGTATAACTTACAGCCAATAACCAGTAAGCTGAGGGAGAATACATTGCAATAAATACATGTGTGATTGATATTCACCTGGCTTACTTGTTTCCTTCTTGGATAACTCAACATGTATATTTGAATTTCTATTTTAATTTTAGCAAGTGTAAATTTGCATATATGGTTCTCTCTTATTATTTCTTAAAAATGTTTTTGTCTACACTATGGTAAGTCTCATTTCTCATTTTCCTTAGGCTTCAGGTATACAACTTGTATGGAGGCACAGAGAGTCCCTGCTACTCTGTACTAAAGAGTTTGAGACACTTCTTATGACACTGTATGATGCCTTTTTAGGGCACTGTATCATACAGAAATTATACTCTTGTAGGAATATTTCTTAAGCTATTCATTGTAGTAGGCCTTCTAACGGGGCAGGTGACTATCTTTTTCTGTCATATTTTATATGCATCACACAGGAAAACCCTCTCTGTGCCTCTACAGAAACTGGAGATATACAGTAGAACCTCATATACTTCTGTGCATGCTGTATTTTTGTTTCTTACAACTTGGAGCTTGTATAAAGGCATCACATGGAAATGTACATGAATATGTATTGTGATAATATTAAAGGGGTTACACAAACGAGCTGCATCCATTCAAAAGCCCTGTGTTTTCTAACCAGGGTGCCTACAGCTGTTGCAAAATGATCTCTTTCCCATCCAGCAGTCGCTCCACCCATTGAAGCAGGACTGGCTCCCTTTGAACACCTGACTAGTGATGTCACGTCTCGACGCTCTGCAACCTGGGAAAATCCGAGACCTGAGTCATTTTGTACGCTGTTAAAAATAAATATTGGGGTGAAAATCTGAAGATTGCGAGACCCCCGTCACACACAGGTACAAGCACTATATTATGAACTACACTAACTTTACAGCCCCTGTATCATAGTCAAATAAATCCTGGAATACCCCTTTAACTCTTTAAGAACACAACTCTTTTGAGTCTTAAAGAAGTTATCTAGATAACTATTTTTATATATGGTGGATGAAAAACAAAACAAAAAACAAAACACTGCTACCTGCCACTGATCTTGCACGAGGGCCATATTGATGTTGCTGATCACCAGTCACCACTGCTGAGCACTTCCTCTATCCTGACACATAAGAAATGTCCATTCAGCCAACCAGTGGCTGCAGTGGTTACCCACCTCTACCCACCTACATTTCATGTGTTTTTGGATGGAGAACAGTAGTCTTTCAGCAGCTGGGACCTGCACCATTGGAAGACACCAGTACAGAATTGGTGCAGGTAAGTATCAGCCCCCCCCCCCTCTCATTTTTAAACATAAAGACAACCCCTTTCAGGATGAAATGTTTTTTTTTCCTTCATATAATTTAAATAGCCATAACTTCTTTTCAATGCCACCATAACTTTTATTAAAAGGGTTTCCAGGATAAAAAAAAAAACCAAAAAAACAGCTGTTTTCATACAAAATTAAAACAGCACACCTGTGCTGAGGTTATGTGTGCAACTCAGTTCCATGGAAGGGAATGGAGCCAGGGTGTGGTGGTGTTCTTGAAAGAAAGTAAGGCTGGGTTCACATATATCCGGCATCTGGCATAGTTTCCCTCCGTCGTGCACCGGAGGGAAACTGATGCTAGAACTGATTCCATTCATTTGAATGGGACAGTTCACAATTATCCAGCATCTCAATTTTTATGCCGGATGGTTGGACACCGGACAGGGAAATGCAGCTTGCTGTGTACCTCTGAATGCAGCTTGCTGTGTACCAACTTGTCATCAGTTGTGGCATCAGTTGCGTCGAGATCTAGGCTGAGTTCACCTATGCCGGATGCCAGACATATGTGAACCCAGCCTAACTTTGCTTTTCTATTCCTGGATAACTCTGTTAATGCTTTCTGGGAGAAAGGGAAAAAACAGCAATTCCACCAATGTTTCTTCACATTTTAAATTTTGTGTTGTTCACTGTGCAACAAACATTAGATGGACATTTGGTTATGTCTTAATCATATTGACCCACAAAAGAAAAATAATATAGTTCTTTTTATTACTTTTTCACAATAAAAACGTAAAAAATGATTTGCTTTTTGCATCACCATATTAGTTCTCTTGAAAAATGGAAAACAACTCCAATGAAACTAGAAGCATCAGCACCTTTATTCTACTAGGATTCCCCACTTCTCGTCCAGCTCAAATTCTTCTCTTCTTGATTTTCTTTCTAATTTATCTTTTAACCGTTGTGGAAAACCTGCTTATCATCATTTTAATCTGGAGTTATTCCAAGTTACATAAGCCAATGTACTTTTTCCTTGGCCACCTTTCCTTCCTGGAAACATGGTATGTTACTGTTACTGTGCCCAAGTTACTTTCGATATTTGCAGTTGAAAGTCGAGAAATTCTTGTAAGTTCTTGTATGATACAGCTATACTTCTTTGTTGCCTTGGTGTGCACAGAATGTGTTTTATTGACTGCTATGGCTTTTGATCGATATGTAGCCATCTGCAGACCCTTGCATTATGTCACCATCATGAATTGGAATGTATGTTGCCTCCTGGCTCTAGGATCGTGGTTCACTGGTTTTTTTATATCACTGATTAAAGTTTATTACATTTCCAGAGTAACTTTTTGTCATTCAAATGTTATAAATCACTTCTTCTGTGATATCTCACCCATACTGAATCTTGCATGTACAGACATGAAGTTAGCTGAACTTGTTGACTTTGTACTCGCTTTACTGATACTTTTGGTACCATTGCTGCTAACATGTGTGTCTTATAGCTTCATACTGAACTCTGTTCTTTCAATTCCAACCTCCAGTGGGAGACAAAAGGCCTTTTCCACTTGTACATCCCATTTGGTTGTAGTTATAATATTCTATGCAGCCACCCTCTTTATGTATGCCAGGCCAAATAGGGCCAGGTCTGTTGATTTCAATAAACTGGTGTCTGTCATCTACACAGTAATAACACCTTTACTCAACCCAATGATATACTGTTTGAGGAATAAGGAAGTTCAGCAAATTTTACGCAAAATGTTGTTTTCCAAAAATTCAGAACCATGAGCACATTTCATAGCGGTCCTTGCTGCACACAGAAGTTTTCCAGGCGGGCACTCCACCATGTGAATGGGTCTTAAGTCTGTGGGAATAGATAGTTTCCCGGGTGGATAATAATTTTTTTAAACTCTTCCTAAACTTTCTAAACTCTTCTAAATGCTTGCTATTGTGCAGTATGTATTTAGTTGATACATCTGATATCCTATTTACCCATTGAATACACAACACGTTTTCATTAAATTTTGTCTACAGAGCCACGAGTGCTTGTTTTCTGCAGGAGTAATTGTATTTTGTAATGACATCTTTTATTTTCCCATAAAATGTAATGTAAAAACAGAATAAAATATTAGTGAGTTAAAAGTGAAAGATAAATGCAATTTTGCTAATGTTATCTGTAATCAGAAGGGTATGATTCCAACAATACACATTTTATATACCGTATTTTTCGGCATATAACACGCATTTTTAGGCAAAATTTTTTAGCCTAAAGTCTATCTGCGTGTTATACGCCGATAAGCCGCTGCAGTTCAATGATTTAAAGTGGGCACTTTAAATCAATGAACTGCAGCGGCTTTTGCAGGTCCAGAGACCTGCCGTCGCTGCCCGCTTCTCTGCCCCTGCGTATTCTGGGGTCCAGAGACCGCCACTGCCACTGCTCCATTGCCTCCCCCATCCCCGGTTTTATAATTACCTGTTCCCGGGGTCCGCGCTGCTTCTGGCTCCGGCGGTCTCCTGAGTTGTTGCTATGCGCTGTGCAATGACGAGTGACATCCTCAATGCGACTTCACCATCAGTGGCCCAGCGCAAGAAGCAAGAAGCAGCGTGGACCCCGGGAACAGGTAATTATAAATGTGAGAACTATCAAAATATAATGTTAATGATCTTGTACGGTGAGCTGCTTAAATGTAAAACAAAAAGGTCCAAAACTGCAGCTTTTTTCACATCACATTCCAAAATGTTTTTCTGAAAAGCAATTAAAAAGTTACATATACTTAAAAGTAGTATCATAAGAAACTACAGATCATGGTGCAAAAAAGAGAGCCCTCACACAGCCCCATATATGGAAAAATTAGAAAGCTATAGGTGGTCAAAATAAGCCATTTTAAACATACTTTTATTGAAAAAAAAGTTTGTGTTTCTTTTTTAATCAGTAGAATAATAGAAAAGCATGAAGAATATAGAAAAATAAGTAAAATAATATTAACCTCTTAAGGACCCATGACGTACATGTACGTCATGAGTCTGCTCCCGATCTATAACGCGGCGTGGCCCTTCGTCATAGCAGGTCGGGCTCGGCCTCTAACAAGGGCCGGGACCCGTGGCTAATAGCGCATGCCATTGATCGCTGTGCCAAGCACTATTAACCATTTAGACGCGGCGTTCAAAGTTGAACGCAGTGTCTAAAGTGAAAGTGAAAGCATGCCGGTTAGCTCAGGGAGTTGTTTGGGATCGCCGTGGCGAAATCTCGGCATCCCGAACAGCTTACAGGACAGCCGGAGGGTCCCTAACTGCCTCCTCGCTGTCCGATCGCCGAATGACTGCTCAGTGCCTGAGATCCAGGCATGAGCAGTCAAGTGCCAGAATCATCGATCAGTGGTTTCTGATGAGAAACCATTGATCAATGTAAAAGATCAATGTGTGCAGTGTTATAGGTCCCTATGGGAGCTATAACACTGCAAAAAAAATGTGAAAAAAGTGAATAAAGATCATTTAACACCTCCCCTAATAAAAGTTTGAATCACCCCTCTTTTCCCATAAAAAAAAACCAGTGTAAATAAAAATAAACATATATGGTATCGCCGCATGCTGAAATGTCCGAATTATAAAAATATATAGTTAATTCAACCGAACGGTCAATGGCGTACGCGCAAAAAAATTCCAAAGTCCAAAATAGTGCATTTTTGGTCACTTTTTGTATCCATGAAAAAATGGGACCGCTAAAAACTTCAGATCAAAAAATGAGCCCTCATACCACCCCATGCGCGGAAAAATAAAAAAGTTATAGGGGTCAAAAGTTGACAATTTTAAACGTATTAATTTTCCTGCATGTAGTTATGATTTTTTCCAGAAGTATGACAAAATCAAACGTATATAAAATAGGCTATCATTATAATCGTATGGACCTACAGAATAAATATAAGCTGTCATTTTACCGAAAAATGTACTACGTAGAAACGGAAGCCCCCAAAAGTTACAAAAAGGCATTTTTTTTCTCAATTTTGTCTTACAATGATTTTTTTTTTCCATTTCTCCGTAGATTGTTGGGTAAAATGACTGATGTAATTACAAAGTAAAAATGGTGGCGCAAAAAAGAAACCATCATATGGATTTTTAGGTGCAAAATTGAAAGAGTTATGATTTTTTAAAGGCAGGGAGGAAAAAACGAAAATGCAAAAACGGTAAAACCCCGGGTCCTTAAGGGATTAAACAAATAAATAACTACAACAATCAAACATGAACACAACTCATAAACAACCCAACACATAGTTCAACACAAATTATATATTGAGTGTTTTTGCCACATTCAACACAAAATGCCACTCTCAATGACTAGGTGAAACTCTAGGGCTGATTTGCTTCCTCTTGCACTAGAAAACTACAGTGTGTGGTGAGCAATATGGATTCTTGATACTGTAAGTATATAGAAATCAAAGCACAAATTGTTTTCTGTAAGGGAGCTGAAGCTTTCAACAGGACAATGACAAGCATACATCAAAGTATACCAAGGCATGGTTTAAAGAAAAGTCATAGAAAATTATGGAGTGGCCTTCACAGTCACCTGGCTAAGATTCTTCAAGAATGCTGGTGCACAGCTATGCACCACTTTGCAGCAGGTCATAACAGCAAAAGAATGCTAAATACAGTTGAATTGGTCACATCAGAAATGGAATATTGCAGCCTAGAGATCACCCACAACTACTTTCTCTTCCTACTTGATGATCCTTCCTAGACAATGGACCCTAAACTGGGCGATGTTCCCTACCCTGGATAAGTGCTGGGCATTAGTGATGAGCGGCAGGGGCCATATTCAATTTGCAATATTTTGCCAATATATGGACGAATATTCATCCTATGTTCGCAAAATTCGCATATTTGCTATGTTTGTTCGCACAGTGCGCATGCGCAATTATATCTTTCACCTAAAAGAAGGGAGGGATCAGTTTCCAGTCTGGTGCCAATATTCGCATAAATATTTGCATAAAATTTGCATTAAAAATTTGCATATCAAAACAAATAATCATCATTATGAATATATAACTATATTCTAAATATTCATGAAATCGCGAAGTGCGATTAGAATATTTGTGCTGAAAATTTGCATTTCAAATATTCGCACTCAACACTACTGTTCATAAGAATATTCAAACAAACCAGAATAATATCAGGAACCAAGTCAGCAGGAAAATGGTAACAAGAGAAAAGCCAGGCCAAGTTCAGAACCAGGAAGAGCAAGGAAGTATAAAATAACAAGGCAAAGGGATTGTTAGGTATGCGCAATGGTCAAAGAGCAAATCAGACAGGGAGAGCACAAACAATAGGAAAGGGTATGAGCCACAATCATGAGCAAACTGAAATCACAGTGCAGAGTCTCTTCCAGGAAGGCGTATACAAACAACTTCACACTGACTGGCCCTGTGCTTCTTCAGCTGATAGGACAGGAGTGCTGTCATTCTACCCGTTAAGAACCAAGCCCCTTTTGGCCTTAAGGACCAGGCCAATTTTTGTTTTTGCACTTTCATTTTTTTTTCTCCTCTCCTTCTAAAAATCATAAGGCTTATGCAGCCCTTAGCAATCAAGCGCAGATAGCATAGATCAATGTAATGCAATAGCATTATTTTGATCTATGTAAGCCCAAAAAATTGGAAGAAAATAAAGTTACATTTTTTTTAACATCTTAACCTCTTAAGGACTCAGGGCGTACCTATACGCCCTGAGCCAGGTCCTGGTGTGAAAAACAGGGTCACGCCGTGACCCCGCATCACACCGGGTCGGTACCGGCTGCTAACGATAGCCTGGACCCTTGGCTAACAGCACGCGGCACCAATCGGTGTGCCGCTCTGTTAACCCTTCAGACGCGGTGATCAAAGTTGACCACCGTGTCTGAAAACTAAAGTAAACGCTTCCCGGCAGCTCAGTCGGGCTGATCGGGACATCGCGATAAAATCACGATGTTCCGATCAGCTGGGCCGCAGGCGGAGGTCTCCTTACCTCTCTCCATGGTGTCCGATCATCGATTGATTGCTCCAAGCCTGAGCTACAGGCTTGAGCAATCAAGCCCCTATCTGACTGATCCGTGCAAAGCTATGGCTTTGCAGGGAACAACATAGGAGATCAGTGCGTGCAGTGTTATAGGTCCCTATGGGAGCTATAGCACTGCAAAAAAAAAGTGAAAAAAAAAAAAGTTAACAAAGGTCATTTAACCCCTTCCCTATTAAAAGTTTGAATCACCCCCCTTTTCCCATAAAAAAACTGTGTAAATAAAAATTTACATATGTGGTATTGCCGCGTGCGTAAATGTCTAAACTATCAAATGATATAATTAATTAAACTTCACGGTCAATGGCGTATGCGCAAAAAAATTCCAAAGTCCACAATAGCGTATTTTTGGTCACTTTTTACATCATAAAAAAATGAATAAAAAGCGATCAAAAAGTCCGATCAATACAAAAATGGTACCAATATACACTCCAGAACACGGCGCAAAAAATGCCGAAAAATTAAAAGTTACAGGGGTCAGAAGATGACAATTTTAAACGTATACATTTTTCTGCATGTAGTTATGATTTTTTTCAGTAGTGCGACAAAATCAAACCTATATAAGTAGGGTATCATTTTAACTGTATGGACCTACAGAATAAAGATAAGGTGTAATTTTGACCAAAAAATGCACTGCGTAGAAATGGAAGCCCCCAAAAGTTACAAAATGAAATTTTTTCTTCAATTTTGTCGCACAATTATTTTTTTTCCGTTTCACTGTGGATTTTTTGGTAAAATGACCAATGTCACCGCAAAGTAGAATTGGTGGCGAGAAAAATAAGCCATCATATGGAATTTTATGTGCAAAATTGAAAGCGTTATGATTTTTAGAAGGTGATGAGGAAGAAATGAAAATGCAAAAACGGAAAAACGCTGAGTCCTTGAGGGGTTAAAGGATCAAGCCCATTGTAGCCTTAAGGACCAGGCCAATTTTCCTATTTGCACTTTTTTCCTCCTCACCTTCAAAAAATCACAGCACTTTCAATTTGCCCATGCAGACCCATATAAGGGCTTGTTTTTTGCATCATTTATTGTACTTTGTAGTGACATCAATCAACAAATACCCAAAAAACAAATACAGTATTTGTAGGGTGAAATTGAAAAAAAAAAAAAAAATTAAAATTAAAATAAAAAAACAAATACAGTATTTGTAGGGTGAAATTGAAAAAAAAAAGCCATTTTGTAAATTTTGGAGGCTTCCATTTCTACGCAGTGCACTTTTTGCTAAAAATGACACCTTATCTTTATTCTGTAGGTCCATAGGCTTACAAGGATAACCAATGTATATAGGTTTTATTTTATTTTACTAATTTAAAAAAGTTATAACTACATTGACCAAAATTAGTATGCTTATAAAAACGTCCTGACCCCTATAACTTTTTTTTTTTCTTTCTATACATACAGGGCTATATGAGGGCTCATTTTTTGCGTCGTGATCTGTAGTTTTTATTGGTATCATTTTTGCTTTAATGGGACTTTTTGATAGTTTTTTGCGCAATTTTGGACTTTGGTATTATTTACGTGTATGCCACCAATCGTGCAGTTTAACTAACCTTATGTTTTAATAGTTTGGACATTTATGCACTCAATGGTACCACATATAATTATGTTTATTTTTTATTACATTAATTAATTTTTAAAAATGAAAAAAAAAGGGGAGGGGTGATTCAAATTTTTATGAGGGAAGGGATTCATTCAGTCTAAAAAGGTTAATGCCGGGCATCGGCCCGATTGGCAGTGTACGGCATTAACCATGGGTCCTGGCTGCTCATAGAAACTGGGACCCACCAGGTATGAAGAGTGCTCAGCTTGTGAGCACTCTTCAAACTACGATAACAGAACCAAGGTGTACAGGTACGTCCTCGGTCCTTAAGTACCAGGACACAAGGGCATACCCATACGCCCTGCTTCATAGGGAGTTAAAAGTGTAATTTTGTGTTGAATTTGGAGAAGCTACTTGTTATATTAGACTTTTTGCAGATAACTGAAAGTTTGTATATTTTGCAAATAAACCGAATTGGCAATGTGGGTTGTATCATTTTAATTGCAATTGTAAAAAGGAAGGGTGTTGTATATCTATGTATAGGTGTGCCTGAATGTACATGCATATTTGTAAATATATGTGTGTGTGACAAATCTCTCTCTCTCTTTCTCTCTCTCTCTCTTTCCATATATATATATATATATATATATATATATATATATATATGTATAAATATATATGCATATATATATATATATATATATATATATATATATAAACTCAACATGTGAGTGTATGTATGTATGTGTGTTCCACATACATACAACATTAGCCGCCATACTTTCCTGACGAAGCTGGGGAGCCAGTGAAACGTTGGAAGGGAGGGCTAAATTTTGGTGATTTTAATAAGCAGTAGCCACTGGCTCCCAATAGATAGGAGATTGAGCTACCCACACTCACTCTGTAGCATTCAGGAGCTTACAAAAGACAAGTACAGGAGTCAAGGAGTACGGTGGCAACTGTGGTTTTAAAAGTTAGTGGTGGTGTCATTACATCCACTTGCAGAATCACATAATTATGTGCATCACAATCTATATTTTAAATGGAATAATAAAAGGTATATTTTAATTGGGGGGTATTTAGTTTAGGGTTCCCCTAGGGGGGTTCCCCTAAAATTGTTGTGAATGTATGTGTGTTCCAGCATAACTTCTAAATTAGATAGTTTCCAGAAACCTGATACTCATGTTACTTACAGTATGTGTAAACTAAAGTAAGTCCAAGCCCCATTTGTGAGATGCAAGTCTATGGGACTTTAAATGGGCACTGTCATGAAGTACAAAAATTGATATGTTGTAGTCCTTAAGTACTACAACATATCTCTAATATACTTGAAGACTGGCAATGAGTCGAAATTCAGGCACTGCGGTGCTCGCTCCCGACTGTCAATCAAACAGGTGAGAGCGAGCACGCTAATAGCTGGGGCTGCGCGCATTGGCCAGCTCCACTGGCCTCGCGCACGGCCCCGCCCGCGCGAGGCCAGTGGAGCTGGCCAATGCGCGCAGGCCCCGCCCGCCCGCATGCGCAGTACTACGCAAATATCGTAGGGCTAACGCCAGGCTCCTAGCGCTGCCTACATTAGCCCTACACTATTTGCGTAGTGCTGCGCCTGCGCAGTACTACGTTAGCCGCGCTCGAGGCTTTTAAATCTATTCCCGTACCCTGAGACTCTCAGGGTACGGGAATAGATTTAAAAGCCTTGCGCACGGCTCTTTTAAATCTGTTACCGTACCCTGACAGCTGACAGGGACGGGGAACAGAGCCGCGCTCTGCATTCTTTTGACACCACTAGTGGGCACAGGGACCCTGCTAGCGGTGATCGTAGCGCTCGCGGGGGGCACATTTGACACCGCTAGTGGGCACAGGGACCCCGCTAGCGGTGATGGTAGCGCTCGCGCTCACGGGGGGCACATTTGACACCGCTAGTGGGCACAGGGACCCCGCTAGCGGTGATGGTAGTGCTCGCGCTCGCGGGGGGCACATTTGACACCGCTAGTGGGCACAGGGACCCCGCTAGCGGTGATGGTAGCGATCGCGCTCGCGGGGGGCACATTTGACACCGCTAGTAAGCACAGGGACCCCGCTAACGGTGATGGTAGCGATCGCGCTCGTGGGAGGCATTCTTGTGACACTATGACATTAGACAATAGGGTGCCTCCAGCTGTTTCACAACTACAATTCTCAGCATGGCCTGACAGCTAATAGCAATCATGGCATGCTGGGAGTTGTAGTTGGGAAACAGCTGGAGGCACCCTATTAGATAAATAACACTCATGCATAGACGATGTGAGGGCGGAAGCAAGCGCCCAGCAAGGCGTCAGTGACATCGCGCCTGTTGGGAAGTGCTGCTTCCTGCCCTGCTTTATAGAGCAGATTTAGAAGCACTAAATCTGCTCTATTAAAGCGATTAAAGCATTTTTTGAAGCCAGGTAGGGGGTTAGGGCTAAATTACTACTAGGTAGGGACATATTAGATTATATAGTACTTGGTGGGAGCTACACTTTAAATACATCTAGAAGAGATTGCCTGGGACTTTCAAACATTCTGCTGACTATCTAGCAGGCAGGTGCCGAGAATAGTAAGTGTGATAAACAGTGGCATCGCCAGAGGCGGGCTGATGGGACTTAAGCCCCCTGTCTGGCATAGCCCCGGGTCTGAGGCAGCAGCCAGCTTAGACAGCAGTGGCCTTTGTGAGCTGGGATGCAGTGCTCAACCGGCAGGGCAGATGTTCCATGAGCCAGTCTAGCCAGTTTCTCATAGGACGGCAGAGCAGTAACACATTCCTGTCCTACAAGTTCTGTACTACAAGTCTCCCCTGCACACTCAGTCTCCCCGGCCTCTGCTCCTCTCAGGCTGTGTGTTACCTCTGCTGTCCTGACTGAGGAGAGAGGAGAGGCTGAGAGCATGCGGTGGGCTGTGAGCGAGAGAGCGCATAGCAGAGGGATATGACTCAACTGGAGGCTTAGTAAGTGGCCATGTGTCTCTATATGTGTTTGTGTGTATGTATGTGTGCATGTGAGCAGGGTGCCTCCAGCTGTTGCAAAATTACAACTCCCAGCATACCTAGACAGCCACTGTTGTTGGTTGTAGTTTTTCAACAGCTAGAGGCCCCCTGCTTGGGAAACACTGTGGGGGAGATTTATCAAAACCTGAGATTGAAAGAAGCAATCTCAATGGTTGCTATGGGCAACTGGGCAACTTTTCCTCTGGACAGGTTTTGATAAATCTCCCCCTGTGTGTGCGGATGTATATACATGTGTACATAATTCTGAGTCTATGTGATGTGCCTATTTGCTTTGTGTGTAAATCCTGAGGATGAGTCTATTTAAAGGGGAACTCCGGTGTAAGAAAACATTTTCAAACCCACTGGTGCCATAAAGTTAAACTGATTTGTAAATTATTATAAACACAATGGAGAGGCTCCTGTCTGTCTGACCGTCACTGAGGACCCGAGCAACCCAACAAACACCTATACCCACGGTGTATAAAAATAGGAACAATATGTAAAAATAAATGGGGCTCAAGGGTCAAAGATATCTGGTTTAAAATAATTAGTATTATTAATATAAAATGCAAAATAGACTAAATAGGGATGTACAGGGCCCTTGTACTTCCCTAATTAATTAAATACACAATAAAATATAATATATGATAATCCCAATATAAAAAACTAAAAATAATAACAACTATAAAATTAATATGCGATTTGAGCCTGTGATATCAATATAGCGATCTACTGATCCTGAGGAACAGCACAGTACAAATGTTCATTCAAATGCTCTTGTTTCCAGAGATCTTCAATATAAAAAAGATACAATGTAGCCGCTACAGATACCAGTTAGTCAATTGATGCGGTGGTACTGTATCTGTCCAAATATTGGCAACTAGATCCCACCGACACAGTGATACAATGTGGCACTTTGTGAACAGTGAACAGTCACTTGAAATCAATCTTTAAGCATCTCTGCGTATGCCATACATCAAAATAGCCAGTTTGCAATAAATTCCATATAATGCTCACCACTCCGGGGTGTCACGGATCTCCCTTCAGTGTAGTCCTGGGGGCCGGCTGTATAGCGTCTTATGCCCGGTGCCTTGCTTCAGTCCGGGATCGTGCTGCTGGAGTCTCGGCCAACTCCTAAGAGCGCAGCACTCAGTGGTGGGCACAGTTTGGGGGGACTGCAGCGCTGTCAAGCGGAGTCCCTTGGTCGGACCAACTTGGAATGATGGTGGTCTGTAAACCTCAAGTCCTTATTGTAGATGGCCCGATTGGCTTCTCACTAGTAGTTGTTATAACGGCTGTATGCGGTAAGCAGAGTGAGTAACCCGGCGGCGTTCCTCGTGCACAGGTCGCGCGCTCGGGAGATGGTTCACTGTAATAAATGCCTTGGATCTGGCGAATGATCGCTAATATGTCAGAAGAGTGTTCTATATTAACAGGCTCAATATCGCAAAATTAAAATCGCTGGACGCGTTTCAAAACCTTCCTCGGTTTTTTCTTCAGCAGCGGAACGTGTGAACTATAACATACTAGTGGTTTATATACCTTAAATAACGCCCCTTCATAATGACCTAACCTATGACCTCACATCCTGAGCAAAAAATCTATTGATTTCCATTGTGAACACTACCCAAATATAAAAAGAAGAAATAAATAAATAAACACCGTTTTATGCTTGTCTGTGAACATATCAACACTTATATACAAACTATATAACCTCATAAACCATATATAATTATAATAATAAAAGACATAAAGGAAAGATCACAATCCCCTGCTAGGACTATTAGTACTATTAAATATCAGTAAATATGCCACTGTGACTGATATTAAAGTAGTATAATATCTAATTTTAAAAAGAAAAAATGAAATAAAGTATAGAAAATAAAATAATGGAATAAAATGCAGTAGTAAAAAAAAAAAAAAAATATAAAAAAAAAATATATATATATATATAGAAAATAATAATAAAAATTGAAAATAAAATAAAAATAAAAATAGAAATAAAAATAAAAATAATAAAAATAAAAATAGAAATAGAAATGTGAACATAGAAAATAGATATATTACATGGACTATCGGGCATCTCTAAATAATAATGTGCATATAAGACAGCAAAATGGGACACATAAAGACTCAAAAGTGTATACCATTTGTACAAGCAGATTTAGGGCTACTAACTTTTATCTATAGTGGAGTTGGGAAGGGCCCGACGAAGGGTCTGTCGGAGTACTGGGAAACAGTCAAACGCCGACAGACCGTCCAAAGGGACCAACCCCACTTTCAGTCCAAAAATCCAAAAATTTCTAGATCGCTGTTCAGACCTCTAGGAGCCAAGGTGCCGAATTCGAAGATTTTCCTCGACTCGGCTCTTGACATTTTGTTAATAAAATTACCCCCCCTCCAGTCATATTGAATTTGTTGTATGGCCATATATTTAAGATTATTTGGGTTCCCTTGATGGTATTGTTTGAAATGTGCAGAAAGGGGGTGTTTCTCATTTTGTTTCTTAATATTGTAACGATGTTCCAATATTCGGGTTTTGAGTGCCCGTGACGTGCGTCCCACGTATTGTTTCTGGCACGGACACTCAATTATGTAAATAACCCCCTTACTTGCGCAATTCAAAAATTCATTAATCTTAAAAACAAAATCATTTGTAAATGATTTCACTGATAAGGTACGTTTATCAAATTTGGTTGCTTTACAACTGGGGCATTGCCCACATCTAAAAAAACCTTTGAGGTCTATTAATGTGGAAGATGCTCTTGTGTGCGAAATTTCTGCTCGAACAGTTGGTGCAACTTTAATGCTCAAATTAGCTGCTTTTGTATAAATGATTGGTGGTTTGGGTGGAAGAATATCCCCCAAAACTTTTATCTTGTTGTAATATTGGCCAATACTTAGTAATGATACTCTCAATTTTTTTATGTTGGGTATTGAAGGGTATGATCAATTTAGACTGTTCTAACTCATCTATAGATCTTGGAATTGGATTTTTGGGTATAAAAAATGTAGATCTATCTACCTTACGTACTTTCTCTAATGATTGCTGGATATTTGTCAAGGGGTAATTTTTTTCTAAAAATTGATTAGTCAGAGTAATAGCTTCTGCTTCAAATTGTTCGTTATGTGTACAGTTACGTTTTAATCTACGAAACTGGCTTGTTGGCACGTTAATTAGCCACTGAGGTAGATGACAACTGGTGTGTAATATGAATCCATTCTTGGCTACTGGTTTATGGTAAGTACTACTAATTAAGCTAGTGTTACTGGTGGTGATAAGTAAATCTAAAAATTCAACAGAAGTAGAGCTGATATTAGGAGTGAATTGTAAATTACTTCTATTAAAAAATCTTAACCCTTCTAGTACTAATCAGCTGCTGTATACTACAGATATACTTCAAAGAAATGTGTGAAGTTATTTCCAATTTGACAACAGTGCTCTCTGCTGACACCTCTGTCCGTGTCAGGAACTATCCAGAGCATGAAAGGATTTGTTTGGGGATATGCTTCTAATCTGGACAGTTCCTGCCATCGACAGAGGTGTCAGCAGGGAGCACTGCTGTTAAACTGAAAGAACTTCACAAATTTCTCTGTAGCATACAGAAGCTGATAAGTACAGTGGGGATCAAAAGTTTGGGCACCCCAGGTAAAAATTTGTATTAATTTGCATAAAGAAGCCAAGGAAAGATGGAAAAATCTTCAAAAGGCATCAAATTACAGATTAGACATTCTTATAATATGTCAACAAAAGTTAGATTTTATTTCCATCATTTACACTTTCAAAATAACAGAAAACAAAAAAATGGCGTCTGCAAAAGTTTGGGCACCCTGCAGAGTTAATATCTTGCACTACACCGTTTGGCAAATATCACAGCTTGTAAACGCTTTTTGTAGCCAGCCAAGAGTCTTTCAATTCTTGTTTGAGGTATCTTTGCCCATTCTTCCTTACAAAAGTCTTCCAGTTCTTTGAGATTTCTGGGCTGTTTGTCACGCACTGCTATTTTAAGGTCTATCCATAGATGTTGAGGTCAAGAGATTGTGAAGGCCATGGCAAAACCTTCAGTTTACGCCTCTTGATGTAATCCCCCATGGATTCCGAGGTGTGTTTAGGATCATTATCCATTTGTAGAAGCCAACCTCTCTTTAACTTCAGTTTTTTCACAGATGGCATCAAGTTAGCATCCAAAGTTTGCTGAAATTTTATAGAATCAATTTTTCCTTCTACTTGTGAGATGTTCCCTGTGCCACTGTCTGCAATTCAACCCCAAAGCATGATTGACCGACCCCCATGCTTAACAGTTGGACAGAGGTTCTTTTCATTAAATTCTGTTCCCCTTCTTCTCAAAACGTACCTTTGCTCATTCCGACCAAAAAGTTCAATTTTAACCTCATCGGTCCACAGAACTTGTTTTCAAAATGCATCAGGCTTTTCTATATGTTCATTTGCAAAGTTCAAACATCTTTCTGGAGGGATTGTGCAGTCAAACGTGGGTTTTGAATAGTTTTTCTCACAATCCTGCAAGCTGTTCTGTCTGATATTTTTCTTGGTCTTCCAGATCTTGCTTTAACTTCCACTGTTCCTGATGACTACCATTTCTTAATTACATTCCGAACAGAGGATATTGGCATCTGAAAACGTTTTACTATATTCTTATAGCCTTCTCCAGCTTTGTGAGCGTCAACTATTTTTAGTTTCAGATTTCTAGACAACTGCTTAGAACAGTGTTTGACAACCTTTTTTGGGTCGTGGCACATCTCGGGAAATTTTTTTTCCGAGGGGCACCGCTACCGAGGTTGACGAGCAAAAAAAAAGGGAAAAACGGTAAAAAATGCAATGCACTATATCTATTTATCAGTGGGTATGTAGTTTAAAGTGCTGCTTTATACAGCAACTCACAAATTACATCTTCTCTAATTTGCATCATTGCCTTCTCTTCTCCATCTGGTCCGGGCCATCATCACAATTTCTTCCACACACAATTCTTCACTGTTAAACCTGCAAAACAAAACCTAGTAGGCTCCGCACTTTTTTTTAATTTTTTTTTTACATGGGTGTCAGAGGGGTGTAGAAGAGTGTATATGGGTGACAGAGGGGTGTAGAGGGGTGTACAGAGGGGTGTAGAGGAGTGTACAGAGGGGTGTAGAAGAGTGTACAGAGGGGTGTAGAAAAGTGTACATGGGTGACAGATGGTTGACATGGGGTGACAGATGGATGTAGAGGAGTGTACAATGGTGACAGATGGGTGTAGAGAAGTGTACATGGGTGACAGATGGATGTAGAGGAGTGTACATGGGTGACAGTTGGGTGTAGAGGAGTGTACATGGGTGACAGAGGGGTATAGAGGAGTGTACATGGGTGACAGAGAGGTGTAGAGGAGTGTACATGGGTGACAGAGGGTGTACATGGGTGACAGAGGGGTGTACATGGGTGACAGAGGGGTGCAGAGGAGTGTACATGGGTGACAGAGGGGTGTAGGAGTGTACATGGGAGACAGAGGGGTGTACATGGGTGACAGAAGTGTAGAGGGGTGTACATGGGTGACAGATGGGTGTAGAAGAGTGTACATGGGTGGCAGAGGGGTGTACATGGGTAACAGAGGGGTGTAGAAGAGTGTACATGGGTGACAGTTGGGTGTAGAGGAGTGTACATGGGTGACAGAGGGGTATAGAGGAGTGTACATGGGTGACAGAGGGGTGTAGAGGAGTGTACATGGGTGACAGAGGGTGTACATGGGTGACAGAGGGGTGTACATGGGTGACAGAGGGGTGCAGAGGAGTGTACATGGGTGACAGAGGGGTGTAGGAGTGTACATGGGAGACAGAGGGGTGTACATGGGTGACAGAAGTGTAGAGGGGTGTACATGGGTGACAGATGGGTGTAGAAGAGTGTACATGGGTGGCAGAGGGGTGTACATGGGTAACAGAGGGGTGTAGAAGAGTGTACATGGGTGACAGTTGGGTGTAGAGGAGTGTACATGGGTGACAGAGGGGTATAGAGGAGTGTACATGGGTGACAGAGGGGTGTAGAGGAGTGTACATGGGTGACAGAGGGTGTACATGGGTGACAGAGGGGTGTACATGGGTGACAGAGGGGTGCAGAGGAGTGTACATGGGTGACAGAGGGGTGTAGGAGTGTACATGGGAGACAGAGGGGTGTACATGGGTGACAGAAGTGTAGAGGGGTGTACATGGGTGACAGATGGGTGTAGAAGAGTGTACATGGGTGGCAGAGGGGTGAATAGGGGGTGGACATAGGTGACAAGGATGTGGTCAGAGGGGTGGACAATAGAGGGTGTACATGGGTGACAGGGATGAACAGGGGTGACAGAGGTTTGGATGGGGGGGGTGGACATAGATGACAGGAGGGTGGACACGGGAGACAGGGGGTCAGAGGGGTGGACAAGGGTGACAAGGGGGTAAAAGAGGGACAGGAGTGACAGAGAGGGGTGGACTGGGGTGACATAGGGACAGATGGGTGAACAGGAGGGTGGACATGGGTGACAGGGTAGAATACGGGGGTAGACGGGGGGGTAAACATGAGTGACATGGATGTACAGGGGAGTGGACAAGGCAGACATGGATAACAGGAGGGTGGACATGGGTGAGAGGGGGGGTGGACATGGGTGACGGGGATGATAGGAGGGTGGACATGTGTGAGAGGGGGGTGGACATGAGTGACGGGTGGGGTGGACATGGGTGACATGGGAGGTGGACATGGGTGACAGGGGGGGTGGACATGGGTGACAGGGGGGGTGGACATGGGTGACAGGGGGAGTGGACATGGCTGACAGGGATGGACAGGGAGGTGGACAAGGCGGACATGGATGATGGGGGGTGGATATAAGTGATGGGGGGTAGAGGGTGGTCCTGGGTGACGGTGGTGGTGGGGGGTTTAGACAGGGTTGAGAAGGGGTAACAGAGGGGTGAAAAGGGTATAGTACCTTAAGCAAGCCGGCCCGCGCAGCTTGCGGTTCCACGACAGGCACGGGAGAGGGGGATGGGGGGGACGCAGGGGAACAAAGGGGACGCAGGGGGACACAGGGGGACGCTGTGTGCGCAGTGCGCACGCAGGCTTCCCTTCCCCCCTGCGCCATCAGGCCGGGCAGGACATTGTTTTTTTTAAATCACGGCAAAACCTGCGGTGCCATGCCACTGCGGTTGGGAATCACTGGCTTAGAAGAACCCATGGTGCTGATTGTTGGGGCAACGTCAGATGAGTCTGGGCATTTAAAAGCTTTTGAGATTGACATCACCTGGTCTTCCCAGATGATGATTGAGAACAATCCATGACACTGGTAGGTCTCAGCTTTGCAAAGGGGGCAGTGCATGCTATAAATTCTGCAGGGTGCCCAAACTTTTGCAGACGCCATTTTTTTTTTCTGTTATTTTGAAAGTGTAAATGATGGAAATAAAATCTAACTTTTGTTGACATATTATAAGAATGTCTATTCTGTAATTTGATGCCTTTTGGAGATTTTTCCATCTTTCCTTTGCTTCTTTATGCACATTAATACAAATGTTTACCTGGGGTGCCCAAACTTTTGATCCCCACTGTACTGGAAGGCTTCAGATTTTGAAATAGAAGTATTTACAAATCTGTTTATCTTTCTTGCACCAGATGATTTAAAAATATTTGTTTTTCCACATGTTTCCACCCGGGCTCCCCTTTATCCCCTTAGGGACTCAGCCCCTTTTCACCTTAAAGAGTAGCTATCACTAACATAAATGTCCCTGATTCCCATCCCCATCTGTCCCTGACACTAACTACATCTATCCCTGTATTTATTTTTATCAAAATCCCCATAAAAATACCTTTTTTAGATCAGCTTCGGTAGCTCTGAGTTGAGCTCTCTGCGGAGGGCAGGAAGTGGGCGGCCCCGGCAGGCGCAACGTCATCTGAAGCCTGGCCGGGGCTCGCTTCCGCCCGTCTCCTCTCTCTCCTGCAGCTCGCGTGCTGCAATGAATGAGGAGAGGGAGATGCATGGGGGCGGGGATATTTAAATTCCGCATGCGCACGAGTGCTGTGCTCGCTCTTTGCCTGTGTAGGAAACAGGCAGAGAGGAAGTACAGCGCTCGTACGCGCGCAGCGTGCAAAATTTTAATATCCCTGCTCCCTGCATCTCCCTCTCCTCATTCATGTGAACGCGCATTCCGGACCACCCTGTGCCACGCTGCCCGGCCAGCATTGGTCCGAATGTGATCAACGTCAGGGGGGGAAAAGTAATCCTGAGCCGTATAGGGTGACACCTAGTGGCCAGGTTTTCAAATGTAAAAATAACATGTATAACATGATTTTTTTTTAAATAAAATATATTACAAACATTTTTATTTTTACATAATCTAGTTTTTTTAATTAGAGTACCCATTTAAGAACTGCTTTTACCTTTTATTCTGATTCCGAGAATGTTTTGTCGTGACATCTTCTACTTTAACATAGTGGTAAACTTTTGTCGTTACTTACATCCTTTGTTGGTGAAAAATCTCAAAATTTCATGAAAATTTAGAAAATTTTGCATTTTTCTAACTTAGAAAATTTCTGCATGTAAGGAAAATGGACATTCCAAATAAATTATATATTGATTCATAAATACAATGGGGGATATTTATCAAAGCTGTCTATGTCCTGCATCAATATAGACCAAACTACAGAGCGTTAGGCTGGTCTATTGTGAGCCTAATTTATCAAAAGGCTCATGGCTCTTGATAAATTCTGTACACAGACTGCATGATCTATGCTTTAGACTATATTTAAACCTGCTCCAACATGGTCTGGCGTACTTTTAGCCTATGTGACTTGTCACTGAAAAGTCGCTTTTGATAAATTCAGCACCAATGCATTTTTCAATGCATTTCAGTCTAAAATAGACTTGCATGCATCATGTTCTAAAAATCCTCTAGAGCAAAAGTCACAGAAAAGTCGCACAGATTTAGACTGCGATTTTCTGTGCGACAAATTTAGACAAGAAAAACCAGTCTAAATCCTTTGATAAATCTCCCCCAATATGTCTACTTATGTTGGCATCATAAAGTTGACATGTTTTTACTTTTTGAAGACATTAGAGGGCTTCAAGGTATAGCAGAAATTTTCAAAATTTTCAGGAAAAATTCAAAATCTGAATTCTTCAGTGGCCAGTTAAGTATGAAGTGGATTTGAGGGGCCTTTCTGTGAGAAATACCCCATAAATATCCCTATTATAAAAAGTGCACCCCTCAAAGTATTCAAAATGATATTCAGAAAGTTTGTTAACCCTTTAGTTGTTTCCCAGGAATAGCAGCAAAGTGCAGGAGACAATTCAAAATCTAAATTTTTTACACTAGCATGTTCTTGTAGAGCCTTTTTTTTTTATTTTTACAAGGGGTAAAAGGAGAGAAATCCCTCCCCCCTCAAAAATACTATTCCCCACATGGCATACTATTTTGGAAACTACACCCTCAAGGAATGTAACAATGGGTACAGTGAGCCTTAACACCCCACAGGTGTTTGGCGACTTTTCGTTAAAATAAATCTGTCAGTAATATCACCTGGGGTTATCACCGACTAGGAAATCACTTACATAGTTATGTGATCCTATGTTATCGTAATGATAAATGTCAAGAGGATCTAAGCAAGAAAAGTCACCGAGAAGTCGTCCTCATGATCAATACAAAATATTGTTTAAAATATAACTTTTAATGTACTACAGACTAAAATTAGAAGATAACAATTGAACTAAGGTATGTGCTACTTGTACTAAATAGTGCTAGGGAGCCCGGGGGTGTGCAGACCCAAATCTTGAGGATAGATAAGTGAACCACGCCTATAGTAGATACAGATGGATGGTCTAAGATAGGAGCGACTAAGTTCCTGAATTAGAGGATGTAAATATATGATTATTCAACAATGAAATAATTCAAGGATTAGAGAGATGGAGGGATATGTGCCCACTATGATAAATATACCCATCCCTCTTTCCCTGCCTTTTGAGGGACCCACCTCCTTAACAGGGTGGCCTCAACCACGGTGACGTTCCCTGCTCTCACTAAGTGAGGGGAAAAACAACAAAATGAGACAATAGATAGAAGGGAATAGGGCTGCACAACCCAAGGCTCCAAAAACAAAGTGTGTGTGATAACCACAATAGTGCAAAAACAATCAAAAAATAACCCAACTCCAACGCGTTTCACCTGTCAAATTTAAACAGGGTCATCAGGGAGAACAGTGGCACCAAACATAAATATTAGTGATAGTGATAGCACCAATTTTTAAAAACAGGGCACTTATGATGACCAAGTATTCCCTCAGAACGCAGCGAACCAAACCCAGATAGTGGCTAATTCCTCCAAGTTTGCCCTCCTAGTGTGGGATGTACACTAGGTGCATGAGGTATGCCACATATATTAAATTGTGCCCTATGCAAAGTAGAGGCTATTAATAGCCATGATGTTTACTCATTACAGCCATGTACACAAACAAAAAAAAAATTTTTGCATAATTTGCTAGCATAGATATAGATGCAAAAATATACATATACCTAAGTCCTCTGGATTATTAAAGTAGATACAGGTGGTGACGTAATAGACAATATCACCATTAGCCATTACCAGTAAATATGCATAGGTACCATGAAGTAGTTGTGATTGGTCAGGGATACGGCAGGGGGTGACTTAGTGTTAGTGCACTAGTAGATGGGTGCACTACACACAATGGTAGCAACGCGATAGGAGCTACCACTAAATAAACATAGATACATAAACTGCCTAGCCTGTCAGGTATATTGAGTATAGCCAATAAACCACAAACTGGGACCAAAATGTTGGATAGCTGGCATAGATATTCAAGATATTCAAAGATGTAGAAAAAGGCTAGTGGAGTGTAATGGCACCCCAGCAGCAGGTATACTTAGCACCCCCTGACGTTGGTACACTTAGGGCATCCGGTCTTACTGGGCTGGCGACATGCTCAGATGTGTTAAACAGAGTGTACCAGCTGGTTTTAAATAGTGCGCATCTTACCTGGCGACCAGTCAGAGCCAGTGGCGCATAATGTGACGTCAGACGCCGGGCGCAAGCAGCGCGTCACTGATCTGTAGATGTCAGTGAAGCGGTCACATGCGTTTACGAGGATGCGGCACTATGGCGCATGCGCGGTATAGCCACGCCTCCAAACAGAAGCTGAATACAATCCAGAGACGCATCACGTGACCTAATTAGGTCACGTGAGGGTTCCAAATGCCGGAAATGGGTTCCGGAAGGTATGTGACATGTAAATAAAGCAAATATTAATTCCATAGCCACCCAAATTATGCAATCCTATATTTGGAGCTAATGTTTTGCATAGAGATAAAAAATTGGTGTTGTTATGTGAATGATCGCTGCTATAGATGATGTACTTAAAGTACAACAAAAGTTATTAAAAGATAGACTGACCAGACAGTGATGTCAGTCAGTAGGTCCCTATTTTTTAGTGTGATAATAGGATAAAAAAAGGGGGACAATTCTAGATAAGCTGTCAATAATAGTTAGTTATGATGAAATATCAATCTTAAAAATGATAATCCAAGAGGGAGGTCTAGCTATGAGCATCTAGTAAATACGTATATATGTATTAATTGATGACCAAAAAATACTAAAAGATTGGGGGATTACTCCCCAATATGAGAAAGAAGGGGGGGGGGGGCAAATTTAACCAGATAAAGGGATTGCCATCTGTTAGGGTGTATTATCAAATAAAGGAGGTAAATGACAAATGTTCATTCAGCCCCTCAGGGGATACAGTCCCCAATCTGTAAATCCACTGGGTTTCTTTTTGCAGGAGGCGACGATCAATGTCGCCACCCCTTACATTAGCGTGTACTACCTCCAACACTTGGAAAGAAATAGCACAAGGTGTAGACGCATGTACAGATCCCATATGATTAGAGATGGGTTTGTCTCTCTGATGATTAATGTCTCCTATATGCTCTAATATGCGACGGCGTAGTTCTCTCTTAGTTTTTCCCACGTATACAAGGGGACAGGGGCATAGGCATGCTTAGATCACATTAGAGGTTTTACAATTAGCAAAATCCCGACTAATGTATCTTTGTCCATTATGTGGGCTCTGTAGATATTTTGTCACCGTAATGTACTCGCAGCCTTTACATTTACCACATCTATACGTTCCTACCACTTTCCGATCAAGCCAGGTCCCTTTGGCTGATGGTGGTGTAAAGTGACTATGTATCAATCTGTCACCTAGGTTTCTACCACGTCGATAGGTGATCTGTGGGCGTTCACCCACCAGACCAGATATCAACGGGTCTGATGTCAAGATGGGCCAAAACTGAGTGATAATGTTACGTATAGATGTGGCTGCTGTATCATACGTCCCAATTATTCGGAGACAGTTGTTCTCTTTTTTAGGGCGAGGGATAAGTAACGAACTTCGATTACATTTCCTTACTTCATTATATGCTTTAGTAAGAATATTGTTGGGATATCCCCTCTCTCTAAACCTTCGTCTCAACTTATTGGATTCTGTTCTAAAGGATGTGTCATTTGAACAATTTCTCTTCATGCGTAAATATTGAGCCTTAGGGATACCACGTTTTAGAGGCACTGGGTGATGACTGTCCCATTTTAGAAAATTGTTACCCGCTGTTGGTTTTCTATAAACACATGTATCTATTCTTCCCGAGGGGTTCCTGCTCAACACTACATCAAGAAAACACAGACTGTCTTTGTGTATTTCATAAGTGAAATGGAGGCCTATCTGATTTACATTAAGTTCATGTACAAAAGAGATAAAATCTTCTCCCTGTCCTGACCAGATGATGATAATATCGTCAATATACCTTCCCCAGAAGGATATTGACGGCTGATATTTTTCAAGGGTGTCACCAAATACAATCAGACTCTCCCACCAACCCAGATAGATGTTAGCATAGGTGGGCACTGCTGGACTGCCCATGGCAGTCCCTCTGAGCTGGTGGTAGATCTTGGTGTTGAAAGTAAAGAAATTTCTGGTCAGGACAAAGTTGAGGAGTTGTAGAACGAATTCATTATGTTCTTTTAGATGAATACTTCTACTGGACAGGAATGATCTAACAGCCTCAATACCACAGTTATGTGGTATGGAGCTATAAAGGGCCTCCACATCGATGGAGCAGAGCCAGGAATCATTATCCAGTGAGACGTCTTCCAGTTTTAGTAACAAGTCGGTGGTGTCCCTGATATAGGAAGGGAGCGATAATACAAAAGGACGTAGTATTTGATCAAGGTAGACCCCCGCATTTTGCGTGAGGTTATTAATGCCTGATACAATTGGACGGCATTTCAGGGGTGAAAGCCCCTTGTGTATTTTGGGCAATCCGTAGAACGTTGCCATAGTGGGATACATAGGGTAGATGAAATCATATTCTTTTTTATCAATGAGATTGGAGAGTAAAGCTTTGTCAACAATGGCCTTAAGTTCTTTCTGAAAAATCATTGTGGGATCCCTATCCAGAGTCCGATAGCCTGTTCTGTCTTTGAGTGCGTTTAGGCACATAGTGACATAGTCCCCTTGATCCATAATGACCAGGTTTCCTCCTTTGTCGGAGGATTTAATCACTATGGTTTTATCCTCCTCCAGGTTTTTTAGGGACTGTAGTTCATCCTTTGTTAGATTAGTGACCTGGTGATGATCATTTCTCACCGTGTCCTCTATGGCTCGGATAACTACTCTTAGGAATGTATTAATACTATCCTCTTCATTAATTGGAGGCATTCTAGTGCTACGGAGATGACATGAAGAGAATGGACCCTTCCCTGGGTCTCTCTCGCTATCGTCCAAGAGAGACACCAGCAATTGTGCATCGGTGAATTCATCAGGAGATAGGCCATGTTCCATACCAAGTCTCAAATCACGCATTTTAAAGAATTTTTTCCAACGTAAGGATCTGGCAAAAAGATGGAGATCACGTACCCATCCAAAAGAGTCAGGTCGATTTGTGGGTATAAATGATACACCTTTATTAAGAAGAGAGATTTCAGATTCAGAAAAAATTCTTTTAGATAGGTTTATAATTCGTTTATTGTCTGGTGAGGGGGAAAACAGCGGGTCATTTGATGTCGATGCTAGCCCTAGCTCTGGGTCAGCATCGGACCCTTCTCCCTTCTGAACTAAACCTGTTACACAGGCTTGTAGTGTGGTTGATGCTGATTAAAACGTTACTCACATTGTGTAGATTCACCCAGCCGTTTTGCCACAAATTGCGTTTTGCTATATATATATGCTAATGAGGGCCTTGGAGCATGGTCGGAGCTCCGATGTGAGCTTCGGGCACCCTGACATCATCTTTGCCAGGCTGCCGCTACACCCTCCCGCTGCGCCCGGCTTATCAATATTCATAAACCCCTTCCCTGCTCCTTTGGCCAGGTTATAGTACTGAGCATGCGCCGCTTACTGTGCAACAACGTCTGCAGCTGTGAAGCCGAGAGGAACGCTGCTTCCAGGAAGACACAGTAAGTGGAGCATGCGCAGAACTATAACATGGCCGAAGAAGCAGGGAGGGGGTTTATGAATATTGATGAGCCGGGCTCTGCCCGGCTCCGCCCATGCCCCTAGGCCCTCATTAGCATATATGGAAAAATGCAATTTGTGGCGGAATGGCTGGGTGAATCTACACAATGTGAGTACTGTTTTAATCAGCATCACCTGCACTACAAGCCTGTGTAACAGGTTTAGTGCGGGTGATACTACTGACAGATTTCCTTTAAAGTCAGATTTTTAACTGAAAATGTTTTTTTTTCACTAAAATGCTGGTTTTTCCCCACATTTTACATTTTCACAAGGGGTAATAGGAGAAAATGGCCCCCAAAATTTGTAACCCCCTTTCTTCTGAGTATGGAAATACCCCATGTGTGGACATCAAGTGCTCTGCTGGCGCACTACAATGCTCAGAAGAGAAGGAGTCACATTTGGCTTTTGGAAAGCAGATTTTGCTGAAATGTTTTTTTGGGGGCAAGTTGCATTTAGGAAGCCCCTATGGTACCAGAACAGCAAAAAAAAAAAAAAAAAGGAAAACCCACATGGCATACTATTTTGGAAACTATACCCCTCAAGGAATGTAACAAGGAATACAATGAGCCTTAACATCCACAGGTGTTTGACGGCTTTTCATTAAAGTCGGATGTGTAAATAATAAAAAAAATTCACAAAAATGCTGGTTTTTCCACAAATTTTACATTTTTACAAGGGGTAATAGGAGAAAATGCCCCCCAAAAATTTGTAACACCGTTTCTTCAGAGTATGGAAATACCCCATATGTGGATGTAAAGTGCTCTGCAGGCAAACTACAATGCTCAGAAGAGAGGGAGCGCCATTGAGCTTTGGGAGAAAGGATTTGTTTGGAATGAAAGTTGGGGGCCATGTGTGTTTACAAGGCCCTCATGGCTTTGGAGAAGGAGTGCCATTGGGCTTTTGGAGAGAAAAATTTGTCCTGAATTGAAGGCCACGTGTGTTTACAAAGCTCCCATGGTGCCAGAACAATGGACCCCATTTTAGAAACTACTACACTCACGTAATGTAATAAGGGGTGCAGTGAACATTTACGTCCCACAGGTGTCTGAAAGATCTTTGGAACAGTAGGCTGTGCAAATGAAAAATGAAATTTTCTTGTACCATCTGTTAGACACCTGTGGGGTGTAAATGCTCACTGCACCCCTTATTACATGAGAGGTGTAGTTTCCAAAATGGGGTCACATGTGGTGGTGGGGGGGTTCCATTGTTCTGGAGCCATGGGGGCTTTGTAAACACACAAAGGGATATGCAGGGGGACGCTGTGTGCGCACGCACAGCAAAGCGCACAGATACTTCCCTTCCCCCCTGCGCGCCGTGAGTCACAGGCGCGCAGGCCGGGGCGGGAAAAAAAAGTGCAAATTAGCGTTCCGGTATGCTAAAAGTGCGTTCTGGGCACAGGGAGAGGTGCTGGTACTGTCAATAGGCATTTTTGGAAGTGGCGGTACTGAGTACCGCCGCGTTCCGGCCCACTTAAAGCACTGGTCTTAGTAAAAAAAAAAAAAAAAGTCTTGATTTTTTCCACCCCCCCCATCGGCTGCGGAGTCCTTGCGCCCCCAAGCGGACGCTTGGTTTGCCTAACGGCAGAACCGGCCCTGGATGGATAGAACACTGTGTCACAAAGCCTCTACACAGCTTGGGATCTCCGTCATACTTAGAAGGCAAGTACAAACGAAGCTTGGTCCCAGGAGAAGCTGCAAACACAGGAAGAGTTGGCTGCTGTTGTTGCTGCTGAGCAGCAAGAAGCTGTTGCATCATGGCTGAGAGTTGATTCAGTTGTTGCGCCTCATGGGCTAACAGTTGCAACTATTGAGCCAGGACGGTGCAAAGATCCTAGACATCTGGCAAAGGCACCCCAGCCAGACCCATGGCCGGATCTTACTGTAAGGTCACGGCAGGTGGGCCTGTGTGGATGATGATGTGAGCCGTGCCAGGGAGCGGAGTCTAAGGTGCCGCTGGTTTTTACCAGAGCCCGCCGCAAAGCGGGATGGTCTTGCTGTGGCAGGCGGCACCCAGGTCACTACCCCTGGCATGACTTGTCCATACAGGTTGCTGGAATGTGGCATGGCACAAAAGGAAACTGGCAAGACGAGGTCAAGGTAGCAGTACGTCAAGGCAGGCGGCATAGATTCAGGGTCAGGTAACGGAACAAGGATCAGGAATACGGATATCAGGGACACAGGAACACAGTATACATTCACAAGGGCACAAGGCAACAAAGATCAGGCAGGGATACAAGGGAGGAGCTGATACTTAAAGACAGGGTACTGGCCCTGTAAATGTAAGAGCTCCGGCGTGCATGTGCCCTAGGAGGCAGAGGCACGTGCTCCGGGGCTGCGAGAACAGGAAGACCAGGAAGGCGAGTGACGAGCTGGGATTCGCATGCGGGCGTGTCCCGTGATGCAAATCGCAGTCACATGCAGTCCTGGGGCATTGCAATTAACGTCAATATCGAGGCTGTTTGTTGACAATAACTGATAATACAATAGAGTCTCTGTATCAATGTCCATACATGCTCTGCTAGATTTGTTTCAGTGAAAATAACCATGGAATTGCTGGAGAATAAGGACTATGTATAATAATGACAACATACCTATGACTATAATATGACTTATGGACTATGACTATGCATTTTATGACATTCGACTATGCATATTATGACATTTGACTATACATATTACATTTAACTATACATTTAACACTCTATACATTACTAGACATGACACTGGAGGATTCAGTTGCCGGAGACTCTCTGATCATTGCCTTGGCTACTGGGGTTCCTTGGCATTTTTTTCAGATGACATTTGACTTTTGAATTACGTGCTTTTGTGGGAACAGGAATACCTTCTGGCCAGCAAAGTATCCTGAGCACGTGAACACTAGAAAGGTGCCAACCCCCCTCACTTTTTAGACATAGGAGACATTGGTATGGACTGTTTAGTTGTGAGTGTTACAGTCCTAATGTACAGTGGATATGTGTACATGACTTTATGTGTACTTTACTTTGTACATGATGCTAGCGATTGGGTGACATGTTGCTTCTCCTGGTTGATTCAGGACATCCCTTCAGAAAACTACCAGACATCAGGGAATACGGTAAACTATGACTCTTTTGGTGTACAACAAATTATATGCATTTTTATTATACTATAACAATTATAGTGCAGGACTGAAAATATTTCCCTTGTGCATAACAGTGAGCAAAATATATTACTATGGCAGTATTTACACAGATGTTCATTTACACTATGGAGTTCAAGTTCTAAGAGCTCAGGCTCTGTCAGGTTCCTGAGGAGACTCTCGGCCATAGCCGGGCAAAACACTTATGAGATTGGTTACCACAAAACTTTCTTGAGTAGTTCGTCAGGCACTGTGCTTAAACGTTGCTTGAAAACCTGGAACAACAAATATTGTGCTTGCACACAGAAGTCAGTTAGTCATACGACCAAATTTGGTAAAGTTACTGTACACAAGACAAATAGAACATTTCTTTTATGTAGGTACCTCGTCGGTCAGACTGTAATCTAGGCTGTGACATATACCTAGGACCGCGAGGACCGCGAGACTGGGCCCCCTCCATGGGGTTGACATGTGTGTTCCATGAGACATGGGGCAAACAGGATTCAGTTATGGTCGGACTCACTGTGACCACCACTTGTACAGCAGCAGCTTGCGCCACTGGGGGAATGACAGTTGGTGCCTGTTGGGCCGGCCACACCTCCTGAACAGCTGGAGCAGGCCGAGGCACTTTTGTTGGTGCCCGCTGGTCAGGCCAAACCTCCGGGGCAACCAAAGAAGGCCTGGGCACTTTCGTAGGAGACCCTTGAGGCAGATACTTGGGGTCCATAGCAGGTGGCTCCGGATACTCTTCCTGAAAAACTGCTCCCTTTGTGCTTGGTGGCAGGAGACCAAATGGATCTGAGTCCCAAACTTCAGAGGGGAAATAAGCGAAGGGGATTTGTGTGGGATTCTTAGGTCTGGGGACGGCTGCTGCCCATTCCCCTCGCAGACACTGCACAGGTGTGTACTCCACAATCTCCCCGCTCATCAGAGATTGCATAGCTGGGGGGAGATAGTCCCTTTGTACTACTGCCCTCCTGTTCACTAGAAGGAGGGCAGTACAAAAAAGAAAAAAATGTTCTCTGTAGTATACAGCCCCTAAAAAGTACTGGAAGGATTAAGATTTTTTAATAGAAGTAATTTACAAATCTGTTTACTTTCTGGCACCAGTTGATCTAAAAAAAAAAAAGTTTTCCACAGGAGTACCCCTTTAACCTCAGGATCTAAGAGAGTGTTTGTAGTACCTCCCCCTCTTATAAAGGGGGGCTGAACAAGGAGCCCAAAGGCTAGCTGCGGGTGTTCTGGTCACCTGCTGCTCTCTGGGCAACAAAACATATGACTTAAATATGTGACAATATTTATCATGTGACTAACAACCATGTGACCATATCAACGGTCCTCTACACTAAATATACACCTGATACACAATATGGGGGAACACTGCAGATGAGCCCTGAGGACGTACAGGGACTCAACCTGACAGGACTGTAGGAGCATATCCCGTACTGGGATATCACACCAGCATGCCCTTTGGCTGCCCGTGCATGCTGGGGGTTGTAGATATGCTACAGCTGGGGGCACACTGGTTAAAAAACACTGGGAGTTTGTTACTTAACTCAGTGTTTCTCAACCAGTGTGCCTCCAGCTGTTGCAAAACTGCAACTCCCAGCATGTACAGTCTATTAGTGCATGCTGTGGGTTGTAGTTATACAACAGCTGGAGGCACACTTCTTTATTAAAAAAAATGTGCCTCCAGCTATTGCATAACTACAACCCCCAGCATGCACAAACTACCAAAGGGCATGCTGGGAGTTGTAGTTGTGCCTTCTGCTGTTGCATAACAACAACTCCCAGCATGCCCTTTTGTGCATACTGTGAGTTGTTGCTAAGCAACAGCTGGATGCCAGCCTTACCTCCTGCTTAAGGATCTCCAAGCCTGCCGCCGGTGACTCCGCTCCTGGGGCCCCGATCCCTCCACCGCTATCGGGGTCCCCGCTCAAGGTACAGACTTCCGACACCCGCTCTCGCCCTCCAGAACACGGGCGGAACAGGTGCCATTAGGGATACCCCCCACAGCAGGAATCCCGTCACCAGTGCCACCTCACTCCAGCTGCTGAAGGGTGATAGGTGACGTCTTGGACGGCACATATCACCCTTTTCTTCCGGGTCACCAGGTCCCCGATTGGCCCGGAATCGCGATCGGATTTGTGGCGATCGCCGACATGGAGGGGTCTCAGGACCCCCCCCCCCCAGCGTTGTCAAGGGCTGCCTGCTTAATGATTTCAGCAGGCATCCCGGTCCCCGTCTGGCGAGCAGCAGACACCAGAATTCCCACGGGCATACAGATATACCACAGGTCATTAAGGATTGGGGATGCAGGGCGTACCTGTACGTCCTGCATCCCCCAAGATATTAATGTGCATGTGTGTGTATCTGTATAAAGTGTTTATATGTATGATATGTGTACAGTATGTTTGTTTTTTGTTTATATGATGTAAATGTACAGTCAGAGGCAACTCGTCTATAACGCCATTTAGCACGCCGGCTAAGTCCTTGCGCTGGTGGAGGCCTCGCTCTGGCAAGTACTGTACATCAGCGTCCTGGTCCAAACAACCCCGCTGATACTTTGTGCTACTTGCAGGCCCAGTTTCATCATGCCTGCGACCTGTCCATATGCCTGTTTCAGGTGTGTTCCTCACCAACCCATGCTCATCACACAGCCTCCACTATTCTGTCATGGCCAGTAAGCATTAAGGGAAGACTTATCAAAACCTGTCCAGAAGAAAAGTTGCTGTGTTGCCCATAGCAACCAATCAGATTGATTCTTTCATTTTTTAAAAGGCCTCTGAAAAATGAAAGAAGCAATCTGATTGGTTGCTATGGGCTACTCAGCAACTTGTTGTGGTGTCCCGGTACAGGACCTGGTCCTGTCCCTTGTCTAAGGTCCCCGCAGCTAGAGTCCCTCCATGTCTATAGGGCTCTCCCTTAGGGCTTACCCCTAGTCGCCTCATATAAATGTAATTTAATGTATATATATAATTTAATGTATAGGAAATATATGTATATGACCTTAGTGGTCACGTGATACACAGTTATGATGTATAAAATGCTTAAAGGGGTATTCCAGGAAAAAACTGTTTTATATATATCAACTGGCTCCAGAAAGTTAAACAGATTTGTGTCACGATGCCGGCTGGCAGGTAGTGGACCCTCTGTGCCAGAGAGGGATTGGCGTGGACCGTGCTAGTGGACCGGTTCTAAGCCACTACTGGTTTTCACCAGAGCCCGCCGCAAAGCGGGATGGTCTTGCTGCGGCGGTAGTGACCAGGTCGTATCCACTAGCAACGGCTCACCTCTCTGGCTGCTGAAGATAGGCGCGGTACAAGGGAGTAGGCAGAAGCAAGGTCGGACGTAGCAGAAGGTCGGGGCAGGCAGCAAGGATCGTAGTCAGGGGCAACGGCAGAAGGTCTGGAAACACTGGCAAGGGACACACAAGGAACGCTTTCACTGGCACTAAGGCAACAAGATCCGGCAAGGGAGTGCAAGGGAAGTGAGGTAATATAGGGAGTGCACAGGTGATAACCCTAATTGGAACCACTGCGCCAATCAGCGGCGCAGTGGCCCTTTAAATCGCAGAGACCCGGCGCGCGCGCGCCCTAGGGAGCGGGGCCGCGCGCGCCGGGACAGAACAGACGGGGAGCGAGTCAGGTAGGGGAGCCGGGGTGCGCATCGCGAGCGGGCGCTACCCGCATCGCGAATCACATCCCGGCTAGCAGCAGGATCGCAGCGCCCCGGGTCAGAGGACGTGACCGGGGCGCTGTAGCGGAGGAGGTGAAGCGAGCGCTCCGGGGAGGAGCGGGAACCCGGAGCGCTCGGCGTAACAGTACCCCCCCCCCTTGGGTCTCCCCCTCTTCTTGGAGCCTGAGAACCTGAGGAGCAGACTTTTGTCAAGGATGTTGTCCTCAGGTTCCCAGGATCTCTCTTCAGGACCACAACCCTCCCAGTCTACTAAAAAAAAATTTTTCCCTCTGACCTTTTTGGCAGCCAAAATCTCCTTGACCGAGAAGACGTCCGAGGAGCCGGAAACAGGAGTGGGAGGAACAGATTTGGGAGAAAAACGGTTGAGGATGAGTGGTTTGAGAAGAGAGACGTGAAAGGCATTAGGGATACGAAGAGAAGGAGGAAGAAGAAGTTTATAAGAGACAGGATTAATTTGACACAAAATTTTGAAAGGACCAAGATAGCGTGGTCCCAACTTGTAGCTAGGGACACGGAAGCGGACATATTTAGCGGAGAGCCATACCTTGTCTCCAGGGGAAAAAACGGGGGGAGCTCTTCTTTTCTTATCCGCGAACCTCTTCATGCGTGAAGAAGCCTGTAAGAGAGAATTTTGGGTCTCTCTCCATATAATGGAAAGGTCACGAGAAATTTCATCCACAGCGGGCAGACCAGAGGGCAAGGGGGTAGGGAGGGGGGGAAGAGGGTGACGGCCGTACACCACGAAAAATGGGGATTTGGAGGAAGATTCAGAGACCCTGAAGTTATACGAGAATTCGGCCCATGGAAGGAGATCTGCCCAGTCATCCTGGCGGGAGGAAACAAAATGTCGCAAATAATCACCCAGGATCTGGTTAATTCTTTCTACTTGTCCATTGGACTGGGGATGATATGCAGAGGAAAAATTTAATTTAATCTTGAGTTGTTTACAGAGAGCTCTCCAGAATTTAGACACGAATTGGACCCCTCTATCCGAGACAATCTGCGTAGGCAACCCGTGAAGACGAAAAATGTGTACAAAAAATTGTTTAGCCAACTGAGGCGCAGAAGGAAGACCAGGAAGAGGAATGAAATGTGCCATTTTGGAGAATCGATCAACGACCACCCAAATAACGGTGTTGCCACGGGAAGGGGGTAAATCAGTAATAAAATCCATACCAATCAGAGACCAAGGCTGTTCGGGGACAGGCAGAGGATGAAGAAAACCAGCGGGCTTCTGGCGAGGAGTCTTATCCCGGGCACAGATAGTGCAGGCTCGCACAAAGTCCCCAACATCCGTCTCCAGAGTCGGCCACCAATAGAAGCGGGAGATGAGTTGCACAGATTTCTTGATGCCCGCATGACCTGCGAGATGGGAGGAGTGACCCCATTTGAGGATTCCGAGGCGTTGGCGTGGAGAAACAAAGGTCTTTCCTGGAGGAGTCTGCCTGATGGAGGCAGGAGAAGTGGAGATCAGGCAGTCAGGTGGAATGATGTGTTGCGGAGGGAGATCAACTTCTGAGGCATCCGAGGAGCGAGAGAGAGCATCGGCTCTAATGTTCTTATCGGCAGGACGAAAGTGAATCTCAAAATTAAATCGGGCAAAGAACAGAGACCACCGGGCCTGGCGAGGATTCAGCCGTTGGGCCGACTGGAGGTAGGAGAGGTTCTTGTGGTCGGTGTAGATAATAACAGGAAATCTTGATCCCTCCAGCAGATGCCTCCATTCCTCAAGTGCTAATTTAATGGCTAGAAGCTCTCGATCCCCGATGGAGTAGTTCCTCTCTGCTGGAGAGAAGGTCCTAGAGAAAAAACCACAAGTGACAGCATGCCCGGAAGGATTTTTTTGTAGAAGAACAGCTCCAGCTCCTACTGAGGAGGCATCAACCTCCAATAGGAAGGGTTTGGAAGGGTCAGGTCTGGAGAGCACGGGAGCCGAAGAAAAGGCAGACTTGAGTTGTTTAAAGGAGTCTTCTGCTTGAGGAGGCCAGGACTTGGGATCAGCATTTTTCTTGGTTAAAGCCACGATAGGAGCCACAATGGTAGAAAAATGTGGAATAAATTGCCTGTAATAATTGGCGAACCCCAAAAAGCGTTGGATAGCACGGAGTCCGGAGGGGCGTGGCCAATTTAAGACGGCAGAGAGTTTGTCTGGATCCATCTGTAGTCCCTGGCCAGAGACCAAATATCCTAGAAAAGGAAGAGATTGGCATTCAAACAGACATTTCTCAATTTTGGCATAGAGTTGGTTGTCACGAAGTCTCTGAAGAACCATACGGACATGCTGGCGGTGTTCTTCTAGATTGGCAGAAAAAATTAGGATATCGTCCAGATATACCACAACACAGGAGTATAATAGATCACGAAAAATTTCATTGACAAAGTCTTGGAAGACGGCAGGGGCATTGCACAGTCCAAAGGGCATGACCAGATACTCAAAGTGTCCATCTCTGGTGTTAAATGCCGTTTTCCACTCGTCCCCCTCTCTGATGCGGATGAGGTTGTAGGCGCCTCTTAAGTCCAATTTAGTGAAGATGTGGGCACCTTGGAGGCGATCAAAGAGTTCAGAGATGAGGGGTAAGGGGTAGCGGTTCTTAACCGTGATTTTATTAAGACCGCGGTAGTCAATGCAAGGACGTAGGGAGCCATCTTTTTTGGAGACAAAGAAAAATCCGGCTCCGGCAGGAGAGGAGGATTTACGGATAAAGCCCTTTTTTAGATTCTCCTGGACGTATTCGGACATGGCAAGAGTCTCTGGGGCAGAGAGAGGATAAATTCTGCCCCGGGGTGGAGTAGTACCCGGGAGGAGGTCGATAGGGCAATCATAAGGCCTGTGAGGAGGTAGAGTCTCAGCTTGTTTTTTGCAGAAAACATCCGCGAAGTCCATATAGGCCTTAGGGAGACCGGTTACTGGAGGAACCACAGAGTTACGGCAAGGGTTACTGGGAACCGGTTTTAGACAGTTCTTGGAACAAGAGGACCCCCAACTCTTGATCTCCCCAGTGGACCAATCCAGGGTTGGGGAATGAAGTTGAAGCCAGGGAAGTCCAAGGAGAATCTCCGAGGTGCAATTGGGGAGGACCAAAAGTTCAATCCTCTCATGATGAGATCCGATGCTCATAAGAAGGGGCTCCGTGCGGAAACGTATGGTACAGTCCAATCTTTCATTATTTACACAATTGATGTAGAGGGGTCTGGCGAGACTGGTCACTGGGATGTTGAACCTGTTGACGAGAGAGGCCAAAATAAAATTTCCTGCAGAACCAGAGTCCAAGAAGGCCACAGTAGAGAAGGAGAAGGCAGAGGCAGACATCCGCACAGGCACAGTAAGACGTGGAGAAGCAGAGTAGACATCAAGGACTGTCTCACCTTTGTGCGGAGTCAGCGTACGTCTTTCCAGGCGGGGAGGACGGATAGGACAATCCCTCAGGAAGTGTTCGGTACTAGCACAGTACAGGCAGAGGTTCTCCATACGGCGTCGTGTCCTCTCTTGAGGTGTCAGGCGAGACCGGTCGACCTGCATAGCCTCCACGGCGGGAGGCACAGGAACAGATTGCAGGGGACCAGAGGAGAGAGGGGCCGAGGAGACGAAACGCCTCGTGCGAACAGAGTCCATATCTTGGCGGAGTTCCTGACGCCTTTCAGAAAAACGCATGTCAATGCGAGTGGCTAGGTGAATAAGTTCATGTAGATTAGCAGGAATTTCTCGTGCGGCCAGAACATCTTTAATGTTGCTGGATAGGCCTTTTTTGAAGGTCGCGCAGAGGGCCTCATTATTCCAGGACAATTCTGAAGCAAGTGTACGGAATTGTACGGCATACTCGCCAACGGAAGAATTACCCTGGACCAGGTTCAACAGGGCAGTCTCAGCAGAAGAGGCTCGGGCAGGTTCCTCAAAGACACTTCGGATTTCCGAGAAGAAGGAGTGTACAGAGGCAGTGACGGGGTCATTGCGGTCCCAGAGCGGTGTGGCCCATGACAGGGCTTTTCCGGACAGAAGACTGACTACGAAAGCCACCTTAGACCTTTCAGTGGGAAACAGGTCCGACATCATCTCCAGATGCAGGGAACATTGGGAAAGGAAGCCACGGCAAAACTTAGAGTCCCCATCAAATTTATCCGGCAAGGATAAGCGTATCCCAGGAGCGGCCACTCGCTGCGGAGGAGGTGCAGGAGCTGGCGGAGGAGATGACTGCTGAAGCTGTGGTAGCAACTGTTGTAGCATAACGGTCAGTTGAGACAGCTGTTGGCCTTGTTGCGCAATCTGTTGTGACTGCTGGGCGACCACCGTGGTGAGGTCAGCGACAACTGGCAGAGGAACTTCAGCGGGATCCATGGCCGGATCTACTGTCACGATGCCGGCTGGCAGGTAGTGGACCCTCTGTGCCAGAGAGGGATTGGCGTGGACCGTGCTAGTGGACCGGTTCTAAGCCACTACTGGTTTTCACCAGAGCCCGCCGCAAAGCGGGATGGTCTTGCTGCGGCGGTAGTGACCAGGTCGTATCCACTAGCAACGGCTCACCTCTCTGGCTGCTGAAGATAGGCGCGGTACAAGGGAGTAGGCAGAAGCAAGGTCGGACGTAGCAGAAGGTCGGGGCAGGCAGCAAGGATCGTAGTCAGGGGCAACGGCAGAAGGTCTGGAAACACTGGCAAGGGACACACAAGGAACGCTTTCACTGGCACTAAGGCAACAAGATCCGGCAAGGGAGTGCAAGGGAAGTGAGGTAATATAGGGAGTGCACAGGTGATAACCCTAATTGGAACCACTGCGCCAATCAGCGGCGCAGTGGCCCTTTAAATCGCAGAGACCCGGCGCGCGCGCGCCCTAGGGAGCGGGGCCGCGCGCGCCGGGACAGAACAGACGGGGAGCGAGTCAGGTAGGGGAGCCGGGGTGCGCATCGCGAGCGGGCGCTACCCGCATCGCGAATCACATCCCGGCTAGCAGCAGGATCGCAGCGCCCCGGGTCAGAGGACGTGACCGGGGCGCTGTAGCGGAGGAGGTGAAGCGAGCGCTCCGGGGAGGAGCGGGAACCCGGAGCGCTCGGCGTAACAATTTGCATATTACTTCTATTAAAAAATCTTAATCCTTTCAGTACTTATAAGCTTCTGAAGTTAAAGTTGTTCTTTTCTGATGACACGTGTCTCGGGAACCGCCTAGTTTAGAAGCAAATTCCCATAGCAAACCTCTTCTAAACTGGGCGGTTCCCGAGACACGTGTCATCAGAGATTACTTAGACAGAAAAGAACAACCTAAACTTGAGAAGCTCATAAGTACTGAAAGGATTAACATTTTTTAATAGAAGTAATTTACAAATCTGTTTAACTTTCTGGAGCCAGTTGATATTTAAAAAAAAAAGTTTTTTCCTGGATAACCCCTTTAACCCCTTAAGGACCAGGCCATTTTACACCTCAGGACCAGAGCATTTTTTGCACATCTGACCACTGTCACTTTAAGCATTAATAACTCTGAGATGTTTTTAGTTATCATTCTGATTCCGAGATAGTTTTTTCGTGACATATTCTACTTTAACATAGTGGTAAAATGTTATGGTAACTTGCATCCTTTCTTGGTGAAAAATCCCAAAATGTTATGAAAAATTAGCATTTTTCTAACTTTGAAGCTCTGTGCTTGTAAGGAAAATGGATATTCCAAATAAAAAAAAATTTGATTCACATAAACAATATGTCTACTTTATGTTTTCATCATAAAATTGACGTGTTTTTACTTTTGGAAGACACCAGAGGGCTTCAAAGTTCAGCAGCAATTTTCCAATTTTTCACAAAATTTTCAAACTCACTATTTTTCAGGGACCAGTTCAGGTTTGAAGTGGATTTGAAGGGTCTTCATATTAGAAATACCCCACAAATGACCCCATTATAAAAACTGCACCCCCAAAGTATTCAAAATGTCATTCAGTCAGCGTTTTAACCCTTTAGGTGTTTCACAGGAATAGCAGCAAAGTGAAGGAGAAAATTCACAATCTTCATTTTTTACACTCGCATGTTCTTGTAGACCCAGTTTTTTAATTTTTACAAGGGGTAAAAGGAGAAAATTTATACTTATATTTGTAGCTAAATTTCTCTCGAGTAAGCACATACCTCATATGTCTATGTAAATTGTTCGGCGGGCACAGTAGAGGGCTCAGAAGCGAAGGAGCGACAAGGGGAATTTGGAGAGTACGTTTTTCTGAAATGGTTTTTGGGGGGCATGTTGCATTTTTCACTAAAATGTGTGTTTCCCCCCAAATTTCAAATTTTTTCAAGGGTTAATAGCAGAAAAGACCCCCCAAAATTTGTAACCCCATCTCTTCTGAGTATGGAGGTACCCCATAAGTTGACCTGAAGTGCACTACGGGTGAACTACAATGCTCAGAAGAGAAGGAGTCATATTTGGTTTTTTGAGAGCAAATTTTGCTCGGGGGGCATGTCGCATTTAGGAAGCCCCTATGGTGCCAAAAAAAAAAACACATGGCATAGCATTTTGGAAACTAGACCCCTTGAGGAACGTAACAAGGAATAAAGCGAGCCTTAATACCCCACAGGGGTTTCACGACTTTTGCATATGTAAAAAAAAAAAAAAAATTTCACTAAAATGTGTGTTTCCCCCCCAAATTTCACATTTTTGCAAGGGTTAATAGCAGAAAATACCCCCCAAAATTTGTAACCCCATCTCTTCTGAGTATGGAAATACCCCATGTGTGGACGTGCTCTGCTGGCGCACTACAATGCTCAGAAGAGAAGGAGCGCCATTGAGCTTTTGGGAAAAAAAATTGTTTGGAATGGAAGTCAGGGGCCATGTGCGTTTACAAAGCCCCCCGTGGTGCCAGAACAGTGGAACCCCCCACATGTGACCCTATTTTGGAAACTACACACCTCACAGAATTTAATAAGGGGTGCAGTGAGTATTTACACCCCACTGGCGTTTGACAGATCTTTGGAACAGTGGGCTGTACAAATGAAAAATAAAAATTTTCATTTTCACGGACCACTGTTCCAAAAATCTGTCAGACACCTGTAGTGCATAAATGCTCACGGTACCCCTTATTACATTGCGTGAGGGGTGTAGTTTCCAAAATGGGGTCACATGTGGGTATTTTTTTTGTTGGGGTTTATGTCAGAAACGCTGTAAAATCAGCCACCCCTGTGCAAATCACCAATTTAGACCTGAAATGTACATGATGCGCTCTCACTCCTGAGCCTTGTTGTGCGACCACGGAGCATTTTACGCCTACATATGGGGTATTTCCGTACTCAGGAGAAATTGCGTTACAAATTTTGGGGGTCTTTTTTTCCTTTTAACGCTTGTGAAAATAAAAAGTAAAGGGCAACACCGGCATCTTATTGTAAATTTTTTTATTTTTTTACACTAACAAGCTGGTGTAGCCCCAACTTTTCCTTTTCATAAGGGGTAAAAGGAGAAAAAGCCCCCCAAAATTTGTAGTGCAATTTCTCCCGAGTACGGAGATACCCCATATGTGGCCCTAAACTGTTTCCTTGAAATACGACAGGGCTCCGAAGTGAGAGAGCGCCATGCGCATTTGAGGACTAAATTAGGGATTGCATAGGGGTGGACATAGGGGGTATTTTATGCCAGTGATTCCCAAACAGGGTGCCTCCAGCTGTTGCTAAATTCCCAGCATGCCTGGACAGTCAGTGGCTGTCCGGAAATGCTGGGAGTTGTTGTTTTGCAACAGCTGGAGGCTCCGTTTTGGAAACAATGCCATACAATACGTTTTTCATTTTTATTGGGGGGACAGTGTAAGGGGGTGTATATGTAGTGTTTTACCCTTTATTATGTGTTAGTGTAGTGTACTGTAGTGTTTTTAGGGTACATTCGCACTGGCAGGTTACGGTGAGTTTCTCGCTAGAAGTTTGAGCTGCGGCGAAGCAAGAAACTTACTGTAAGCCTGCCCGTGTGAATGTACCCTGTACGTTCACATGGGGGGACAAACCTCCAGCTGTTTCAAAACTACAACTACCAGCATGTACTGACAGACCGTGCATGCTGGGAGTTGTACTTTTGCAACAGCTGGAGGCACACTGGTTGGAAAACCTTCAGTTAGGTTCTGTTACCTAACTCAGTATTTTCTAACCAGTGTGCCTCCAGCTGTTGCAAAACTACAACTCCCAGCATGTACTGATCGCCGAAGGGCATGCTGGGAGATGTAGTTATGCAATAGCTGGAGGTACGCAACTACAACTCCCAACATGCCGAGACAGCTGATTGCTGTTTGGACATGCTGGGATTTGCAGTTTTGCATCTGGAGGGCTACAGTTTTAGAGAACACTGCAAAGTGATCTCCAAACTGTGGTCCTCCAGCTGTTGCAAAACTACAATTCCCAGCATGCCCTGACAGCAAACAGTTGTTTGAGCTGTCTGGGCATGCTGGGAGTTGTAGTTTTGCAACATCTGGAGGGCTACAGTTAGAGACCACTGTATAATGGTCTCAAACTGTACCCTCCAGATGTTGCTAGGCAACTCACCGTCTTCTGTCGGATCCAGCCGCGCGTCATTGCCGCCCGTTGATCTCCGTCGCCTGCAGCCTCCGTCGCCCGTCCGGATCGGTAAGTGGATCTTCGGCGCCGGTCCCCGTCGTTTCCCAGGCCTGCCCCGCCTATTGTGGGAGGGCAGGATGGGGAAAACGAAAGTAAACCCCCCCACCCCCGATCTGCTATTGGTGGTCGCATCTAGACCACCAATAGCAGGGATAGGAGGGGTGGCACCCGTGCCACCTCAATCCTATCGCTTCAGGGGGATCGTGGGTGTCTTAGACACCCGCGATCCCCCTTACATTCCGGGTCACCGGGTCACTATAGACCCGGAATGACCCGGAATCGCGCAAATCGCAAGTGTGAATTCACTTGCGATTTGCCGCGATCGCCGACATGGGGGGGTCTGATGACCCCCCTGGGCATTTGCACGGGATGCCTGCTGAATGATTTCAGCAGGCATCCCGCTCCGATCCCCGCCCGGTGCACGGCGGGGACTAGAACTGCCCATGACGTAAATGTACGTCCCTGGTCCTTAAGACCCAGGGTGTCGGGACGTACCGTTACGTCATGGGTCCTGTAGGGGTTAAGGACCTTTGGAGGTCTTGTAATGTACCCAGAGTTCACTGGGTTCCTAACTTACAGGTTTGCTGACCAATGAGCTTTGTCCAGACCCTTATTATATAAAGGGCTGTATTATATAAAGGGCTAATTCTCTCTCTTAGTTCCGGATTATCAGGCCAAGCACATCTCATCATCTCATCAGCATCAATTCAATTCAAGCTAGGCCCAAAGCCTAAGAACCTGCAGCCATAAAATGTGAATTACTCAAAGCTCAAACTACTGAATCCTGTGTGGCTACTATCAGCTCAAATATTCTAAAATAGTAGCACAGTGGCTAGCATCAAAAGCTCGTTGCTTTCAAGTCCCAGCAAACCAGTGAGGAACCAGTATCCCGATTCCCTCTTGAAAAGACTGTTAAGTTCAATACCGTTGCATAAAATCTGCAAGTAAAGTTTCTTCAGTTTACTTCATAAAATCTGCTGTGGACATTCCGTTATTTCTCCCTGCCGTTTGTGGGACGGTTGGCGGTAGGAACATTACTATTGAGGAAACCTCACCCTGGCATCACGACATTCAAAGGTTAATACCACCAGACCCTCCACTATTACCGCAACACCCTAGACACCATTACTCTTCTGGCACCACATTGTCCTCTGCACAAGTTTTGATAAATCTCCCACTAAGTGCCAAATGTCAGCTGTGATGAGGAAAATAAAGTAAAAACCAACCGTGCCTGAAGGGGTTACTGTATTGTATGTATCCATCACACAGTGTCTTTATCCTGTCAGCATTTAATGTTATCTCTCTGCTCGGAATGTAGCCGCGAAGGTTAATTAACCATATTAGGACTTCCTATTCTTACATGTGTTATGGCTTTCTCGACCATCTGTCTCTCCCATGAATTCTCTCAGAAACCTCCGTATACCTAATATTATAGGCTAGAGATTATACCAAATATTTGAGTGACGGAAGGAGGGGTGCAACCCCCCCCCCCCCCTATATTATGTGCTTACGGACTACTGAATAAACTAGAGTGAATTTGACCAGACAAACTGTTGTTACGTGTTATTTCTGGTAGATTCATTTTCCTGGATCCAAATAAAGACTTAAATCAAGCTAACCACCGAAGTTCGGTACCAGGGGTACTTAGATAAGATCAGATCTCCTTACAATCTGGGGGCTCAGTCCGGGGTCGAGAAAGTCATCCCCGGATCCGTATGAGGGAAATCTGTTTTATCCTCTGGCTGATCCGAGGGCACTGACAGCGTCTCGATCCAAGTAAGTAGAAACTTCGGGGGGTTGCTGTGTCTGGGACACAGAGTGTCAGGGACACAATAGACAAAGGCTCAGGGAGTCATAGGTGATTATAAGAGGTGCTCCGGGAGCCCCATATCACCTTAGTCAGAGATAAGTGCACTTAAAACTAAAAGAAGCTGTTCGGGGAACAGAAGGTTACAAGCTTGATTTAACTCTTATATATATATATGTAGTTTGTAATAATAAGAAATTTTAGAAGTGATAAGATCATTTGTTTGTGTGAGACATTGACCGGGTGGTAAGTGTACGGTCAAATCTCACTGTGATTTTTTTGTACTAACATCATTGACTGTGTAAAATTGCATGCGTTGTGGAGAGCTGCAAGACGCCCCACCCCTCTGGCTAGGAGAGAATCTGTTGACCCAGAGACCGGTGAACGCAAGTGGCGGCTCAAAACAGCACTAGTCGATAGGGGTTTTGGGAGAGTGAGCAAACATTAAGACACGAGTCCGCTGATCAGTTGACAGGAATTATCGGAGCCTTTGCGGTTCAATACAGCCAGTCCTGACAGTGATTGTATGATCACACTCCAAAACCAAACATACTAACATGGGAGCAAAAGGCTCTAAAACTAAGTACCCTAAACCAGAGCCAGGGGAAACTTGCAAATGTTATGTAACCCGTGTTAGTCCAAAAAAACTATTACCTGATCAATCCATGGGTAGACGATTTAGCAGGCTGGACTGAGGTAATGGATGCTGCAGATCCATTCCCCAGAGACGGTGACAATAGTGTGTATCATATCGATATGGTCAAAGGACTATGTCTGGGTGATAAGGCAGCCTGGCCGCATTTCGATGCGGACCCTTCCTGGGACATGGATTATATGTCCAAGGGAGGGGAACAGTGGCTAGAAATAGCCCCCCATTGGTATGATGCAGGTAATAAGAAAAGGAATAAGAACCACAGCTGTCCCAAAGATGATAGGTCCCTTCATGAGATAGAACGGGAAATAAGTTTGAAAGGGAGAGACCAGAAATTTCCACCACCACCCCCTTCACCGTATAACAGACCCCCTCCAGTAGTGCCTCAGTACCCAGTGTTGACTCCAGATGAAGAAGATGCAGTCACAGCAGTCATAACTAGGAGAGCTCCCCAGCCACAACCTTTAGCAGAATTAGCATGAGAGAAGGGAGCTGCAGGAAGAGATAAGGACGCTGGTGCTCAAGGAGTTACTAGTGGGGGGGGGGTCCAGACCCGCAGTATGTCTGATAAACAAGAAGTAAGTAAAGAAGTTAAAATGTTTTCCCCTTTTCTAACAGCAGGACAGCACCTTATAAAAAGCCCATAGATCTAGAGACCATTGACAGGGAATACATTACAGATCACACTTTCAGCATTATACCTGAGTGCCCCGTGAGTCTTCTTGGGAGAGATCTGATTGTAAAGCTGGGATTGCAGCTCACAGTTGAATACAACGGTATCAGTATATACTCTAATGCTTTGCCCATTGTAACTCCACTGATTTTTACAAACATACAGGAACACCCAGAGCTAGGGGACATAGACCCATCACTGTGGGCAAATGGGGACTATGACACAGGGCTCATTGATTGCACACCATACAAAGCTACCCTAAAGGGAAGGCAGTACACCTGTATATCAGAAACAATACTCCCTTTCAAGAGAAAAACGTGATGGACTTAGGTCAATGATAGAAGAATTCCTAGAAAAAGGAATCCTGGAAGAGGTGATTTCACCCTACAGCACGTCCGTCAATCCAGTGACAAAGGCAGATGGTACTAATTGCTTTGTACAGGATTTGAGGGCAATAAACAACATCATTGTGCCTATTGCTCCTATTGTCCCAGATGTCAATTCACTTCTTTCTGCCATTCCTGCAGACGCTGTCTATTTCAGTGCGATAGATCTGAAGAATGCTTTCTTTTCTATCCCAGTTGATAAGGTTACCAGACCACTTTTTGCTTTTTCCTTTGACGGACGTCAACTGACCGGGTGCAGAATGCCCCAGGGATATGCTGATTCACGTGTTGTGTACAGCATAGTCCTCCAAGCCACATTAAAACCATGGTACTCCCCCCAAGGTTCTGTGCTGCTGCAATATGTCGATGATTTGTTGTTATGTAGCATGTCAGCGGAGGCCAGCATTCAGGATGGTTTATCACTGTTACAATGGTTATCAGGATGTGGTCACAAAGTGGCACTTAAGAAAATGCAATGGTGTAAAACGCAGGTGAAATATTTAGGGTTTGTCCTCACAAAGGGAGAAAGGAGAATCAGCACAGAAAGGGTCAAGTCTATTGCGGGCCTGGTCACCCCGCACACCAAGAAAGAAATGCTTTCCTTCCTTGGTATGATAAACTACTGTAGACAATGGATCCCTGATTGCTCCTACTATGACAATGTTCTGAGGCAAGCCACTCTGGAACAGAGTCCAGATTTGGTGAAATGGTCTCCTGGAATGTATGATGCATTTGATTATTTGAAATGTTCGCTCATGTCGAGTCCGGGGCTTGGCCTCCCTGACTATAAAATGCCTTTTCACATGTTTGCACACCAAAATTGTAAAACCATGGCGGGGTACTGACACAAGAACATGGAGGCAAGTTACGTCCTTGTGCATTTTTCTCAAAGGTGATGCCCACCTCTGTACAGGGGATGCCGGCATGTCTGCGTTCCCTTGCAGCCTGTGCAATGATGGTAGAACTGACAACTCCTATTACCCTGGGACTCTTGACCTTCCTGCACACCACACATGATGTTGTAGGCTTACTTAAAGGTGTACATACACAGCACATGTCAGCACAAAGATTGGTGCTATCCAATTTTGCAGAAAAATCCAAAAACAGGATTGATCTGCAAAGAGGGGAAGCCGTGCCTACCAAAACACAACGCATCTGTCTTCATTGCACATTTTTATACAGTTTCAGCTCTGCTAATCCTACATTCCTCACACTGCTTCACATGCTTTTCCCTTCACAACCTTGAGTCTCTCTACTGATGTTTCCACATCACTGATGCCAAGCAGTTAGTCACAGACTACATACACAGATGCATCACATGTTTGAGAAACAACCCTAACAACCCATTGATGATTCCTCACCAACACCTTGACTACCCCACTACACCATTCACTCACTTGCAGGTTGATTACACGCATATACCTAAAACAAAAGGAAAACAGGAATATGCATTAGTGATAGTGGACATGTTCTCCAGATGGCCAGAAGTCTTTCCTACAAAATCAGAGGATGCTAAAACTAGAGCCAAAATCCTGACCCAACAGATAGTCCCAAGGTGGGGCTGTCCTCTGGTCATTGAATCAGACCGTGGGCCGGCCTTCACCTCAAAGCTCAACAAGGAGATAGCAAGACTATTACAGGTGGAGTGGAAATTCCATATTCCATATCACCCAGAGAGTTCAGGGGTCGTGGAACGGATGAACAGAACAGTGAAAGACAAACTTAGGAAGGCCACTGCTGGAACATTCGAAAAATGGAAACAAATCCTGCCCATAATACTTGCAGAGATCAGAATGACACCTAATAAAAAGCTAGGGTTGTCACCATTTGAAATTCTAATGGGTAGGCCCTTCCCTACACCCTGGGCACAGCGCCCCCTAGTGATACAGGAAGGGGATTTGGACCTGATCAGAGATGAGTATGTTATTAATCTGATCAAGGTCCTCAGTAAAACTGAAGAAAAAGTTGCTTGTAAATCTCCCTCTCTTCCACAGGAACCAGCTCACCCATTCCGGGTAGGAGACCAGGTGATTGTCAAGGCCCTCCAGAAGGGAAAGAAGCCGGGGAGCTTCATCTACGGACAACCCACCGAGGTAGTCGCCATCACCAGAACAGCAGTCCTCACAGAGCAGTCACCCACCTGGATCCACGCCACAAGGATCAAGCTGTTAAAGAAAAGAGAGGTACTAACGGAGGCAGACAGCCTTGACCTCGAAAAAGGCGGAAAAGGGGTACAAACGGAGGCAGACAGCCTTGACCTCAAAAAAAGGCGGAAAAGGGGTACAAACGGGGGCAGACAGCCCTGACCCCCAACTAAGCGAAAGTCTCCATGAGTTCTGGCAGTTAATTGACAAGAATGACACCCCAAATCATACTGATAACAATCTCATTGACTTTTCTGACATGTAGTGACACGGAGAGCTATAAGCAAAATTACAAGCAGCAGAATCCTCTAATACCCCACACCATGGCTTTCAAGAATAAAAGAGCGGTATCTGATTCAACATATGAGGACACTTTAGCAATGGAAACAGGAGTCTCAGATGCCAATCTTTGGGTAGAATGGATGAAATACACAGCAGCTTCCATCAATAAAAGTAATTGTTATATTTGCGGGACTGCGAAACCACATTTGGGTACGGTGCCATTCACGCTTCCCTCAAATATAGAAAAATGTTTTTTAAATCTTTTCAACAATATTTCTAATAATGACACTGATTGCGGAACCTGGAAAATGAAATACCCTTTGCTAACAGAGACCCCACACTCAGGGGCAGGTATACACATATACCCAGGGAATTACACATGCTATAGGGGAGAAAAGGAAGGTGTCAATAGAAAGAACTTTACAAAGGGATATTGTGCTAGTTATAGCTCTGTAGAAGTGTCACTCACTCAGAACCAAGTTTTTTCAATAGGTGACATTTACTGGATCTGTGGCGATGGTAGAATAAGGTTCAAGCTAGAGGGCAAGTGGAAAGGAGAGTGTGCTCTAGCTAAAGCCATTATGAACATTCACATATTCACAGAAGGGGGAGAACACGTAAACTCTGCCACAAAAAGGATAAAGAGGTCAACACCTGCAGGTAGCTTCCATCCACATGTATACATAGACACGATAGGGGTCCCAAGAGGGGTCCCTGATGAGTTCAAAGCCAGGAATCAAGTAGCTGCGGGCTTTGAATCTATCTTTTCTATAATCACTGTGAACAAAAATGTAGACTGGATTAATTACATTTACTATAATCAACAAAGGTTTGTAAACTACACAAGGGATGCGTTACGAAGTGTTGCAGAGCAGCTCCAAGCTGATTCAATTATGACATTCCAGAACAGAATGGTCTTAGATATGATTCTGGCAGAAAAAGGTGGGGTGTGCAAAGTGCTTGTGGATCCTACATCATGCTGCACCTTCATACCTAACAACACTGGTCCCAATGGTAAAGTAACTATTGCAATACAAAAGTTAGAGGACCTGTCTAAAAAAAGAACTCAGGTATTACAGATCCCTGGGATCAATATTTTGGATGGTTTACTAACTGGAAACATGCATTAACACAATTAGCCATTATAATTTTTGTAATCATTATAGTTATTGCTGCATTTTCTCTATGTGTGATACCATGTATTAGGAGGTTGCTAGAAAAGGGAGTCGCCAATGCCACGGCCACATTTTACCAGGCCTCGCCCTCATTGGCTAATGAAGACACTACACCCAGTGGATACATGCAATACCTAAAACTCTACAGAGAAAGGAAGTTAAAAAAAGGAGAACCGTATAGTATAAAATAATATAAGGTTCTAAGAGGGGATTGAAGGGGTTACTGTATTGTATGTATCCATCACACAGTGTCTTTATCCTGTCAGCATTTAATGTTATCTCTTTTCTAGGAATGTAGCCGTGAAGGTTAATTAACCATATTAGGACTTCCTATTCTTACATGTGTTATGGCTTTCTCGATCATCTGTCTCTCCCATGAATTCTCTCAGAAACCTCCGTATACCTAATATTATAGGCTAGAGATTATACCAAATATTTGAGTGACGGAAGGAGGGGTGCAACCCCCCCCCCCCTATATTATGTGCTTACGGACTACTGAATAAACTAGAGTGAATTTGACCAGACAAACTGTTGTTACGTGTTATTTCTGGTAGATTCATTCTCCTGGATCCAGATAAAGACTTAAATCAAGCTAACCACCGAAGTTCGGTACCAGGGGTACTTAGATAAGATCAGATCTCCTTACAGTGCCCTGGTGCTGGCCCATGCTATATGGCCTACTACCCCCCCCCCCCCCTGTACATGGCGCCATCACAGACACAGTCACAGAATAGGGCAATGTGCACAGTGACATCACAGTATAGTGACATCTTCATATATAGTGATGTCACAGTACAGGGATAATAGACAGAGTTGTCACAGTACAGAGATAATACACACAGTGATGTCACCGTACAGGGATAATACACACAGTGATGTTACCGTACAGGGATAATACACACAGTGATGTCACCATAAAGGGATAATACACACAGTGATGTCACCATACAGGGATAATACACACAGTGATGTCACCGTACAGGGATAAAACACACAGTGATGTCACCATACAGGGATAATACACACAGTGATGTGACCATACAGGGATAATACACACAGTTTTGTCATAGTACAGGGATAATACACACAGTGATGTCACCGTATAGGGATAATACACACAGTGATGTCACAGTACAGGGATAATATACACAGTGATGTCACCGTACAGGGATAAAACACACAGTGATGTCACCATACAGGGATAATACACACAGTGATGTGACCATACAGGGATAATACACACAGTTTTGTCATAGTACAGGGATAATACACACAGTGATGTCACCGTACAGGGATAATACACACAGTGATGTCACTGTACAGGGATAATACACACAGTGATGTCCCCATAAAGGGATAATACACACAGTGATGTCACCATACAGAGATAATACACACAGTGATGTCACCGTACAGGGATAAAACACACAGTGATGTCACCATACAGGGATAATACACACAGTGATGTCACCGTACAGGGATAATACACACAGTGATGTCACCATACAGGGATAATACACACAGTGATGTCACAGTACAGGGATAATACACATAGTGATGTGACCATACAGGGATAATACACACAGTTTTGTCATAGTACAGGGATACTACACATAGTGATGTAACAGAGCGTGTGGTACATGGAGAGTTTGTAAAGAGGTTGGTGCTATAGAGAGGAACCTAAAATGTTTGTCTGGCAGATTCTGTAGAGACAAGTGTTGGCTGAGAGAAGACTTCATGTGGATAGTGTTGAGTGCAAATATTCGAAATGCTAATATTGGCACTTCGCGATTTCTCAAATATTTAAAATATAGCGATATTCGTAATGACGAATAGCAGTTATTTTTTTCTTCACAGTACACATAACAACGATGTGTACTGTGTAAAAAAAAATTGATTATCCCTCCCTGCTTCCAACTTGTGGTCCAAAGAAGGCTCCAATATTATTTACTGTGTGAGTCGGTGTGGAGCGCAAATATTTTGTATATGCGAATATGCAAATATTCGCGAATATCTGCATTTCCAGAGGACACTGATCCCTCCCTTCTTTTAGGGGAAAGATATAATCGCGCATGCGCACTATGCGAATTTCATTATGAATTTTTGCATGGAAAAAAAGGTAATGAACATAGCGTATATACAAATTTTGCAAACAGAGGCCGAATATTTGTCCATATATTCGTGAAATATCGCAAATTCGAATATGGCCCCTGCCGCTCATCACTAATGGTGGATAAAGAAGATAAGGCGAAGTGAACAACTCTGATGAGAGAAGAGGTCACCTGTGAGTCGCTAGATGTAACTGTAATCACTTATATGGTCTGCAGATCGCTTGGGTACAGCTGGTATATACCTCTATGTGGTCACTGTATGGGGGAATGTTGGTCTTTGTATAGTGTACTTTATCTAGTAACAGTATGGTAGTGTAAGTCAGGTATTAGTCATTTGCAATGCTAGTCATGGTGCGGTAGTATTATTTGTTCCTCGCCAGTAAGACAGGGTAGACTTCTCATCCCCCCCCCCCCCCTAGAAAAGGCAAGGGTAGACTTCTCATCCCCCCCCCCCCTAGAAAAGGCATTAAAGAGGTTATCCAGGGTTAGAAACACAGAGCTGATTTCTTCAAAAAACTGCACCAAACCTGTCCCCTGGTTGTGAGTGGTATTGCAGCTCAATTGCATTGTAATGAATGGAACCAAATTGTAATGCTGCTCACAACCTGGGGAAGTAATGGCAACTGTATTCATCATTCCCTTAAAAAAATGCTGGTTTATATGTGACTGTATGTAAGAGTGTCAGCATGCATGTATATATAAGGGTACATGCAGGCTGAGGAATCTTTGTCCAGAGAAAGTCCGGCAGAGATTTTAAGTGCTTCATACGCCAACTGGATAAGTTGGTGTTGGGAACGTGCGTATATGATATCACACCCCTATGTCTGTACATACTAAGATCTGAGGGTCATAGAAGTTTGATTGCTGCAACCACACTGTACAGTTGCCTGCTGATAGTTGTGAGTATATTAAAGGAAGAGGCTGGATATGATTAGGGCGTGGATGAGGGTGTGATTGAGAGTGTGACCGAAGGCGTGGTTAGGGGTGAGGCTGGGGCTATAGGCTCTAGCCCCGGGTATTTTGGAGACCTAGCAACGCCCCTGGTGGTGAATGGGATATGAAATCAGGATATAAGGGTGGGATTTAAAGAGTACCTGTCACCAAACTAAACTTTTAATATATTGTTCCTTATGTAATTATAAGACACTTTGCTATTTACTTGCTGTTAAAATTCTCAACCTTTGTATGTTTTTAATTTCCTTGAAAAATGGCCACTTGGTGGTTCTGTTCTGTTCCCTGCTGCAAATCAAACAGTTCGTTTGGTCTCATCCCGACCTGGCAGGAGACCAAACTCAGGAAGTGCATGTGGGGCATGGCGGGGCACGCCTCTCACAGGCTTCAGTAACATTGCGCCTCCTGGGGAACTCCAACTTTCTCCTGCTGGGTGCTCACACAATGTGAGGAAGGGGAAAGGTATGATACACAGCTTTTTAAACCTCAGAAATTTTTTTTAAGGGCGGGAAGGGTATTAAGAGTAGTTAGGGAATATAATCTGAGTTAGTTTAGAAATTATGGTCTGATGACAGGTACTCTTTGAAGGGATACTCAAAATCAACTGGTGCCCCGAAAATTAACAGATTTGTAAATTAATTCTATTTAAAAATCTTAATCCTTCCAGTATTTATCAGCTACTGTATGCTCCAGAGGAAGTTCTTTTCTTTTTGAATGTATTTTCTGTCTGACCACAGTGCTCTCTGCTGACACCTCTGTCCATGTCAGGAACTGTCCAGAGCAGGATAGGTTTGCTATGGGGAATTGCTCCTGCTCTGGACAGTTCCTGACATGGACAGAGGTGTCAGCAGAGAGCACTGTGGTCAGGCTGGAAAGAACTTCCTCTGGAGCATAGAGCAGTTGATAAGTACTGGAAGGATTAAGATTTTTAAATAGAAGTAATTTACAAATCTGTTTAACTTTTTGGCACCAGTTGATTAAGAATTTTTTTTTCCGACCGGAGTACCCCTTTAAGGATAGCATATAAGGACAGCATATAAGTTGGGATAGGAGGATGGAATATAAGGACCGTGTATGAGGTTAGGGTATGAGGTTATGAGTGTCACTGTTGCTTTTCTTCTCCCACAAGGTTTTGGTAGGAAGAGCGGGCAACACATGGTACTCTGTTACTGTACTAGATACTATAAGGAAAGGAATTTGAATAATTTTTGTTTGATCATGACCTTGGCACATTTTTCTTTATTTTAAATACAAACAAAACGTGTTAAAACACATTAAAGAACAAGTACTTAAAATGGTTTTATTTATTGTCTTTTCCCTTCTTTATCCTTTTGAAGAACTTTGTCACAGAGTCCTTCATCTCTTTATTCCTCAAGCTGTAGATAATGGGATTCAACATAGGAGTCACAACTGTATACAGTAAAGATAACACTTTGTTGATATCTAATGAGAATTTAGACATGGGTTGCATGTACATGGCTGTTATTGTACCATAATAAATCATCACAACAGTTAGGTGAGAGGCACATGTAGAAAAGGCTTTTTTTCTTCCAATGGCTGAGTGGATTCGTAAAATAGTGGAAATAATAAATATGTAGGAGAGGACAGTTAGGAGAAAGGAGCTAAATATTAGGCCAGTAGCCAATAGAGAAATGGCTGTCTCTGTAAACCGGGTACTGCTGCAAGAAAGTTTGAGAAGAGGTTGAGCATCACAGTAGAAATAGTTAATTTGGTTAGGACCACAAAAGACAAGCCTTGAGATTAATACAACTGGGAGGATGGGAGAAATGAAGCCACCGATCCAAGCACCAGAGGCCAACTGGTGGGAGGTCAAGTTAGTCATTTTGGAAGAATAATGCAAAGGACTACAAATAGCCAGATATCGATCGTATGCCATTGCAGTTAGTAGGTAACACTCAGAAGCCCCAAGAGAGCTGAATAAATACAATTGAATCATACAATTTTTAAAAGATATTGCCCCATTGTCTGTCACAAATCTAGACAACATCTTAGGTACAATGACTGACGTGTACCATATTTCCATAGCAGAAAGATGGTTGAGGAAATAAAACATAGGGATTTGCAGTTTATAGTTTGTTAGTACAGCAATAAAAATGATGATGTTGCCCGTAACTGTGAATGTATAGATTAATAGGAAAAGCAGGAACATGAAAGGGTAGAACTTTTTCAGGCTGGGGAATCCCAAGATGATGAATTCTGTCACAAATGTTTGATTTATTCCTCCTCCCATTTCATTTAATAGTTTCTAAAAGTAATGTACATAAAAGATCAATAAAAGTAACTTCGGATATATATATAGCAGTATGGCTCAGTTTCTTTCAACAACAATATTGACTAAGATTAGCACACTGTTTAGTTAGTGCACCAGCAACTAAATGTAAGACAACATTTACCATATTCCTCAACATGGCAGATTCCTATCAAAGAAAGTGTTGAATATCTCTGTGCTATTTAATACAGGTTATAGTTCAGGCTCTGATGATGATGCACTGTGGGTTATTTCTGGGTATTTGCCATATCTTAAAGAGAATAAACCAATGGGGCAAAAACATCCCCTGATCAGGGGCGTAGCTATAGAGGTAGCAGTTGCACCGTGGCCCTGGAGATTAAGGGGACCCCAAAGCACATATGCCCCATAAGAGACCAGTATTATTATTGGCATATGGGCCCCTGTTGTAGATTTTGTATCGGGGGCTAAGAAGCTAAAAGCAATGCCTCTGTTCCCGAGGATGGTGAGGATAAAGATTTTACCATATATAATGCATTGCCAACCAGGACTGACTGCTGCTTAAGATCAGGGAGCATGCAAGTCCTGGGGCAGATGTATCCACAGTTGTAGATTTATAAATTGCAGCTAATGCAAGAGACTAGCTAGTGGGGACATGTGGCCTGGGGGCAAGTAGGTCAGGATCTGGAGAGTTTCACATGACTGCAGGTGATTAAAGTGCCCCTGTTGTTAACAATAACTTTTTATATAATGTAGATAATACCATTATATGTATGTGTAAAATACATTGGTTAAATGTGTATATTTTTGTCCCTACCGCTATTGACTGTGTGTCTCTGTGAGGAGACCAAATACAGGAAATGAGGGCGGACAAGCAGCGTGAGGACAAGCTGTGAGGACAAGCTGTGTGCAGTGAGGACAAGCTGGGCTCTGTACACTGAGGACAAGCAGGGCTCTGTGCAGTGAGGACAAGCTGGGCTCTGTACACTGAGGACAAGCAAGGCTCTGTACACTGAGGACAAGCAGGGCTCTGTACACTGAGGACAAGCAGAGCTCTGTGCAGTGAGGACAAGCAGGGCTCTGTACACTGAGGATAAGCAGGGCTCTGTACACTGAGGACAAGCAGGGCTCTGTACACTGAGGACAAGCAAGGCTCTGTACACTGAGGACAAGCAGGGCTCTGTACACTGAGGACAAGCAGAGCTCTGTGCAGTGAGGACAAGCAGGGCTCTGTACACTGAGGATAAGCAGGGCTCTGTCCACTGAGGACAAGCAGGGCTCTGTGCACTGAGGACAAGCAGGGCTTTGTACACTGAGGACAAGCATGGCTCTGTACTCTGAGAAGAAGCAGGGCTCTGTACACTGAGGACAAGCAGGGTTCTGTACACTGAGGACAAGCAGGGCTCTGTACACTGAGGACAAGCAGGGCTCTGTGCACTGAGGACAAGCAGGGCTTTGTACACTGAGGACAATCGGGGCTCTGTACGCTGAGGACAAGCGGGGCACTGTACACTGAGGACAAGCGGGGCTCTGTACACTGAGGACAAGCAGGGCTCTGTACACTGAGGACAAGCAGGGCGCTGTGCACTGAGGACAAGCAGGGCTCTGTACACTGAGGACAAGCAGGGCTCTGTGCACTGAGGACAAGCAGGGCTCTGTACACTGAGGACAAGCAGGGCTCTGTGCACTGAGGAAAAGCAGGGCTCTGTACACTGAGGACAAGCAGGGCTCTGTGAAGTGAGGACAAGCAGGGCTCTGTACACTGAGGACAAGTAGGGCTCTGTACACTGAGGACAAGCAAGGCTCTGTGCAGTGAGGACAAACAGTGCTCTCTACACTGAGGACAAGCAGGGCTCTGTGCAGTGAGGACAAGCAAGGCTCTGTGCAGTGAGGACAAGTAGGGCTCTGTACACTGAGGACAAGCAGGGCTCTATACGTGAGGGCAAGCAGGGCTTTGTACTCTGAGGCAAGCAGGGCTCTGTACACTGAGGACAAGCAGGGCTCTGTACACTGAGGACAAGCGGGGCTCTGTATGCTGAGGAGAAGCAGGGCTCTGTACACTGAGGACAAGCAGGACTCTGTACACTGAGGACAAGCAAGGCTCTGTACACTGAGGACAAGCAGGGCTCTGTACACTGAGGACAAGCAGGGCTCTATCCAGTGAGGACAAGCAGGGCTCTATCCAGTGAGGACAAGCATAGCTCTGTGTACTGAGGCTCTGTAACATGCTACGGGCTCACACAGCAGGATGATTGACAAACTAGGAGCCTGCACAGAGCCCTGCTTATCTTGCCATCACTTCCTGTATTTGGACTCCTCACAGAGACACACAGGCAATAGCAGCAGGGACAGCTTTTTTTTTTTTTTAAATATGCAAACTTTTTAATCAATGTATATTACAAATATACATATAATGGTATTATCTACATTATATCAAAAGTTTTTGTTAATGGCAGGTGCACCTTAAGCCTCACAGCACAGAGGAAGAAGACAGGGACAAGTAAGATTTGTAAGTAATGTCTGTGTGCAGCAATATCTGCATGGAGTTCTAATTTCTCCTTATGGTTACATGGGTCGCCTCCAGGTAATCCAGTTTCCTACCACAATCCAAACGCATACCGTGAATAGACTGTTAGCCACTATGGAGACAGGGACTGATGTGATAACTTCTGTACAGTGCTGTTGAATATGTTAGCGCTATATACATGAATAAAATAATTTTGCATAATATTAATAGCCTAGTTGTTAGCATAAAGAGCACAGACTTGCAGAGATGTCTGGTCGGAGCCATGCTGAAAATTGCTGCGTGCATTTGTAAATAACAACACCATTGTAATATTGTAAGTTACAAAGTAACACACAATGTCATAAGATAAGAAAAGTTCTTTAGCTGGAATTCCACTCCAGTTTGTAATAAGTTAAGCTTAATAAGGTTAGTTTCTGGTTTGTTCCCATTGTAATTCTTTTGCTGGCCTTGTACATGTTTCTATACATTAATATTCCACCTCACCTTATTTCCTGGCTTATACCTTTCCAAAATAATCTTAGATGATATGGCACAGTGCACATGTGACAGTATTCACGTCCTGTGATTAGGCTTTGAACTGTAAAACTGGCTTTTAAATGCGAATTCAGGTTCTGCTGGGAATTTCCTTCTTATTTGACACACCTGGAACTTGTTTTTTTAATATTCCCCTGATAACACTTACCTACGCTGGTAATTTAATGACTGTCTACAAACAGAAATTAAATGAAGTTTTAACTGTTTCATTTTCTACCCTTTCAACACTAAGGCTATGTTCACACGGTAGAATTTCCGTGCACAATTCCGGAAGAATTTGGCATTAACTGCTTGATTGATTTCAATAGGATTCCGTAGTCCGATTCAGACTGTGCAATTTCTGTGTTTCAAATTCCGCTTTTCGCATTCCACAAAATATAAGATCAGTCTTATATTTTGTGGAATTCCGTGACAGAATCCCATTGAAGTCAATGGGGCTTGAATTTCAGTGGAATTCTGTGTTCTGAGAACAGTACAGGAATAATACACACAGTGATGTCACAGTACAGGAATAATACACACAGTGATGTCACAGTACAGGGATAATACACACAGTGATGTCACAGTACAGGGATAATACACACAGTGATGTCACAGTACAGGTATAATATACACAGTGATGTCACAGTACAGGAATAATACACACAGTGATGTCACAGTACAGGGATAATACACACAGTGATGTCACAGTACAGGAATAATACACACAGTGATGTCACAGTACAGGAATAATACACACAGTGATGTCACAGTACAGGGATAATACACACAGTGATGTCACAGTACAGGAATAATACACACAGTGATGTCACAGTACAGGAATAATACACACAGTGATGTCACAGTACAGGGATAATACACACAGTGATGTCACAGTACAGGAATAATACACAAAGTGATGTCACAGTACAGGAATAATACACACAGTGATATCACAGTACAGGGATAATATGCACAGTAATGTACAGCGTGTACACATGGGGGATAATAGGGCATAGCATTAGCCAACCGTTCAGGACACATTTGCTATTTACATTTTAAATTTTAAAACCTTATAGCTGCCCTTTTAATGTTTACCAGCTGCTGCAAAACAGAGGAGGCAATAGAGGCTGCGTGCCCGGAGCCGAGCATGGTCCACAGACGGTCAGGTCATGTCACCGCAGGAGTGGTGGGAATGAAGCAACTGTGGGATATCTAACAGATGCTCTTTTAGTTCAGTTTGGGAAAGTACCTTCAAGGGGTGCATAACGATTGTCACTTTTACCGCTCTCCCTCTCATGTCTACCCAATCTGCACTATGCACTATACACTATACTTTAATGGAATAAATAATCTTCTCTCTGAGTGCTCCATGCTTTCTATTCTTTTTTCCCCTATGAATTGCTTCTGTTTTTTTCCTTGTGAAAGCTATTCCCGCCCTAAAAATATGTATACTTGTGAACTCCTACCTTCAGTTTGACTGGGACTGTTCCTCAATTGCTTTCAGAAAGGGGCTGACACAGCATTATACATTTTGCCTGCATAAAGGTGACATGCTTTGATCTTGGGGCTGGTATTGCCTCACCTGAATGCAGTGGCAAATGGCTGGACATCGGCAACATAGTGCGTCTCACCATTGGCCTCAAAGCATTTGTTTTCGTGCCACCAAATACTGAAGCCATAAAAATTTTTTTATGTTGGAGCTGTGTGAGGAATTATTTTATGTATAATGGGCTATATTTTTCTATTTTTCAGTGGTACCATTCTGAGGTACTTATAATTTTTAAGGCAGGTTGATAAACTACAAATCTGATATTTCTTTCATTCACTTTGCAGGATAAATAATGCTAGAATGCAGGGTTGTTTTGGTTGTGGCAGTAACACCTGTGTACAGTACTTTAAAAAAAATTGTTTTTCACAAAATATACCTTCTGTTTTACTACTTAATAAATAAATTAATAATAATAATTAAAAAAATGACTGTTTTTGCCAAATGTTTCCAGAAAAGACATTGGGGTGTTTGATATCCCATTCTAAATCCATAGGCAATAGTTGGAGTGTATTTCCTCATTGCAGTTGCATTAACAGAGCGGTACCTAATGATCAGCCCTGCCCCAAAAAATGAAGTACAGTAGCGCTAATTCAGGGTGAAATCATTCAGTACAGTTACATCTAGTGACTCACGGGTTACGTTTTCTCTGATCAGAGTTCTTCACTTTCCTTTCTATCTCAGACCACCATGACATCTCCTGGTCACTGCTTGTCTGCATAGTTTGGTGCCCACTTACGTACGCCACATAGTATTTGTATTTTCCTATGTGGTACACAGTACTGGTGCCCCATCATAGTAGTATTGTCCCCTTATTCAACCCCACAATAATGGTGCATACATGAAGAAATGAAGTACCCCCAATATTGGTGACTGAGCCACAATCTCAGTAATAATGCCCCTTGGTAATGTCACCAACATGCAGCTGCTTGGTTATAAAAATCCATGCCATGGTGGTGCACAGTTTTTGTGCTGATTTTAATTCCAGATAAAGTATGGAACGCTGCATTTATTGATTCAGCAGAAAGTTGGTGATTTCCTGCGCTTCAGCACTGGGTGATCCTGCTCTGTATCTTTACCTGATCTGTAACCATGTGACTCAGTTGCTCTGGTTCCTAAACCGCTCACATAATAAGGCCGTGTCCACAGGTCAGAATTTCCATGAGGAACTCTGCATTAGAATTCTGCACGGAGATGCAGCAGAGTCCCATTGAATTCAATGATATTCTGCTGCTCTGTGCACACAGCGGAATTTTTTGCGCCAGATATTTCTGGCATGGAAATTCCTATTTCCGTGTCCATTGAAAGAATTAACCTGTCTTTCTTTCCTTTACCTTTGATCTATCTACATGCTGTCTAAACATTGCTGCTTCTTCCCTTGGTTCTATTTCATTCTAATGGTGCACTTCTTTGGTGGAAAGATAGCCTAAACTGAAGATGTCTCATGGCACAGTAGTAGTCCACTATACCTCTTACTACATGCAAGGCACTGCTACCTATTTGGCATCTCTGGCATCCTGAAGCCCAGATAAACAAAGATATGCAAAAAAGAAATCTCTCTGTACTAAGGTTCTCTCATTGTAAATAGATAAGATGTTTGTAATGAGAAAAGTGATTCGGCATCGAGCAAATGCATGCATGACCGCTGGCTGGGTCAATTGCCTTATTACAAACATCTTATCTATAAACTGTACAAAGAGAACCTTAGTACAGGCAGACTTCTTCTTTGCATCCACAAGAAACATGATGGCACCCACAAAGTGAATGACTGAAAAGGCACCACAAAGGAAGAAAGGTAGGTAATGCCATGAATGTACCTTTTGTATCAATCGCTCTGACTGCATCCTTTATTAATAGCTGCATAGTAACAGTGAACGGAACACATCAAACTCTTTTTTGCCTCAACCAAGTGAGCTGTCTATCGGACATGTTTTATGGTTTGTGGACTAAAAATGAAAAAAATGTCTGTTCTCCTGTATATGAATGTTAGACATCTCCAGATATCCTACTGGGTATTATGAATGTTTTTGTTTATATTTAAGTATAATAATTTTTGGCTTTATGTCACATAAATATTTTTGCATTCACTTCCAGGCAGTGGAAGAGAGAGAGAGGTGGATTGTGGTAAATATAAAAGCAAGTACACTAAGCGATTGTTGAGCTAGCGATTGTGTGTCTGTTTACAAGAGTGTGAAGTATAAAGTGAGTGTAAGTATAAAAGTGATAGGGACTTAAAATTAAGGGGCTTTAAATTCAGGATGTTTAAATTGAAATATTTGATTGTTTCTTTTACTGTAAATTTTTGCAATCCCCAAATCTAGTATGGCCTCCATGTTGGAAAATGCAGTCCAGTGTACATCTTGCACAATGTATGCAATCCCTGAACAGCAGTTTGAGGGTGCATATTGTTGTTCGAGATGTTTTCATTTGGAAGCCCAGATCCTGGATCTAGAGGAGCAACTGGCAACACTGAGATGCATTGACAACCTGGAGAGGAGTCTCCTGCTCACTGAGCAAGTACTCTCTGGGGTAGAGGTGGGGGAGGATAGTGGGACGGAGGTGCAGGACAGTCAGGCAGTTAGCTCTGTTACAGTTAGAAAATGGGGAAAAGGGAAAAGTGTCAGGGAGGCTAGTCCTGAACTGGCACACTCCAACAAGTTTGCCCGGTTGGCAGATGAGGGGGATGCCATTTCAGAGCTAGCAGTACTGCAGCAAGACTGGAGGAGTGCAGGGCAGGCCAGACAGGTACTGGTAGTGGGGGACTCAATTATTAGGGGGACAGACAGTGTGTTGTCTTCCTGGCGCTCGAGTTCGGAACATCGCGGATCGGGTTGACAGGTTGCTGGGTGGGCTGGAGAGGACCCAGCAGTCATGGTACATATTGGCACCAATGACAAAGTAAGAGGTAGGTGGAGTGTCCTTAACCCCTTGAGGATACAGCTCATTTTCACCTTTAGGACGCAGCCCTTTTTTGCAAATCTGACCACTGTCACTTTAAGTAACTCTGGGATGCTTTTACCTTTCATTCTGATTCCGAGATTGTTTTTTCATGCTCGTGTTTTTTCATTCTACTTTAACATAGTGGTACATTTTTGTTGTTATTTGCATCCTTTTTTGGTGAAAAATCCCAAAATTTCATGATAATGTTTAAAATGTAGCACTTTTCTAACTTTGAAACTCTCTGCATTAAGGAAAATAAATATTCCAAATAAATTATATATTGATTCACAAATACAATATGTCTACTCTATATTGACATCATAAAGTTGACATGTTTTTACTTTTTGAAGACATTAGAGGGCTTCAAAGTATAGCAGCAATTTTCAAAATTTTCACGAAAATTTCAAAATCTGAATTTCTCATGGACCAGTTATGTTTGAAGTGGATTTGGGGGGCCTTTCTGTGAGAAATACCCCATAAATGACCCATTATAGAAACTGCACCCCTCAAAGTATTCAAAATGACATTCAGAAAGTTTGTTAATCCTTTAGGTATTTCACAAGAATAGCATCAAAGTGGAGGAGAAAAATCTAAATCTGCATTTTTTTACACTTACATGTTCTTGTAGACCCATATTTTTTATTTTTTACAAGGGGTAAAAGGAGAAAAAGCCCCCCAAAATTTGTAACCCAATTATGAGGAAATACCTCATATGTGCATGTAAAGGGCTTTGTGGGCGCACTAGAGGGCTCAGAAGTGAAAAAGCGACAATGGGATATTGGAGAGCGAATTTATATTGGTGAGCCTTTACACCCCACAGGTGTTTGACAAATTTTCAATAAAGTTGGACGTGAAAATGAAAAATTTTATTTTTTTCACTAAAATGCTGATGGTACCTCAAATTTTTCATTTTCACAAGGTGTAATAGTTGAAAATGTCCCCCAAAATTTGAAACCCCATTTCTCTTGAGTAAGGAAATATATCATATGTGGATGTAAAGTGCTCTGCAGGTGCACTAGAGAGCTCAGAAGGGAAGGAGTGACATTGGGCTTTTGGAAAACGAATTTTGCTAAAATGGTTTTTGGGGGCATGTCTCATTTAGGAAGCCCCCATGGTGCCAGAAAAGCGAAAAACACCCCACATGGCACACTATTTGGAAAACTATGCCCCTCAAGGAACATAACAAGGGGAACTGTGAGCCTTAACACCCCACGGGTGTTTGACAACTTTTCGTAGAAGTTGGACGTGAAAATGAAAATACATATTTTTTTCACTAAAATGCTGATGGTACCTCAAATTTTTCATTTTCACAAGGGGTAATAGGTAAAAATGTCCCCCAAAATTTGAAACTCCATTTCTCTTGAGTAAGGACATATATCATATGTGGATGTAAAGTGCTCTGCAGGTGCACTAGAGGGCTCAGAAGGGAAGGAGTGACATTGGGCTTTTGGAAAACGAATTTTGCTAAAATGGTTTTTGGGGGCATGTCTCATTTAGGAAGCCCCCATGGTGCCAGAACAGCGAAAAACACCCCACATGGCACACTATTTGGAAAACTATACCCCTCAAGAAACATAACAAGGGGTACAGTGAGCCTTACCACCCCACAGGTGTTTGACAACTTTTCGTAGAAGTTGGACGTGAAAATGAAAATATTTTTTTTTTTACAAAAATGCTAATGTTACTCCAAATTTTTCATTTTCACAAAGGATAATAGGTGAAAATGTCCCCCAAAATTTGAAACCCCATTTCTCTCTATTAAGGAAATACCCCATATGTGGATGTAAAGTGATCTGTGGGTTCATTAGAGGGCTCAGAAGGAAAGGAGCAACATTGGGCTTTTGGAAAGAGAATTTTTCTGAAATGGTTTTTGGGGGCATGTCTCATTTAGGAAGCCCCCATGGTGCCAAAACAGTGAAAAACACCCCACATGACATATTATTTGGGAAACTACACCCCTCAAGGAATGTAACAAGGGGTGCAGTGAACATTTACACCCCACTGGCGTTTGACAAATCTTTGTAACAGTGGGCCGTCGTACCACGGTTCCAAAAATCTGCCAGACACCTGTGGGGTGTGAATGCTTACTGTTACCCTTGTTACTTTCCATGAGGGGGTAGTTTCCGAAATAGGGTCATATGTGGGTGTTTATTTTTTGACGTTTATGTCAGAATAGCTGTAACCATCAGCCACCTATTTTAGACCTCATCACCAGTTTAGGCCTCAAATGTACATAGTGTGCTCTCACTCCTGAGCCTTGTTGTGCGCTGCGCAGAGCATTTTAAGTCCAAATATGGGGTATTTCCATACTTGGGAGAAAGTGTGTTACAAATTTTGGGAGTCTTTTTTCCCTTTTATTAACTTTCACCCCTGTCCCTGCCCTGCGATTCGCCGATAAGTCCTGATCGGCCAATCGCAGGGGATAGGAGCAGATGGAACCCCTGTCTCTGACAGCTCCGATCATCCCTATTTTCCAGGTTATCAGGTCATCAGAGACCTGATCATCCCCGAATCGCCGCAAGTCGCCGATCTGAATTGAGATTGCCGACATGGGGGGGTCTCAGGACCCCCCCCCCCCGGGCATTTGCACATGATGTTTGCTGATGCCACGTGGCGGGGACCGAAATTCCCACGGGCGTACAGGTACGCCCTTGGTCCTTAAGTACTAGGGAGCAAGGGCGTACCTGTACGCCCTTCGTCCCCAAGAGGTTAAAATTATTTCAGGGACTTAGGCCACAAGTTTAAGGCAAGGACCTCCAAGGTAATATTTTCTGAAATATTACCTGTACCACGAGCCACACCAGAGAGGCAGTGGGAGATTAGGGAGGTAAGTAAGTGGCTCAGAAGCTGGTGTAGGAAGGAGGGGTTTGGGTTCATGGAGAACTGGGCCGACTTCGCTGTCGGATACCGACTCTACCGTAGGGATGGACTGCACCTCAATGGGGAGGGTGCAGCTGTGCTTGGGGAGAAGATGGCTAGAAGGGTGGAGGAGTGTTTAAACTAGGGACTGGGGGGAGGGAACCTACAACGTAGATGGGGAAGATAGTGTAGATAGAGAGGGGGGACTTATTAATGTACCTGGGGGTGGAGCGGAGGGAGGGGTTAGAATAGTTAATAGCGATAGGCGTCATAGGAAAAAAAAACATACACCATTGAATTGCATGTTGACTAATGCCAGAAGTCTGTCCAATAAAACTGACAAACTGGAGTTGAAAATTTCTGAGGAGGATTATGACATAGTGGGTATAACAGAGACTTGGTTGGACGATACCTGTGACTGGTCAGTCAACATACAGGGTTATAGTCTATTCAGGAAGGATCGGACAAAACGGAAAGGAGGAGGAGTTTGTCTTTATGTAAACTCCAGTCTGAAGACCGCATTGCAGGAGGATATACGGGAGGGAAATGATAATGTGGAGTCATTATGGGTAGAAATATATGGAGATAAAAATAATCAAATTCTGATAGGGGTTTGCTATAAGCCACCAAACATAATGGAAGAGGCAGAAGATCAATTACTGAGGCAAATAAACTAGACAGCAAATCAAAACGAGGTGATAATAATGAGGGACTTTAACTATCCTGATATAAACTTGGAGACTGAGTCCTGTGAATCTCATAAAGGAAACTGGTTTCTGACTATAGCTAAAGACAATTATCTGTCCCAAATGGTGCAGGGCCCGACCAGAGGGGGCGCCCTATTAGACTTAATATTAACCAACAGACCTGACAGTGTAACTAATGTGCAAGTAGAAGGACACCTAGGAAATAGTGATCACAATATAATACATCATAGGTTGTTCTTCAATAAGGGAATCTCTCGAGGGGCCACAAAAACAATGAACTTTATGAAGGCAAAGTTTGATCAACTCAGAGAAGCTCACAACAATATAAAATGGGATAATGTCCTCAAAAACAAGAATATGGACACTAAATGGGAGACTTTTAAAAAATGTCTTAAATTCTCACTATAAGATGTATATACCTTGGGAATAAAAGGATCAGAAATAAAAGAAAACCAATATGGATGAATAAGAACGTGAAGGGGGCAAGAAATGACAAAAAAAAGCATTTAAACTACTAAAAACGGACAGCAGTGAAGAGGCATTAAAAAGCTACAGAGAAAAAGTTAAAATATGTAAAATACAGATAAAAGCCACAAAAATAGAGACAGAAAGACTCATTGCCAAAGAGAGTAAAACTAACCCCAAAATGTTCTTTAACTATATAAATAGCAAAAAGGTAAAAAATAAAAGTGTAGGCCCTTTAAAAAATGATGAGGAAGAAATTATAAACGGGGATCAGAAAAAAGCAAATACAGTGGGGATCAAAAGTTTGGGCATCTCAGGTAAACATTTGTATTAATGTGCATAAAGAAGCCAAGGAAAAATGGAAAAATCTCCAATAGGCATTAAATTACAGATTAGACATATAATATGTCAACAAAAGTTAGATTTTATTTCCATCATTTACACTTTCAAAATAACAGAAAACGAAAAAATGGCATCTGCAAAAGTTTGGGTACCCTGCAGAGTTAATATATTGTATTGTCCCCTTTGGCAAGTATCACAGCTTGTAAACCCTTTTTGCAGCCAGCCAAGAGTCTTTCAATTCTTGTTTGAGGTATCTTTGCCCATTCTCCCTTACAAAAGTCTTCCAGTTCTTTGAGATATCTGGGCTGTCTGTCATGCACTGCTCATTTAGGGTCTATCCATAGATTTTCAATTATGTTGAGGTCAGGAGATTGTGAAGGCCATGGCAAAACCTTCAGTTTATGCCTCTTGATTGTTAGGCCGAGCGCTCCGGGTCCCTGCTCCTCCCCGGAGCGCTCACGGCGTCTCTCTCCCTGCAGCGCCCCGGTCGGTCCCGCTGACCGGGAGCGCTGCACTGACATGGCCGTCGGGGATGCGATTCGCACAGCGGGACGCGCCCGCTCGCGAATCGCATCCCAAGTCACTTACCCGTCCCGGTCCCCTGCTGTCATGTGCTGGCGCGCGCGGCTCCGCTCTCTAGGGCGCGCGCGCGCCAGCTCTCTGAGACTTAAAGGGCCAGTGCACCAATGATTGGTGCCTGGCCCAATTAGCTTAATTGGCTTCCACCTGCTCCCTGGCTATATCTGCTCACTGCCCCTGCACTCCCTGGCCGGATCTTGTTGCCTTGTGCCAGTGAAAGCGTTTAGTGTTGTCCAAAGCCTGTGTTACCTGAACTCCTGCTATCCATCTTGACTACGAACCTTGCCGCCTGCCCCGACCTTCTGCTACGTCTGACCTTGCCTCTGCCTAGTCCTTCTGTCCCACGCCTTCTCAGCAGTCAGCGAGGTTGAGCCGTTGCTAGTGGATACGACCTGGTTGCTACTGCCGCAGCAAGACCATCCCGCTTTGCGGCGGGCTCTGGTGAACACCAGTAGCCTCTTAGAACCGGTCCACCAACACGGTCCACGCCAATCCCTCACTGACACAGAGGATCCACTACCTGTAAGCCGAATCGTGACATTGATGAAATCCCCCGTGGATTTTGAGGTGTGTTTAGGATCATTATCCATTTGTAGAAGCCATCCTCTCTTTAACTTCAGCTTTTTCACAGATGGCATCAAGTTAGCATCCAAAATTTGCAGAAATTGTATTGAATCCTTTTTTCCTTCTACTCGTGAGATGTTCCCTGTGCCACTGGCTGCAATACAACCGCAAAGCATGATTGATCCACCCCCATGCTTAAAAGTTGGACAGAGGTTCTTTTCATTAAATTCTGTTCTCCTTCTCCAAACGTACCTTTGCTCATTCCGGCCAAAAAGTTCCATTTTAACCTCATCGGTCCACAGAACTTGTCTCCAAAATGTATCAGGCTTGTCTATATGTTCATTTACAAAGTTCAAACGCTGATTTTTGTGGTGAGGACGTAGAAGAGGTTTTCTTCTGATGACTCTTCCATGAAGACCCTATTTGTACAAGTATCTCTTTATAGTGGAATAGTGTACCACAACTCCAGTGTCTGACAGATCTTTCTGGAGGGATTGTGCAGTCAAACGTGGGTTTTGAATTGTTTTTTTCACAATCCTGCGAGCTGTTCTATCTGAAATTTTTCGTGGTCTTCCAGATGTTGCTTCAGCTTCCACTGTTCCTGATGACTGCCATTTCTTAATTACATTCCGAGCAGAGGATATTGACATCTGAAGATGTTTTGCTATCTTCTTATAGCCTTCTCCAGCTTTGTGTGCATCAACTATTTTCAGTTTCAGATTTCTAGACAACTGCTTAGAAGAACCCATGGTGCTGATTGTTGGGGCAAGGTCAGATGAGTCTGGGCATTTAAAACCTTTGAGATTGACATTACCTGGTCTTCCCAGATAATGATTGAGAACAATCTATGACGCTGGCAGGTCTCAACTTTGCAAAGGGGGCAGTGCATGCTATAAATTCTGCAGGGTGCCCAAACTTTTGCAGACATCATTTTTTTGTTTTCTGTTATTTTGAAAGTGTAAATGATGGAAATAAAATCTAACTTTTGTTGACATATTATAAGAATGTCTAATCTGTAATTTGATGCATTTTCGAGATTTTTCTCTTTTCATCTTTCCTTGGCTTCTTTATTCACATTAATGCAAATTTTTACCTGGGGTTCCCAAACAGGACCCAGAAAGATTATCAGAATTAGGGTTATTTAGTTTAGAAAAAAGAAGGCTTAGGGGCGACCTAATAACTAGGTATAAATATATCAGGGGGCCATACAGGACTGTATCTATAACATGGGGGCATCCTCTACGCTTAAAAGAAAGAAAGTTTCTACACCAGCACAGACAGGGGTTCTTTACTGTAAGAGCAGTGAGACTATGGAATTCTCTGCCTGAGGAGGTGGTCATGGTGAACTCTGTAAAAGAGTTCAAAAAGGCGCTGGATGCATTTTTGGAGAATAATAACATCGCTGGTTATGTATAGTAGATTTATAGGGACAGAACTTTGATCCAGGGATTTATTCTGACTGGCATATTTGGAGTCGGGAAGGAATTTTTACCTCTAGTATAAGGGTTTTTGCCTTCCTCTGGATCAACTCAGTAGGGACTCATTAGGGATATAGGTTGAACTTGATGGACTCTGGTCTTTTTTCAACCTTATGAACTGTTACTATGTTTAAGATGTTTATTCTTATTGTGCCATAAAATGCTAAAATCTAAAAGATTCAAACATAAAAGATAGTATTTATTAGGGGTCAATAAATACTTTATAACAACACAGTATATGGCACAGAATATGTAACCATGGGAGACTACACCATGTTATTTTTAATAAACACACATCAGTAAAAACACAATGTTAAATTAAACGATCACCATACGTTTCACAGAATTTGAAGAGTACATATGAATATAAATAATGTTGTAATATATCTTATTACAGATAAAATAAATCAACAAGTTAAGAGACAAGGCTGACTATTAGCTTCGGAGATGCAGCGAGAGATGAGCAGGGAAAACTCACAGAGATGGAGATTGCAGAGGGGGGGAATTTTGAAAAATGGCACATATACATCTTATATTGGCTAGAAATAGTCCTTCAACTCATGTCATGTATTTGACACAAAAATGCAAAATGAAAGACAAATCAATCATGTTTGCCATTGAACATGAATTTAAACTGACACTAGCAAGTGTCTACAATACATACATTTGCATACTTTAGTTGTCTGTATTGTCCAGCAAAGTAGGAACGCTTAGAAAGTTAAAGGGGTACTCGGGTTTATAAAAACATATGCCCTAAACTAGAGAAGCCAGTTAAGAGGTTTAAGTCAAGGACCTCACAGCCCTGGACTAGGCCACAAACATCAGGTCTGACTTAGAACCGGGCAGCTTAGTTGCTACATATTTTGAGGATCTGTACCCCTCAGCTTGGCATTTCAGTACCTGATTGCGCATCATTCAGTTGGGAATTGTGCTATTTGAAATTGTTTGGAGGGGAACTGAATAAAAAGCAGTTGTCTGCATGCTTTGGTAAACCTAACTTCTGGAATGATAATATAAAACTAAATTTGAAGTGAGAAACCTGTTTAAGCCTTAGAAAATCCTGACTGAAATCTTGCTGAAACTTTCTGCCTACATCTTGAAGTATTTGGCAGGTAAAGAAAACTGTGAGTTTATTGTTTTCATGTTACCTCAGTCTCTTATTTGCACCTCACCATCAAGGGCACTCAAATCTACATTAGCCAAGAGACATATACACAGGGAGTGCCCTGGGTGGCTACTTTTACCATCATCCTTATGTGCCCCCCCTCTTTACAGTGCCAGCATTTGTAACTCAGAATTTTCTAACAGGATATATGAAACTATTTTTTTTTTTTTAAACTAGACAAGCTTTTTAGGAAAAAAGTAAATAAAAAAGGTACCTCAAGGTACCTCAAGTGTGTGGTTTTTTGCTAACTTTAATTTTTGGATCAAACTTAAAATATAGAAAGGGCAGGCGGTGCGGACGTCGGACCAAAGACAGTATAACTGCTGTTTCGTAGGGCATACCTACTGGTCTGATGAAGTAGGTACACCCTTCAAAACAGCTGTCATACCATCTCTGGTCTGGCGCCCACTCCTCCTGCCCTAATATGCCATTGCCTGCTTTGTATCATCTTTCTTATTGTGTTTGCACAATAAAAGAAGATTACTGCACTGAAGACCCGGTGAATGCTATCCATGATATTGTCTCTTATTTGTTCATATTGATCAGCAGTGTGTGCTTCACGGGATCTAGCACCTCCAGCTTCTGTTTGGCAGTGTTGTGGCTCTAGCTAGTCACCCTGATTGATACAGCTGTGGGACTTCTTGAGGTTATTACGTGCAGTACATTCACATATTTTTCTTGATTGTCTACTAAAATGTAGAGAACTGAATGAGCAAAATTAACATAAATGTCAATGTTTATTTTGTAAATTGATTTTTGTGAATTTTAGCGAAAGTCATGTAAATGTTACAATTCATATAGTACAATTTCCTCTATCACTCGTTCTAAAAAATGCCATTTAAATTTCTCTGTATGGAAAATGTTTTTCTAAAGCCTGATGGTAAAATTCTTTGTGCAATCTTTTTAACAGACATTTTAACCTCTTTGTTTCTCAGACTGTAGATGATAGGATTTAGTCCTGGAGTTACAACGGTGTAGAAAACTGAAATAAACTTCTTTAGGTCTGAGGAATAGCTGGAGTGAGGGCGGACATACATAAATATCATAGTACCATAATAGATCAGTACAACAGTAAGATGAGCTCCACATGTAGAAAATGTTCTATTCCGGCTACTGTTAGACTTAATTTGTAATATGGAGATGACAATAAAGATGTAGGACACCAAAGTAAGCATTAAACAGGAAAACAGCACAGCCAAAGACAAGATAAAAATTGATATTTCTGTGAGATAAATGTCCCCACAGGACAGCTCCAACAGAGGTGGGATGTCACAAAAGAAGTGATTTACATGCCGAGACGCACAGTAGTCTAAATGGGAGATAAAGAGAACTGGTATCAATCCTGTAAAAACACCAATTACCCAGGAGCTGACAACTAGCTGTAGACATGTACTTGTGTCCATTAGGCTGGAATAATAAAGTGGCTTACAAATGGCCATGTATCGATCATAAGCCATGACTAATAGCAAATAACACTCTGTGGCCCCAAATGTAACAAAGAAAAAGAGTTGGGTCATGCACCCAGAAAAAGAGATGTTTTTACTCTTCATCGTCAAGTTTGTTAGAAGTTTTGGTACTATTGTCATTGTATACCATATTTCCAGAAATGACAGATTGGAGAGGAAGAAATACATTGGTGTTTGAAGAGACTTGTCCATGGTCACCACAGTCAAAATGATGACATTTCCAGTGATGGTCACTAGAAATATAAATAGGAATACAAAAAACAGAGGAATGCTGGCTTCTGTAGAATTTACCAGACCTTGAATGGTAAAATCGTTTCCACTAGTCTGGTTAGCAAAACGCATGATTAAATGAGCAAATGCACACAGTTACCATACATGCAGTTAGTGCCTGCGCAAGAATTAACAACAAAAGTTTTTTAAATTCGAAAAAAAATTGATAAAAAAAAATCTGCAGTCTAATATTTAATAGTTTCAACTCCTTAGGAGGTGCCCATGCACAAGATTATTGTGGTTGGAAAAGAGGAATACGACCAACGACATCTATTTGGTGTTAACAGCATAAGGCCCCTGAGCAAGAAATGTGTTTGGGCCTCTCTCCCTTTACTGCAAACAAAAACCTCAAATGTTATTCATACATGGAATAAAACACTAGGGATAAAATGTATATATCTAAATGTGAATTTTAAAAATGCAAGTGTGTCATGAGTCACCCACACAACATACATGGAAACCATACAGTGAACACAAATGCAAAAAAATTATACTGCACATGAATTTACACGTCATTTACACACTGAATACCTCATGCCAAAATATTGTTCACCATCAGTATGTGAATGACTAAAGAGCTACTAAAAGGGGTACTCCGGAGCTTAGACATCTTATCCCCTATCCAAAGTGTCACACCCCCTCCCATAGTTTTGCATTGTGGGGGCGGAGCGTGAAGTCACAAGGGGGCGGAGCCGTGATGTCACAATGCTCCGGCCCCGTGATCGACAGTAATCAGACCTGTAGCGTGTTCGCTCCGGGGACTGATTTTAACGGGGTGCGGTGTGCAAGATCACGGGGTCCCCAGCAGCGGGACCCCTGTGATCAGGCATCTTATCCCCTATCCTTTGGATAGGGGATAAGATGTCTAAGCGCCGGAGTACCCCTTTAAAGGGAAACTAAAAAATGAATCAACCCCACTAACCTGAATATACCGGTAGTGTATTTTCCGGCATATAAGAAAACTTTTTAACCCCGTAAAATGTTCTCAAAAGTCGGGGGTTGTCTTATACACCGGGGGCTGCAGTCGGTTGGGACGCTCGGGGTATGGGCTATCCATACCCCGGACGTCCCGACCGAGATTAACTTCCCCCATCACATTTGGGACATCTTTTCTGGACACAAGGATGTCCCGGTTACCTTTCTGCGGTCCCGCATTAACTATAAAAACGCTGGGGCTACCGGGAGGTAGCGCACGCAGGGACGTCACTTATACGGGAGTATATCCCGAACTCTATATTTTAACTGCCCAGTTGTATCTTATCTCATATGGTAGTGTGGAAAATACCAGAAAATACGGTAGTGTGGGTGATCCAGATTAAAATGATGGTTTCCTTACCCCAATCCGTTTAGCTGTTCTTGAGATACAATACAATCTTGCAATATGCAACTTAAGTCTTAATTGCACTGAAGGCAGGTTTGAAGACCTCTGACACCACCCTCAGAGTCCTGTTCGAAGCACCCTGCTTATCAATATTTATCTCCTCCTTGAGTATATGAGTATATAAGGAGCAAATATTACCATACATGGTGCCACCATACTGTTACTGGACAGAGATGTCAGCAGAGAGCACTGTGCTCGTGATTCAGCAGAGAGCACTGTGTTCCGAAAATAAGTTCCTCTGTAGTATTCAGCAGCTCATAAATACTGGAAGGATTAAGATTTTTTAATAGAAGTAATTTACAAATCTCCAAATCAAATACAAAGAACACATACATGCTCTCACCGCTCAGCGGAGGTAGAAGCGTCTTGGGGTCCGGTTCACGGGGCGCTGGATCTCAGCATCGGAGTGGGTAGCGCTCGGAGGCAATGCCTCCACGTGAGTGGAGGACGGAAGAAGCGCGCATTAACGTGCGAAACTGCCGGCGTTGCCACCTAGCGCTACCCACTCGCGCCGATGCTGAGATCCAGCGTCCCGTGAACCGGACCCCAAGACACTTTTACCAATGCTGAGTGGTGAGTGCACGTTTGTGTTCTTTGTATTTGATTTATTGATAATTCATCTACTGTATATGCATCCCGCAGGAGGATATTGCCTAGGTCGCCAGGACTAAGCCATATATCCTGTACAGGTGAAGTTGCCCTTTAGTGTGCCCTCTCCTTTTCTATCTTATTTTCTACTAATTTACAAATCTGTTTAACTTTCTGGCACCAGTTGATTTAAAAAAAAATAATAAGTTTTCCACCGGAGTACCCCTTTAATAGTAAGGGACAAATAATATCTCTACACCATGACCACTATCATTACCACTAACTTATATAATTATATTGTTGCTGAATATAATAATCCACAAAGAACAGTGATTATGTGAAGTCCCAGCATCAAAGGCTGTCCTGTGGGCCGCGGATCTCCTCGGGCAGGCCTGCTAGCCCTGTGTTGGGCCCACTGTTACATTGTTTACTATGGTCATGCACTTTATTATATTTACTTTATTCACACTGTTATTTATGTACTGTACCTTTAAGAAGGAGATGCAGTGTAATCAGGTGATCCCTGTTACCCAATGGGAACCCCCAAATTGTCCTGTATAAAGTATAGGGGGGGGTGGAGATGCCCCAGTCTAAGTCTAGCTCCAGGCTAGTGTGCTTGACAGAGCTCCATGTGAGCTACAGTGTGGAAAGGAGGTGGAAGAAGTATGTGAGGTGAACGAGAGGGAAACCTGAAGAAAAAATCTAAATTAAGTCCGCCCCGCCATTCTGCAAGTGTTCCCCCGTATAGCTGGTGAGTCATACCTTGGTGGTGTTAATATTTGGACCTTGTCAGAACCCTAGTCAGTGTGGGACATTTTCAAGTCTCAAATCTCAAGTCTATATAATTCAAGTGGGTGAAAAGCACCATAAGTCCCAGCAAGACAACAGGGCTCCTAAGGGTTACAATGCATGCCTTCTACTCTGCTCTGTACTGTATATTGTACCATCTAAAGGTGCCCTGTAATCACAAATTGACAAGTATACCTTGCACCTCCATGTTACCATATTTCCACATTTAGTGGTAGATGCCAGCAGTAAACAGGCTCCATAGACCGTATAAGTTATTACATTAGTGATATCCATTGACTTACAGGTGATCGGAGTGGTATAAGAGTATATAGTAGGCCCCATAAAGCAGTAGGCCACCATACTACCCTCATATAGTAAAAGATTCCTATACAGTAGTAAGGCCCTCCTACAGCCACCATATAGCAGTAGTAGGCCCTATACAGTAGTTAGGCCCTCATAGGGATACACCAAAATTTCAGGAACAGAATTGTGGTGACTGGGTTAGGCAATGGTGTTACAGGATCTGGTGGTATTAACCCTTGATTTGTCGTGACGCCAGGATGAGGTTGTTTTCTGAATGAGGCCCTGTCGACAACCAGCCCAAAATGGCAGGAAATAAATGGAATGTCCACCGCAGGATTTATGAGATAACTGGAACTTTTACTAAAATTTCTTATGAAACAGTCTTTACAGTTATATAGTTTCTCTTGAGGTAACCGGGATGCAGGATACCTCACAGGCTTTTTTGGGACTTGTAGTATTGAGATTTATGCAGGCCACTGTGCTACTAATACATATATATATATATATATATATATATATATATATATACTTGAGTTGAATAGTAGTCACTTGGAATTGTAGATAGAGCATAATAACTCATGTTTTAGTGGCAGCAGGTTCCTTGGGATTTGGTCTAGTTGAGTTGAATTTAGTATATGCTGATTGTTCAAAGAAAAAAGAGAAAAAAAATCAGCTCACCACAGTATAGTTCATGTATAGACACCGCTGCATGAGTGTTGGAAACACGGATGAAGGAGCTGCCTCTCCTCGTGGTAATTGATGTAGAAAGTAGGTAGGATCCAGCTCCCAGGAAATGGAGTAAAACTTAACGTTTAATTCAACACATGTTAAAAACTGGTTGCCACATAAGCGGCAAGTGACATGTCCCTCTAAAAACGAGCAAAACGCCAACGTTTCCATGACTAAGAGCACTAGCTCGAAACGCGTCGGCGTTTCACTCGTTTTTTAGAGTGACATGTCACTTGCCGCTTATGTGGCAACCAGTTTTTAATATGTGTTGAATTAAACGTTAAGTTTTACTCCATTTCCTGGGAGCTGGATCCTACCTACTTTCTACATCAATATGCTGATTGTGCTTGCTTTGTGTCCAGCAGGAAGAGAAGAGCAGGAACCAAGAGAGAGAATTTAAAGACTACAGTCCCTTATATACTAGGGGGGCTGGACTAATCCCATTGGTTGCCAAGCCTGTGGTTCCTGTGCCCAGGGCCCTCTGGGTACATCACATGACGGTATCACATGACCCAGGAAGGTCCTATACATTTGTACAACCATGACAGTATATCACATGACCTAGGAAGGTCCTAAACATTTATGCTACCTTTATATACATACTGAACAATAGGTACAATACAATTATAATGCATTATAGGAGGGAGTAATTTATAAGCAAGGGGGGGGGGGAAAGCCCTGCAGGAGAGCCCTGGGGAATGGAGGGACTCTAACTGAGGGGACTTAGGACAGGAACAGGACAAGTTCAGGCTGATGACAACAAAATGATGAAGGATATATGGAGTCTCTGTGCATTTAGATAATGTCCATACATGCTCTATAACTGATACACGAACAGGTTTAGCTAGAATTTATTCATGAACAGGATATAACAAAATGACGGGAACTCATTTGCGAACAGGAGGGTACTAGCACTTACTCACGAACAGGATGAACAGGATGGGATAAATCATTTTCTCTTTAGAGCTTACTGAATTATATTAGCAATTATAATTATCAGATTAGTGGTGTTACTACTATGTTCATACCTTTGGTATCTTTACATTACTTCAGTTTAGTAGTTTATGCATCTAATGACTATGCATGAAATGTAATTAGTTATATCCTAGCTATAACATCCGTCTATAGCTGAGAATTTTATCAACACATGACATTGAATATTTGATTTATGTCTAACATTTGACTGACATGTAGATATTTGATTATGAAATCTCTGACTGATACTTGACATGAAGTATGTATAATGACTGTAATGCTTTTACATACTGAAATGAATCTCACTGTTACCTTTTTATTGACATACATTTGATATAATACCACATATTATTTCCATTTGTTATACACTGGTTGCCGATTGGGTTGCCTGAGGCTTTCTGCTACTACGGTCTATCGGTACTACACACTTACCCCTAGAACGCTTAATCTAGATAACAAGCATACTGTTACCTTTTTGGATCCGTGTATTTTTTAGTTAGCTACAGGAATACCTTCTGGTCAGTAAATGCATCCTGAATACTTAAAGACAAAAGAACATATTAGTGCATGACATTTGTGCATAACAGTGGTATGGACTGATATAGAACATGTTACAGTCCCTAAGACTCATTTTTCTTGTTTGTTTGTGAGATATATCCATATACCTATTTTTTGTTATGAGTATAGGTTATAAGTTATGTGCACTGTAATTTGAATACACACTAATGAAATTTATGTACTGAATTATGTGTACCCTGAATTTTATCAATGTGAAGTCAGTCTTGATATCTGATTGGTATGTTTATTAGGCGCTAGTGAAGGGTGATGTTTCCTGTTACTCCCAGAGGAGCTGGGAGAGCACCTCTAAGTAAACACTACAACACCTATAAGGAATACATATATATATTTTTTTCTTTACTTCCGTACATAAATTTTATACTTCTGTACAATAAGGCCATTTACATTTTTGACATTTTATGCAACCAGACATTTTATTTGCTCGAAATACAAAGGTTACATGCTAGTAGCACAACACTTGAGATATTCAGGTTACATTTACCTGCTGTTGGTGTGCAACATTTTGTGCACAAAAATACATTACTATCATAACATTTACATTAACAGTCATTTAAGGCTCTACGGTCCACCTACATTATAGAGTCCTGAATGAAAACATGGCTATGCCGGATACCGGGTACAAACTTACTAGATTCTCCTCAGGCAAGGAGTCTCTCGGCCAGGGGCTGGGCACAAACTTGTGAAGGTGGTTTCGTTGCAAACAGGAGAACTTCTTGGCATAGTCCTGCCAGGCACTTCATCTTGAATAAAACTGGAATAAAAAATCTGTAACACAAGAGGGTACTAAAATACTACACAGTTAATGGCAAGCAAAAACATAGTTTCCGAAGGTATTCTTCCCGGCCTGGTGTGCTTCCGTCCCTGGGACATGTATCTTGGAGCACGAGGTTGGGGTTCCCGCGTATTATTGACCTAAGTTTCCCATGCCACATTGGTTAGCCTTGACTGGGCTGTAGTGGGGTTTACATTTACCACCACGTTGACCTCGGCAGCTGAGGCGTCAGGAACAAGTGTAGGTGCCAGCTGGTTCGGCCAAACCTCCTGGGGTGGAGTAGGCCACGGCACATCAGTCGGCACCTGGAGATGAGGCAACACCTCCTCAGGGGGAGTAGGCCTAGGCACATACGTTGGTGCCCGCTGAGTAGGCCTCACCTCCTCTGGGGGAGTAGGCCTGGGCACATTCTCCAGTAAGGATGAGATGGAGCTTGATTTCTTCAGATATTTCGGAGCCATCACGGACGCCTCGGTCAGGTACTGCTCCTCCTCACCAGTGGCATCTGTAGACCTCTTCGGCCGAATCCTGTAGGGATCTGCGTTCCAATCACCAGACGGAAAACAGGTGAATGGAATCTGCGTGGGGTTTTCAGATCGGGTCACTGCTGCCGCCCATTCTCCTCGCTCACTTTTCACAGGAGTGTATTCTACAATTTCTCCTTTTTCAAGGGAGTGAAAAGCGGTAGGTAGATAGCTTCTCTGAACGGCCCTGCGGTTCACCAATACAGTACCCTCATGACGGCAGTCCTGCAGAGTACCAAAACCCAGTGCCTTGTTAAAGCTCAGTACAGTGGCGCGTCGGCGCTCTAGGAGTGGCTTACCTTTTCTCGGATAGTCCAGCTTCCTTATATAAAGAGCCTCAAGCTTTTTGGTGTCTTGCTGGAGCTTAACATGGGCCTCACAAGGTAACTGTTTAGGGCCATATTTCTCCCGGTGTTGGGCTCTCAGTTCATCCACAATGCTCTTTCTGCTTCTGCTGTAGGGAACGGTGGATGGGGCTTCCTGGGCAGGGGAAGTAGATGGTCCCGAATAAACTGGATAAGTGCAGGCTCATCGCCGAACACCCATTTTGGGAGAGGGGTTGATCGCTGGCGTGCACAGGCTGGAACTACTTGTGAAAAGGGGACCCCTCTCTCTGGGCTTGAGGAAGAAGAAAAGACGGCTACATTGGATTCTTCGGTAGGAATCTCGGCCCAGGATCCCCATGTCCTGTGGTGAGGGGATAGTCTCACTGGTGTTTCCGTCGCTGGTGTCCCTGGTGATGCCCCTTTCGGGGTAGCTGGCCACTCGTCATCCTCTGGTAGCGGGGGCAGGTCGCAGGCCTCCTCGGCCCCAAGGGACAACTGCTGCAATCTGTCAGCGAGTTCCTGGAATGCAGGTGCGGCCCTGGCAACTTTCCACTGACTCGGCGCCATCTTCGGACTCTCCTCATATCTTGGTGGGCTCAGCCATCTCTGTACTCCTTGATGCCTGTTCCGGACTGAAGAGGGCTGGCCGCGCAGTCTCTTTTATAAGAGGCTCCGACAAAATTGCGGCCGGCCAAAAGGACGTCATCAGTGCAGCGCTGACTTCCTGTCCCCCGGTGAACACAAGCAGTGCAGACTGGTTCCAATTCGGCATCGGAACAGCCACTTGATGTCGATGTCCAGGGGCGGGTGTCGGACCAGCGTGGGACATTTTCACGCGTTTTTCAAGTAAGTCCTTAACTCTTGCTGGTACTTGTTGCAGAGGAGAGCGCAGCATGGCTTCTCTGCGGATTTTGCACATGGCCACAGAAAGACAATATTCACTTCCCCCTTACTTTTTGCAGCGCCCCAGCTAAGCACAATTTCAATAGTAATGTCCCTTACACTTATGGGTGCAATTTTAATCGCTACTTGCGATACTTCTGGGCAGTTCATGAAGCACATTCCTGCATAGGGGGAGGACTATGGCTCTTGCAATAGGTATACACCCGTTTTTCTTTGCGGGTGGTCAGGGTAGCAAAGTTATTAAAGGCACACAGCCGTATCCTGTTTGTAGGACGCCAAAAGAGTTGTGGTGACTGGGTGAGGCAATGGTGTTACAGGGTCTGGTGGTATTAACCCTTGATTTGTCGTGACACCAGGGTGCGGTTGTTTTCTGTCCACATGGAATGTCCACAGCAGGATTTATGAGATAACTGGAACTTTTCATTAAACTTCTTATAGAACAGTCTTTACAGTTATACAGTTTCTCTTGAGGTAACCGGGATGCAGGATACCTCACAGGCTTTGATGGGACTTGTAGTATTGAGATTTATGCAGCCACTGTGCTACTAGTCACTAGGAATTGTAGATGGAGCTTGATAACTCACGTTTTAGTGGCTGCAGGTTCCTTGGGCTTTGGCCTAGTTGAGATGAATTTAGTATATGCTGATTGTGCTTGCTTTGTGTCCAGCAGGAAGAGAAGAGCAGGAACCAAGAGAGAGAATTTACAGTCACTTATATACTAGGGGGGCTGGACTAATCCCATTGGTTGCCAAGCCTGTGGTTCCTGTGCCCAGGGCCCTCTGGATACATCACATGACAGTATCACATGACCCAGGAAGGTCCTATACATTTGTGCAACCATGACAGTATATCACATAACCTAGGAAGGTCCTAAACATTTATACTACCTCTATATACATACTGAACAATAGGTACAATACATTTATAATGCATGATAGGAGGGAGTAATTGATAAGCAAGAGGGGGGGGGGAAGCCCTGCAGGAGAGCCCTGGGGAATGGAGAGACTCTAACTGAGGGGACTTAGGACAGGAACAGGACAAAGTTCTGTACTGGGACACCACAGAATATTATCAGCCAAGAATAGCGCCATTGCATTTTTTCATAAAAGAAAATGTTCACCAAAAATGGAGTGGGCTTGGTTTACAATAGGGGGTGTGGTATGTACTTGAATGAACTCTGCTGTTCGCCCAAGCTGACAGAGGGTGATTCTGGCTGCGATCGGTTATTTGGAGTCTGTTGTTTGGAGGTATCCTTTTCCTTCCAGTATGCATTGGTCTGTGGCTTACTTTACATGCTGGGGGTTAAGTTCCAGACACAGGTGATGTCTTTTTCTTCACCCTGCTGCCTGTTATCACGGTACATAATTGAAAAAAAAAAGGGGAAAGACTGGCAACCACAAAGAATGCACACCACCACATGTACAAATAAATATAAATATTACTTTATTAGAAAAACCACAAAGGGAGAGACCATCTTAAAAACACTTAAAAACACAAATAAATGTACAGAGAGAAGGGATGTAACCCTACCTCAACCCCCTAACCGACGCTAAATAGCGTGTCGGTAGAAAACTGTCCACAAAGTCAATACAAATAGACCCTGCCAAGTCCACAAAAGATAATGCAACAATGTAAATGGTGAATAGATATTATATAAACAATGCCCTCTGACAGAAGATACCGAAAATGTGACCAAGAAAAAAATATATAATATTTAAATAATGATCCTGAACAATAATTAATACAGTACCACTATATACTTAACAACATGACACCAGAGTGCTGAAGGCACCGAAAAATGTGTATATATGAATAGACTATACTCCTAACTAAAGAAGAAATGTGTGATACTGAGCGAAAAAAATATATCTGAACAAATATACTCAAGGACTTGGACCCATGGAAGAAATATAAGGGTGCACAGACATAGGACAGTTTCCACCGCGAGATAGGGGGATAGCTTGCTCCACGCGTTCCGCCACCTACTACGGCGGCTTCCTCAGGTACATCTCCTCCTTACCTCTCTCTTACAGCAAAGAAGTGAGACAGGACTACATCCCGTTTTTAATGCGGCCATGCCACTTCCCCCCCAGAGTCTCAGTTCCAGCAAATTCTGAAATTCTGAACTCCCCTCTGCTGCCTGCCCATGACTGTTGAGACCCAATTAGCTTCTAGCAGGCTATAACTACCCCTCCCCTTACTACAATAAATAATTAAATAATAACTGACACAACAACAATTTAACTTTTCCATGGGGGGGGAATCGGCCACAGCTTTATTCATAAAATTACTTATATAAATAACAATTTAACTGTAACAAAGACACCGATTGGCTTCTTACCAACCCGAGAGGTGCTGCCACACCATCCTGTGTGGAGGTCTACCCCTGGTTGACCCCGCTTTCACCGTCTTCATACCGCCAAGCTGTGACTTACAATACACAGAGATACAAAAAAAGGGAGGGAGGGCAAAACTCTGGGTCCTGGGCAGATTGAGGGGGAAGGGAGGCACCACAGCTATAAATACCCAGGGGAGGGCCCCTGAAAGCCCGGGAAACTATTAAACCCCTGATTGGTGCACTCCTTCTCCCCCACCCATGGGGCATACCACTATAGCCACTGATAGGTTTTACAGGCGGGGGAGGGGGCTAAAAACCTTGCCTGTATGTTTCTTAACCCCTTAACTGCTCACCAGTTAGGGGGCAAGCTAGTTATGCACCGCTTGCCCCCTCCAGTGTCACCCCTCTCTGTTCTGCCCTTTATTTGCTGGCAGGACTGGACAGCGGAGCCTGGCAGCCGATACATCAGCCAGAGGTGCAAAGCTGACTCACCCGTGCAAAGCCATCTTAACAGGTTAATAGCCATGGAGAAGGTAGAGGTGCATGCCCATCCATCTAAGCTGACTTGTATGCAGCGGCAACTTCATCTTGTAGCTGTTACTGGGAATAAGGCTGTCTGGCAGCAGATGGCCAGGAGCAGACACGTTGCCAGGTGACGCTGAGCTGACGCTCTGCAGCTGACGCAAACCAACTCTACAGCTCCCAGTGATCGCAGAACTACAACTCCCATCAAGTTGCACTATACCTTATGCTATATTGCTATTGCTATAAGTTATAGTGCAACAAGCTGGGAGCTGTAGTTTTGGTTTGCATCAGCTGCAGAGTCGTAGGATGTGTCAGGACATGCTAGGAGTTGTAGTTGATAGCTAACTGAAAGAGACTATGGTGCTGCAACTGACCCATACTAAAAAACCCCAGTATGTTGCTCTACATAGTAGTATAGTATAAGTTAAGTCTCTTGTATATTGGTATTATTTAGTCACTGCAGTAGTATTTTGTCATCCTGGAGCGGAGGTATTATTTTATGTTTTTAAACCCCAACCTTTTATAAGGAATGCCTATAATAAAATCCAGCATGCACCCCTAGTGAGTGGCCACTCACTTACTGGGGGCTACTGGGCAGTGCTGGGCAGTAGGCATTCATTATGTGGGCATTTAAATTAATACAAGCCTTTTTCTTCACTTCAGGTCCTGTCCCCCAAAATGTCTGTGCATGTCCCTGCCAACCATGGTTATAAAAACATAGAGTACCTAGTTTAATTTGTCCCACTCAAGAGGAATGAATCTCTCTGGTTCCTTCTACAGTGTTTCAGCCTTACTTTAGCAGACTGATAAGCTAAAAAGTCTCTAATCACATTTTTGATAGGACAGGTTGGTTTATTTGGAATGTTTTTATGCTTTTTTTAATCCTAAAAACAGGAAAAAAAATTAAAGAAATTGCATACTGTACTGCTGTAGTGTTTCACTGCAGCATTCTCACAAACAGCTGCATAAAAGGTAACTGTAATCTAATGCATGTCTACATCCTATGCAGAGTATAAAAGTACACAAATGAACCAGTAGTCATATGATCAAGTTACTGTGATCTAGAAGTTTTCTACCTTAGTTTCTGCAGGTGAATAGATGTAGAGAATTCATGTACGCAAGGTACTTAAGATGTTCATGCCAGTAATCTCTCAGCTGAATATAGACAGCAGAACCTTCCAGGAGTATTTAAGTGTGAAGGAAAGCCCCTGGGGACAAAAACGCCAAATTCCCTGAGACAAAAATTAGGAGTGCGCTAGCAAACCTGCTTCCTTCCATGTGCTCAGCAGTGTTTCTATTGTCATCATTCTAATTAGAAGATAAAAACAAATGCTTTAGAAATATAATGTCTCTGAAACAATTGTAGGATATCAGCTCTAGTACATTTTCTGTGTTCCTAGCAATTTTTGAGGTGTATTAATATAAGACAGCAGCAGATCAAATCATCTTCACCTTTTAAGAAGGTCGGAGCCAGTGGCATACCTCAGTAGAGGCAGACCCCACAACTGCTATGGGGGGGGGGGGGGGGGTAGCCCTTCCCTGCCTGCTATGGGGGGGGGGGGGGTAGCCCTTCCCTGCTCATCAATTGGTCCCAGCCACTATAAGCTTCAACCAGATCTGCCCTGTCAGAATTTTGTCAGTTAGGGAATTCCTTTTTCAGTCATAGGAAGTGAGATCCTAAGGTAGAGGGTTCACTGCTTGGTGTGGGACTGAGTGCAAGGAGAATTACTTTTTTTGTATTTTTGTAAAGGCAAAGCAGGCACTTTCAAGGGGGATAACTATTGTGTGGGGCATAAATGGGGGACATGTCACTCAGTAGGGGAATAAAGAAGGGCATAATAAATAGGTAGATGTCTGTATTAGGCAGGTAGTTTTCCCAAGTAGGTAGGTAAGTCTCTTAAGTAGATAGGCCCTTTCCCCTATTAGGTAGATTGGTTCCTCCAGTAGGTAAACAGGTTCCCCAGTGGGCAGACAGGGGCCCCTAGTAGGTAGGTAGTTTCACCCCATTAAGTAGTTTCACCCAGTAGGTAGGTAGTTTCACCCAGTAGGTAGGTGCCACCCCAGTAGGTAGTTTCCCATATTAGGAAGGTTCACCAGTAGGTAATATACTCCATTAGACAGGTACCCCCAGTAGATAGTTTCCCCAATAAGGTGAGTGTCCTCTGCCTTAATTACAAATATCTTGGGGTCGTGTAGGATCATTAAAAAGTGAATGACATTTAGGTATTCCTGTGATCCTTGTCTAGAAGATAACTATAAATCTAGGATAACCATAAAAAGATTATATATATATATATATATTTATATATATATATATACCTGTACTGTAAGCATGACGGTGGTTATCTCTGAGCAGTCTTCAATCAAAGACTAGGCCAGTATGTAGCGGATTAAAATCAAACAAAGTAGAAAGATGGATGGCACTCGGGGTTCCAACCACTAAGATAGGGGATACGTTTCTGCACGGGAGTACTCCTTTAGGATATTACAGGAACACACTTCTGTGTTCTATTTATAATTCATTCCACAATTTCCTCGTACATTTGAGCACTTTATCCATCTCGCTTCAGCCTGCAGGAGAGCCTTCCTTCTATCTGAGCCACCTCTCACAAACACGCTTTCATTCCTGAAAAATGTCAAAGACTGAGGGTTACCATCATGCTCAGTCTGATCATGGTGTATGAGACGTGGAAAACCTTTATTGGATTTTCCACTAGAATAGATGTGTTTTCGGAAGAGCGTGTGCAAGGGGAAAATAGTGCTTTCAATATAGAAGCGCACACAGGCACACACGATTCCATACACAACAAAGTTTGTGTGACAGCAGACAAACTCTTTTAGGTGACCTGAGAATCCTTCTATCTGAAAATTATTTCCTGGCAAAAGAAGTGGACATCACTTGCAACTACCATATATGTGGTTGCCACAGACAACAGGTCCCGCAACCAGTCTTCATTTCCAGTTTTTGACCGGAACCTAATACTGGTGAGTCAATTTTTCATCCACTTATATGTCACCAGAGGTTTATCCTGATTAACTTCTCCTAGTGAGGGGTCTTGCTGAATAAGGTTCCAATTATTCAGGATGACTTTTTTTTTATGTTCTGGCCATCCACTTAAAAAGCAAAGGAAAACCATTGAGAGTTGTTTTTTTTTTTTACTTTTATTTTTCTTTTCTAAGGAGGTCATCTCTATTGCATCTAGAAGCTTTTTTACAAGCATTTTAGCACATTTTAGGGTCATTTCTGTCTAGCAGTCTGTTAGGCAATGTTCACTCTCCAGAATTTCAGTGCAGATTGGGCAGCAGCAGAGTCCTATTGATTGCAATAGGATTCTGCTGCGCTGTGCACATAGCAGAATTTACACGCTAGAAACATATGGCGGTGAGTGTGTGTGTATATGTTTGAAGGGGAGGGAGGGGTTGTTGTTGGGTACGGTGAACACGGTATTATTTAATTTGTGTAAAAAATACCAACGTGGCTACTTTGGTCAGGTAGAAACAACTAGTGTTGCTCGCGAATATTCGCAATTCGAATATTATTCGCGAATATCGCATATTCGCGAATTCGCGAATTTCGCGAATATTGCGCTATATATTCGTAATTACGAATATTCGTTTTTTTGTTTTTTTTTTCTTCACAGTACACATCACAGTGATCATCCCTCTCTGCTTCCAGCTTGTGTGGTGTAAAGAAGGCTGTAATACTACTGTGTGAGACTGGCGTGCGAAAATTCGAATATGCGAAAATTAGCATATGCTAATTTTCGTATATGCGAATTGTCACATATGTTAATTTTTGCATGCGCGTATTTTCGCATACGCGAAAATAAAACGGGAATATAACGAATATGCGAATATGCGCGAATATATGACGAATATTCGTCCATATATTCGCGAATATTCGCGAATTCGAATATGGCCTATGCCGCTCAACACTAGAAACAACCTGTATTAGAAATCAATTCTCTTAACAGAGTTTGTAAATGAGTAAAATATCTACTAGTGGGGTTCTCTTTTAGTTTCACGTAATTATCTTTATTGGACAACTAGCATAAAGCCTCTTTGATGTAATACTTTTATGATAACACATTATTACCCCCTATATCTAATATCTTTATCACTACATTTGTTTTAGAAATCATAACCACTTAATGGCTTCCTGTTCTTTGTTAGTGAGATCAGAGGTATCCGAGGGATCATCCAGACAATAGCAGCCGGCAGGGGAGGGGTTAACGGCATCCTCCTGCAGCTCCTGCAGCTGGCTGGGTTCAGTCAGCGGTCAGAGCTGCTGGAGGAAGCTAGGGACCCCCCCTCTGCACGATCGGAGCCCCCTCAGGACCGAAGATCCCCCTTAGAGCAGGGACAGATTAACCCCAGGGACAGGTAGGTGTTAAAAATTTATAAAAATAAAAATGTTTCCCCCCACCTGACCCCCTAATAGGCTCCCAGTTTTTTCAGTGTGACCCGGACCCTGTTACGGGTTCAGGGCACTGCATTTGCCCCCCCCCCCCCCATTTTTAAATTTTTTTTGGCCGCAGCTTTTTTCCCCCCCATATAATGGTGTGTGATTTTTAATCACACACCGTTATATAATGGTCACACCAAGCACACAACACTACATACCCCCCCACACACACACCCTCCCCCCCGCCAACGTCACCCCCCCCCCCCCCCGCCACTGTAGGAAAAAGGCAATGGCTCGCCGGGCATTTTCGGTAGCGGAGGCATACGCTTTTCTTGCCTCCAACTCATAATCTGTCAGTAAGGACGATGAAGATCCTACATTCCTGTGTTCTTCATCGTCCTCCTCATCATCTAGTACTGATGAGGAGACGCCGCCAGGCGAGGCCACGGACCCCCCATGATAGTGGCCCACTAGTGCGAATGGTGATGCCTCTCGTACTAGGAGTCCGACCCCCCAGACAAGTTTACCTTCCGGTGAATCTGTCTGGAGACCCCCAGAGGGTTATCAACCACGGATTCCGGAATCCGGATTGACAATTCAGTTATTTTTTCAGTGACAGTTTTGTCAATCTGATGGTGGAGCAGATGAATCTGTACGCCCAGCAGTTCATCGCCCACCACCCTGATTCTTGTCATCGCCCACCACCCTGATTCTTTTTTGGCCAGGTCCAATGAATGGTACGCCATTGATGCAGCAGAAATTAGGACATTTTGGGGCCTATTGCTGCGTATGGGCCTGGTCAAAAAGCCAAGTGTCAGAAAGTACTGGAGCGGGGACATCCTATACAAGACTCCGCTTTACAGTATGGCCATGACACGGAACCGGTTCGAGGCAATTCGGAAATGCCTCCATTATGCAGATAATGAGGCATGACCACACCGAAGTGATCCCACCTATGACCGGCTTTACAAAGTGAGGCCGCTCATCGATCACTTTGGGGGCAAATTTTTGGAGGCCTTCGTACCGCTCAGGGACCTCTCGGTAGATGAGTCTCTTATCAGTTTTAAGGAGAGACTCATCTTCCGCCAGTATATTCCCTTCAAGCGGGCGCGGTATGGCGTGAAGCTATATAAACTTTGTGAGAGTACCTCCGGGTACACTTACAAGTTGTTACGCCTAGCGCTCCGGGTCCCCGCTCCTCCCCGGAGCGCTCACGGCGTCTTTCTCCCTGCAGCTCCCCGGTCAGTCCCGCTGACCGGGAGCGCTGCACTGTCATGGCCGTTGGGGACGCGATTCGCACAGCGGGACGCGCCCGCTCGCGAATCGCGTCCCAGGTCACTTACCCGTTCCCGTCCCCTGCTGTCATGTGCTGGCGCGCGCGGCTCCGCTCTCTAGGGCGCGCGCGCGCCAGCTCCCTGAGACTTAAAGGGCCAGTGCACCAATGATTGGTGCCTGGCCCAATTAGCTTAATTGGCTTCCACCTGGTCCCTGACTATATCTAACCTCCTCCCATGCACTCCCTTGCCGGATCTTGTTGCCCTTGTGCCTAGTGAAAGCGTATTGTGTGTCTAAAGCCTGTGTACCAGAACTTCTGCTATCCACCCTGACTACGAACCTTGCCGCCTGCCCCCGACCTTCTGCTACGTCCGACCTTGCTTCTGTCTACTCCCTTGTACCTCGCCTATCATCAGCAGTCAGAGAGGTGACCCGTTGCTAGTGGATACGACCTGGTCACTACCGCCGCAGCAAGACCATCCCGCTTTGCGGCGGGCTCTGGTGAAAACCAGTAGTGACTTAGAACCGGTCCACTAGCGCGGTCCTCGCCAATCCCTCTCTGGCACAGAGGATCCACTACCTGCCAGCCGGCATCGTGACAGTAGATCCGGCCATGGATCCCGCTGACGTCCCTCTGCCTTATATCTCTGATATCACCACGGTGGTCGCCCAGCAATCCCGACAGATCGCCCATCTAACCCACCAGCTGTCGGAAGTATTCACCATTGTGCAGCAACTTCAGTCGCAACTTCAGCAGCAATCATCTCCTCCGCCAGCTCCTGCACCCCTTCCGCAGCGAGTGGCCACTCCTAGCCTCCGCCTGTCCTTGCCGGACAAATTTAATGGGGACTCTAAGTTTTGCCGTGGCTTCCTTTCGCAATGTTCTCTGCACTTGGAGATGATGTCGGACCAGTTTCCTACTGAAAGGTCTAAGGTGGCTTTCGTAGTCAGCCTTCTGTCTGGAAAAGCTCTGTCATGGGCCACACCGCTCTGGGACCGCAATGACCCCGTCACTGCCTCTGTACACTCCTTCTTCTCGGAAATTCGAAGTGTCTTTGAGGAACCTGCCCGAGCCTCTTCTGCTGAGACTGCCCTGCTGAACCTGGTCCAGGGTAATTCTTCCGTTGGCGAGTACGCCATACAATTCCGTACTCTTGCTTCTGAACTTTCCTGGAATAATGAGGCCCTCTGCGCGACCTTTAAAAAAGGCCTATCCAGCAACATTAAAGATGTTCTGGCCGCACGAGAAACTCCTGCTAATCTACATGAACTCATTCATCTAGCCACTCGCATTGACATGCGTTTTTCTGAGAGACATCAAGAGCTCCGCCAGGAAAAAGACTTAGATCTCTGGACACCTCTCCCACAGTCTCCACTGCAATCTGCGCCTAGGCCTCCCGCCGAGGAAGCCATGCAAGTGGATCGGTCTCGCCTGACCCTGGAAGAGAGGAATCGCCGTAAGGAAGAGAATCTTTGTCTGTACTGTGCCAGTACCGAACATTTTTTGGTGGATTGCCCTATCCGTCCTCCACGTCTGGGAAACGCACGCTCGCACCCAGCTCTCGTGGGTGTGGCGTCTCTGGATGCTAAGTCGGCTTCTCCACGTCTCACGGTGCCTGTACGGATTTCTACTTCAGCCAGCTCTTCCCTCTCAGCCGTGGCCTGCCTGGACTCTGGTGCTTCTGGGAATTTTATTCGGGAGTCCTTGGTGAATAAATTCCGCATTCCGGTGACCCGTCTTGTCAAGCCACTCCACATTTCCGCGGTCAACGGAGCCAGGTTGGATTGCACCGTGCGTTACCGCACGGAGCCCCTCCTAATGTGCATCGGACCTCATCACGAGAAAATTGAATTTTTTGTCCTTCCCAATTGCACTTCCGAAGTTCTCCTTGGACTACCCTGGCTTCTACACCATTCCCCAACCCTGGACTGGTCCACTGGGGGGATCAAGAGTTGGGGTCCCTCTTGTTCCAAGGACTGCCTTAAACCAGTTCCCAGTACTCCCTGCCGTGACCCTGTGGTTCCTCCTGTATCCGGTCCCCCTAAAGTCGTTAGGGACTCTGCCTGACATAGAAAATGCCTTTCCCCCCCTCCCAGTCCCTTCAGGCAAGCCTCTGTGTCCCCTCATGGCTCCCGTCCTTGTGTCTCCCTGCCCCGTGCCAAGCTTCACCCTCTGCCCTCCCTCCCCATTCCTACTCCTGCTGTACTGCCTGCCATTGAGGAAACCATCCATTCCTTCCCGGTGTCCTCATCCCAGGGGAGGCAGTCACCGGACAAAAAAAAGGGGAGACCTAAGGGGGGGGGGTACTGTTACGCCTAGCGCTCCGGGTCCCCGCTCCTCCCCGGAGCGCTCACGGCGTCTTTCTCCCTGCAGCTCCCCGGTCAGTCCCGCTGACCGGGAGCGCTGCACTGTCATGGCCGTTGGGGACGCGATTCGCACAGCGGGACGCGCCCGCTCGCGAATCGCGTCCCAGGTCACTTACCCGTTCCCGTCCCCTGCTGTCATGTGCTGGCGCGCGCGGCTCCGCTCTCTAGGGCGCGCGCGCGCCAGCTCCCTGAGACTTAAAGGGCCAGTGCACCAATGATTGGTGCCTGGCCCAATTAGCTTAATTGGCTTCCACCTGGTCCCTGACTATATCTAACCTCCTCCCATGCACTCCCTTGCCGGATCTTGTTGCCCTTGTGCCTAGTGAAAGCGTATTGTGTGTCTAAAGCCTGTGTACCAGAACTTCTGCTATCCACCCTGACTACGAACCTTGCCGCCTGCCCCCGACCTTCTGCTACGTCCGACCTTGCTTCTGTCTACTCCCTTGTACCTCGCCTATCATCAGCAGTCAGAGAGGTGACCCGTTGCTAGTGGATACGACCTGGTCACTACCGCCGCAGCAAGACCATCCCGCTTTGCGGCGGGCTCTGGTGAAAACCAGTAGTGACTTAGAACCGGTCCACTAGCGCGGTCCTCGCCAATCCCTCTCTGGCACAGAGGATCCACTACCTGCCAGCCGGCATCGTGACACAAGTTTAGGGTGTATGAGGGACGAGATTCCCGTGTTGAACCCCCAGATTGTTCCCCCACTCTGGGTGTTAGCAGGAAAATCGTTTGTGACCTTGTGTACCCATTGCTGGATAAGGGTTACCACGTGCACGTGGACAACTTTTATACCAGCATCCCTCTGTTCACATCCCTTGCCGCCAGATCCACGTCCGCTTGTGGGACCGTGCGGAAGAACCAGAGAGGCCTCCCTCTAAATTTGATCCAGACACGTATGCCCAAGGGTGAGTCCCATGCCCTTGCCCATGAAAACCTGTTGCTGGTCAGGAATAAGGATAAGAGGGATGTCCTTATGCTGACTACTATTCATGGCAACGGCAGCTCAACTGTCCCTGTGCGAGGTACCACAACACCGGTCCTCAAGTGCGAGGTACCACAACACCGGTCCTCAAGCCCGATTGTATTCTGGACTACAATTGGTATATGGGGGGAGTTGATCTTTCTGATCAAGTCCTCAAGCCATACATGGCCATGCGGAAAACATGGGTATGGTACAAAAAAGTTGCTGTCTACATGGTACAGGTTGCCATCTACAACGCTTTTGTACTGTCCCAGTACACTTTAGTATAATCTCCTATCAAAAATTGCACCAAACAAAAAATAAATGGAATAACAAATTTTATTAGACAAATAATAATAAATAAAAAACATAAATAGTGAGATCAGCAATAGCCAGAAAGATATATTTGAGGATCCGATATAGAAGGCTCCTAGAACATTGCCATTACTAGTGAAGCATATAAGGCAGTAGAGTCACTGTCACAGTGTGCATACATGAAAGAGGCAAAAAATTAAACATAATTAAAACTAGGAGAAAGGAGACAACGTGGATATATGATCACAAAGGTGTACTATGAGAGCCTGGAAGCCTGGAGGCAATAATGTAAGGCTTTCCCGCAAAGGGGAAAAAATTTTAAAACCAGGCTCCCACAAGACATCCACGATCACCGCGTCATACTCACAGGGAGGATCACCCACAACCCCTACGCCGTTTCGCTACCCGCTTCGTCAGGGAGTATCTGGGTCTTGGCTGGGAAAGTAATTTATACTAGAGAGGACCAATCAAAGTTTACAATAAAATTACCTGGTTCAGAGCAGCTGTGTTCCTAGACACCGCACATCGCGGCCGCCAGCGCCATCTTTGACTCTTGGGCGCACGCGCACAAAGACAGAGTGACGTCTGTACACCGACGCCACTGCGTCCATAGCAGGCGCATGCGCACAAGAGTCCACGAAGCCGATGGCAAGGTGGATATGTGGCGCAAGCGCAGACTGAACTAGGTCCGCTGTAACGCGGGCCCAGGTCTGAGCAGGCGCACGTATTCAAGATCGGAGCAATCAACAAAGGCACCAGTGTTGTAGTATATAGATACAATCTGTACCATATAGAGACTTATATGTAGCTTTAAACTTAATACTACATTAAGAACATAGAAAAGAGTGAAGTGCATGTGCAAAAAAAGAAAAAATGAGAAGAAGAACATAGTGACCACACGTGAGGCATGCAAAGAAATTTTATGTAAAAAAATTTTATGTAAAAAATTTTTTTTTACAAATTATAATGCACATAACAAAATTTTTTTTGATTACAGTGAATCCACAATAAATAGTGTTAGAGAGCCACTGGTGTAATGTGTATATATGTGTAAGCAAAGTAAAGGTATATTAATCAACACCAGACATATCAGCCAGGTGAAAAAATTTTTTAGTGCATAGGAATCATGTCCTAGAACATAATTATTCAGATAGAAGCAGAAATAAAGTGCATTAAGATAAAAGTGCTAACTGAGTGACTGTTAATAAAGTGCACCATTGATAAAGTGCATGTTGAATAATACTGCTGTGGTAAAAACGAATATATTGCAAAATGTAGTAAAAAACGTCTTGTGCGCCCTCATATGCTAATTTGTTCCTGGGGTTGTGGGAGAGGAGGATCTTTATGTTGGACCCGATTGATCTCACTGAGAGGGTGTCTCTGTGGGGAAGATTTATCGACAACACTCTGTTTGTATGGCATGGCTCGGTGGATGAGCTGAAAGCCTTTATGACTCAACTGAACAATAACCCATATAACATCACATTGACATACAAATGGGGACGGTCCAATATGGATTTTCTAGATTTGCTACTAATTGTTGATAAGGATGGATATATTACATCTAATATCTACCGTAAAAAGACATCTACTAATTCAGTTCTACACGCAAGCTCCTCTCATCCCAAACCTCTTGTGGCAAATATTCCCGTAGGTCAATTTCTACGACTGAAGCGAATCTGCTCATTACCCGTTTGCTTTGAGGAACAAGCAGCTGATTTGAAAAATCGCTTCAAGGAAAGAGGATACAGCAGAAAGGACATTCAGAGGGGATATCAGAGAGCAAAGGAAACATCGGGAACTAACTTATTGGCTCACACAACCAAGAAGAGTGCTGATGATCAGGTAAGGTTCATTAGCACGTATAACACCAGGTGGCGCCAAATACAGAGGGCCTTACAAAAACATTGGTCCATTTTACAGATCGATCCAGTATTATCAAAATACTTACCTAAAAAAGAGAGACATTCTGGTCCATAGCCATCACAAGGAAAGAAAGGTACAAAAGATGTTTGGGACCAAAGGACCAAAATGGGGTAGTAAATCGTGTGGAGGCTGTGTAGCCTGTCCTAATATGGAAAGAGCTCAAGATTTTACGGATTCGAGTGGAGCAAAAAGTTACAAAATAACACAAACTATTAATTGTTGCATCCCAGGGGTTGTCTACTGTGCCCGGTGCCCTTGCAATCTGATGTATATTGGCCTCACTTCTAGGGAACTCAGAAGACGCATCCGGGAACATGTCCTAGGTATTGAGGCTGCAAAGAATGAAGATGACACCAACCAACTCAAGACGATACCAAGACACTTCAAGGAGTACCACTCCTGTGATAGCAGCCTTTTGAAGGTAAGAGGGATTGATAGGGTCATTGTGGGCCCCCGGGGGGGAAACTGGAAAAGAATATTAGCGCAGAAGGAAGCGAGGTGGATTTTTGATTTAAAAACGATCACCCCATATGGGCTTAATGAGAATAACAGTTATGCATCTTTTTTGTGATGACAATGATTAGGTTTACATTGTAGTCTGTTCTCTACATATATTTTAGGTTTTTGGGTTTTAGCTTTATTTTAACAGTCACTTTATTCTATCAGTTTGGACCAATTTATTTCAATTACTCACTATTCATTATTGTTGTTGTCGTTGTTGTTTGTTGGTATTGTGGTTTTTCTTTCATTGTTGTCCTGTCTTTTGTGGTGTCTTGTTTTTTTGTTTTTGTGTTTTTTTATCTGTGTGTCTTTTTGTTGTGTGGTGTGTGTTGTTGTTGTGTGTGTTTTTTGGTCTAGTGTGTCTTTCAGTACCTGGAAGAAGTTACAGCTGGATTTGGACCTGATGGCACCTGTTATTTCCTTATAGAAATGGCTTTTATAAATATTTTTGTATACATTTTATATATTAATAATCTTTTTTATATATCTTATATATATTTTTTTACACCTTTTTTATGCTATTTTACTACATTTTGCAATATATTCGTTTTTACCACAGCAGTATTATTCAACATGCACTTTATCAATGGTGCACTTTATTAACAGTCACTCAGTTAGCACTTTTATCTTAATGCACTTTATATCTGCTTCTATCTGAATAATTATGTTCTAGGACATGATTCCTATGTTATGTGCATTATAATTTGTAAAAAAAATTTTTTAACATAAATTTTTTTACATAAAATTTCTTTGCATGCCTCACGTGTGGTCACTATGTTCTTCTTCTCATTTTTTCTTTTTCTGCACATGCACTTCACTCTTTTCTATGTTCTTAATGTAATATTAAGTTTAAAGCTACATATAAGTCTCTATATGGTACAGATTGTATCTATATACTACAATACTGGTGCCTTTGTTGATTGCTCCGATCTTGAATACGTGCGCCTGTTCAGACCTGGGCCCGCGTTACAGCGGACCTAGTTCAGTCTGCGCTTGCGCCGCATATCCACCTTGCCATCGGCTTCGTGGACTCTTGTGCGCATGCGCCTGCTATGGACGCAGTGGCGTCGGTGTACAGACGTCACTCTGTCTTTGTGCACGTGCGCCCAAGAGTCAAAGATGGCGCTGGCGGCCGCGATGTGCGGTGTCTAGGAACACAGCTGCTCTGAACCAGGTAATTTTATTGTAAACTTTGATTGGTCCTCTCTAGTATAAATTACTTTCCCAGCCAAGACCCAGATACTCCCTGACGAAGCGGGTAGCGAAACGGCGTAGGGGTTGTGGGTGATCCTCCCTGTGAGTATGACGCAGTGATTGTGGATGTCTTGTGGGAGCCTGGTTTTAACATTTTTCCCCTTTGCGGGAAAGCCTTACATTATTGCCTCCAGGCTTCCAGGCTCTCATAGTACACCTTCTTGATCATATATCCACGTTGTCTCCTTTCTCCTAGTTTTAATTATGTTTAATTTTTTGCCTCTTTCATGTATGCACACTGTGACAGTGACTCTACTGCCTTATATGCTTCACTAGTAATGGCAATGTTCTAGGAGCCTTCTATATCGGATCCTCAAATATATCTTTCTGGCTATTGCTGATCTCACTATTTATGTTTTTTATTTATTATTATTTGTCTAATAAAATTTGTTATTCCATTTATTTTTTGTTTGGTGCAATTTTTGATAGGAGATTATACTAAAGTGTTTAGCACCAAACGCAATATACTTTTCTGATTGAAAAGCTACTTTGGTCATATATCTTTGGTTGTCCCAGTACACTGGCAACACAGGGACATACCTTCAATTCCAAAAAGAAGTCCTAAAGGACCTGATCTTTGGCAACCGGGAAAGAGCAGGGCGGAGTTCCCAAGGAACTGAAGTAATAGGTGCCAGAATTGTCCCAGGCCAACACTTTCCAGGTGAAGTCCCCCACATTGGAAAGAAGGGACGAACCCAGAAAAAATGCAGAGTGTGTCACAAGAGGGGGATTCGGAAGGACACCACCACTCAATGTGACACTTGCCCTGATCATCCGGGTCTCTGCATTAAAAACTGCTTGAGGGAGTATCACACTTCCATGCGGTACTAAATTTTCCCTCTTCATTTTAATTTTCCATAATTTGACCCCAATGTACCAAGTCCAGAGTACATTGCAAATTTCAACCCCATAAAACAACTAAATTGCCCAAAAAACTGTTTAATAATAAAAAAAATAATAACTGATAAGACCTCTGGGGGTATTTATTCCAAAAATGGGTCATGGGTCACTCAGTCACTATCATCGGGGACTTTTTATGTTGCCTCAAATGCGCAGTGCTTTCTCTCCACCTGAGCGGGGTGCGCATTTGAGGCAACAGGTTAGGGACGGCCACACACATCACATTCCCAGAATGATGATTCAGAGCATAGGGTTTGGGGGGGGCATATTTTTTAGTTTTGGCTATGCTCTGGGTCATCTTTCTGGGAACATAATTTTTAATTTTATGTCCCACTGTACCCCACTTTAGTTACTTAGTGTACCCCAGTTATTTACCCCATGTAATGCCCCTTGAGGGGGGTCCCACTGTTCCTCCTCCATAGGAGAAATACAAAGCTCAAGGACCCTGACTGATCTCCGGCACCTCTGAGACTGGTGTGCAAGCTGTCTAGGGCCAAATATGAGGTATGTCCTTACTCCAAAGAAATGTATTTACAAATTTACAGTAACATTTTCTCCTGTTACATGCCACTTAATGAACATTTATCAAACACCTGTGGGATGTTAAGGCTCACTGTACCCCTTGTTATGTTCCTTGAGGGGTGTAGTTTCCAAAATGGTATGCCATGTTTTTTTTTTTTTGCTGTTCACGTACCATAGGGGCTTCCTAAATGCGACATGCCCCCCCACATTTCAGCAAAAGTTGCAAATGTGACTCCTCTTCTGAGCATTGTAGTGTGCCAGCAGAGCACTTGACATCCACACATGAGGTATTTCCATACTCAGAAGAGATGGGGTTGCAAATTCTGGGGGCATTTTCTCCTATTTCCCCTTGTAAAAATTTAAAATTTGGGGGAAACCAGCATTTTTGTGAAAAATAAAATAAAAAATCATTTACACATCCAAAGTTGTCAAACACCTGTAGGGTGTTAAGGCTCACTGTACCCCTTGTTACGTTCCTTGAGGGGTGTAGTTTCCAAAATAGTATGCCATGTGTTTTTTTTTTTTTTTTTTTTTTTTTTGCTGTCCTGGCACCATAGGGGCTTCCTAAATGGGACATGCCCCCCCAAAAACCATGTCAGCAAAATTTGCTTTTCAAAAGTCAAATGTGACTCCTTCTCTTCTGAGCATTGTAGTGCACCAGCAGAGCACTTGACGTCCACACATGGGGTATTTCCATACTCAGAAGAGATGGGGTTACAAATTTTGGAGGGCATTGAGTCATATTATTATCCCTTGCAAAAATTTAAAATTTGAGTGAAAACCAGCATTTTAGTGAAAAAATTAAAATTAAACATCCAACTTTAACGAAAAGTCGTCAAACGCCTGTGGTGTGTTAAGGCTCACTGGACCCCTTGTTACGTGCCTTGAGGGGTTTAGTTTCCAAAATAGTATGCCATGTGAGGATTTTTTTGCTGTCCTGGCACCATAGGGGCTTCTTAAATGGGACATGCCCCCAAAAACCATTTCATCAAAATTTGCTTTTCAAAAGCCAAATGTGACTCCTTCTCTTCTGAGCATTTTAGTGTGCCAGCAGAGCACTTGACATCCACACATGGGGTATTTCCATAATCAGAAGAGATGGGGTTACAAATTTTGGGGGGCATTTTGTCCTCTTATCCCTTGTAAAAAAAAATTTAATTTGAGGGAAAACTAGCATTTTAGTGAAAAAAAAAATCATTTACACATCCAAATTTAACGAAAAGTCGTCAAACACCTGTGGGGTGTTAAGGCTCATTGGACCACTTGTTAAGTGCCTTGTGGGGGGGGGGGGGGGGGTGTAGTTTCCAAAATAGTATGCCATGTGTTTTTTTTGCTGTCCTGGCACCATAGGGGCTTCCTAAATGGGACATGCCCCCCAAAAATAATTTCAGTAAAATTTGCTTTTCAGAAGCCAAATGTGACTCCTTCTCTTCTGAGCATTGTAGTTCGCCCGCAGAGCATTTTACGTCCTAACATGGGGTATTTCCATGCTCAGAAGAGATGGGGTTAAAAATTTTGGGTGGCATTTTGTCATATTATCCCTTGTAAAAAATTTACATTTGAGGGAAAACCAGCATTTTAGTGAAAAAAAAAATTTGCACTATCCAAATTTTACGAAAAGTTGTCAAACACCTGTGGGGTGTTAAAGCTCACTGGACCCTTTGTTACGGGCCTTGAGGGGTGTAGTTCCCAAAATACTATGCCATGTGTTTTTCTTTTTGCTGTCCTGGCACAATAGGGGCTTCCTAAATGTGACATGCCCCCCAAAAACCATTTCAGAAAAACTCACTCTCCAAAATCCCACTGTCACTCCTTCCCTTCTGAGCCCTCTACTGCGCCCGCCGAACACTTGACATACACATATGAGGTATTTTCTTACTCGAGAGAAATTGGGTTACACATTTTATGAAGATTTCTCTCCTTTTACCCCTAGTAAAAATTCAAAAACTGGGTCTACAAGAACATGCCAGTTTTAAAAATGAAGATTTTGAATTTTCTCCTTCAAATTGCTGCTATTCCTGTGAAACACCTAAAGGGTTAACAAACCTTTTGAATGTCATTTTGAATACTTTGAGGGGTGCAGTTTTTATAATGGGGTCATTTATGGGGTATTTCTAATATGAAGACCCTTCAAATCCACTTCAAAACAGAACTGGTCCCTGAAAAATTTAGATTTTGAAAATTTTGTGAAAATTTTGAAATTGCTGCTATACTTTGAAGCCCTCTGATGTCTTCCAAAAGTAAAAACATGTCTACTTTATGATGGAAACATAAAGTAGACATATTTATGGACATTTATCAACGGGTTTAGTCAGGTTTTCTTTACTATAATTGTCGCAAAATTGTCGCAACTGCGACTACACGATTTTTCGTGCGACATTTTGACTGGAAAGCGAGAAAGTTTTCCAAAAATTAACTATGTAGTAATCATTTTAAAATGGACTACGCGTAGTCAGGTATTTATTAACTGCGACAGTCGCAACTGGGCAAAAAAAAGTCGCAACAGCGTTAAAAATTGACTAAATTTACTCCAGCTCAAACATGGAGCAGAAAAAGCTACTACCAAAGTAAAAAAGGAAAAATTGCTTACGTGAAAGAAAATTATCAACAGGCTGAAACCAGTTGATAAATAAGTCACACATAAGCAAAAATAAAGTAAGGAAAAAATTACTAAAAAAAAGAATACATAAGCAAACATTGATAAATGTCCCTCATTGTGTATGTGAACCAATATATAATTTATTTGAAATATTCATTTTCCTTATAAGCAGAGAGCTTCAAAGTAAAAATGCAAAATTTTCAATTTTTTCATAAAATTTTGGAAATTTTCACCAAGAAATGATGCAAGTATCGAAAACATTTTACCACTAACATAAAGTAGAATATGTCACGGAAATACAATCTCGGAATCAGAATGAAAGGTAAAAGCATCCCAGAGTTATTAATGTTTAAAATGACAGTGGTCAGATGTCCACTGTCTTTAAAGTGACAGTAGTAAGATGTCCAAAAAATGGCCTGTGTCCTACAGTGAAAATTGACTGGGTCCTTAAGGGGTTATAGCCCAGATGACCATGTGGTGCATGTACGACGCATGTCGTCTGGGTGCTAAACACCTATAAAACTTTGTTTCCAAGTTTTTTTTGTCTGGAAGTAACAGTTAAAGGGGTACTCCGGTAGAAAACTTTTTTTTTTAAATCAACTGGTGCCGGAGAGTTAAACAGATTTGTAAATTACTTATATTAAAAAATCTTAATCCTTCCTGTACTTATTAGCTGCTGAATACTACATAGGAAATTCTTTCCTTTTTGGAACACAGTGCTCTCTGCTGACATCACGAGCACAGTGCTCTCTGCTGACATCTCTGTCCATTTTAAGAACTGTTCAGAGTAGGAGAAAATCCCCATAGCAAACATATGCTGCTCTGGACAGTTCCAGAGCAAAACATTGATCAGGGTTATCAGCGCTCCTTTGCTCCAGCCTGCCATGGCTGACTGGAGCATATGTGGGCCCTCCTGCCATCCTCTCAGCTGATCAGGACACCGCATTTTCACGTTAGTGGTCCCAATCAGCTTGTTTTTTTATGTTTTAGACACTGTGATCAAAGTTGATTATGGCATTTAAGGGGTTAATGCCTGGCATCACTGTGATCGCTGATGTCTGGCATTGGCCATCCTGCTCAGCTCCTTAGGGCGTCATAGAAATGGAGTGGGCGCAGGGTGTACATGTACGCCCTGCATCCTCTGGGGTTTAAGCATACTGACTTTATAAAAAAAGAAAAGTTTGACTTTTTATTAAAGTAGTACAATAATAGAAAAAACTACTTAAAGGGGTACCGTGTCAATCCCATTGACCTACAGAATAAAGAGAACTTGTCATTTTTACCATAGAGTGCACTGTGTAAAAATAAAACCCCACCAACATTTTTCAAATTGCAGTCGTCTTTACAATTTACCCACACAAATGATAAATCTTTTGGTTTCACCATACGTTTTTATGATAAAATGAAAGTTGTCATTACAAATTGGTCAGGCAAAAAACAAGCTCTCATATGGCTGTGTAGAGGGAATTTTAAAAGAGTTATGTCTCTTAACCCCTTAAGGACACGGGTTTTCTCTGTTTTTGCATTTTCGTTTTTTCCTCCTTACCTTTGAAAAATCATAACTCTTTCAATTTTTAACCTAAAAATCCATATGATGGCTTATTTTTTTGTGCCACCAATTCTACTTTGTAATGACATCAGTCATTTTACGGTGAAACGGAAAAAAAATCATTGTGAGACAAAATTGAAATAAAAAACGCCATTTTGTAAGTTTTGGTGGCTTCCGTTTCTACACAGTAAATTGTTTGGTAAAAATTACACCTTCTCTTTATTTTGTAGGTCCATATGATTAAAATGATACCCTATTTATATAGGTTTGATTTTGTTGTACTTCTGGAAAAAATCATAACTACATGCAGGAAAATGTATATGTTTAAAATTGTCATCGTCTGACCCCTATAACTTTTTTATTTTTCCGCATATGGGGCGGTATGAGGGCTAATTTTTTGCGCTGTAATATGAAGTTTTTAGCGGTATCATTTTTGTATTCATAGGACTTATTGATCAAACTTTTTATTCATTTTTTCATGACAAAAAATACACTATTTTGGAATTTGCAATCTTTTTGCGCATACACCATTGACTGTGCGGTTTAATTAACAATAATTTTTTATAATTTGGACATTTCCGCACGCGGCGATACCACATATGTTTATTTTTATTTACACAGTTTTTTTTAAATGGGAAAGGGGGGGGGGGGGGGGTGATTCAAACTTTTATTAGTGAAGGGGTTAAATGATCTTTATTCACTTTTTTCACTTTTATTTTGCAATGTTATAGCTCCCATAGAGGGCTATAACACTGCACACACTGATTTTTACATTGATCAATGGTTTCTCGTAGTAAACCATTGATCAATGATTCTGCCACTTGACTGCTCATGCCTGGATCTCAGGCATTGAGCAGTCATTCGGCAATCGGACACCAGGAGGCAAGGTAAGGGACCCTCCTGCTGTCTCACAGCTGTTCGGGATGCCGCGATTTTGCTGCGGACATCCCGAACAGCCCCCTGAGCCAACCGACAATGATTTACTTTCACTTTAGACGCGGCGTTCAACTTTGAACGCGGCATCTAAAGGATTAATAGCGTGCGGCACTGCGATCTGTGCCACGTGCTATTAACCACGTGGCCCCGCGTTATAGAGCGGGAGTGGACTCATGACGTACCGGTAAGTCATGGGTCCTTAAGGGGTTAATAGGCGAGGAGGCAAAAAAAAAAAATATAATGGTCTGTGTCCTTAAAGGGGTACTCCCCTGGAAACTTTTTTTTATATATCAACTGGCTCCGGAAAGTTAAACAGATTTGTAAATTACTTCTATTAAAAAATCTTAATCCTTCCAATAGTTATTAGCTTCTGAAGTTGAGTTGTTGTTTTCTGTCTAACTGCTCTCTGATGACTTACGTCCCGGGAACTGTGCAGTTCCTATGGGGATATTCTCCCATCATGCACAGCTCCCGGGACGTGACATCATCATTGAGCAGTTAGACAGAAAACTTCAGAAGCTAATAACTATTGGAAGGATTAAGATTTTTTAATAGAAGTAATTTACAAATCTGTTTAACTTTCCGGAGCCAGTTGATATATATAAAAAAAGGTTTTGCCTGGAATACCCCTTTAAACAGATTTGTAAATTACTTCTATTAAAAAATCTTAATCCTCTCTGTACTTATCAGCTGTTGTATGCTCCACAGGAAGTTCTTTTCTTTTTGAATTTCATTTCTGTCTGAACACAGTGCTTTCTGCTGACACCTCGGTCCATTTTAGGAACTGTCCAGAGCAGGAGAGGTTTGCTATGGGGATTTGCTCCTACTCTGGACAATTCCTAAAATGGACAGAGGTGTCAGCAGAGAGCACTGTGGTCAGAGAGAAAGGAAATTCAAAAAGAAAAGAACTTCCTGCAGAGCCTAAAACAGCTGAAAAGTACAGGAAGGATTAAGATTTTTAATAGAAGTAATTTACAAATCTGTTAACTTTCTGGCACCAGTTGATTTAATAAAATGTTTTCTAGTGGAGTACTCCTTTAAGGGGTTAAATGGGCCTCCAAAGGGGGGTGGGACCCCACCATTCACTGATTGATAGCCTACCCCTTTAAGTATTACATGGCTATATTGACATCCAGTGACCTTTTGGAGATTTTGCTCTGTTACAGTTGATGGCACATATAGCGTCACATACAGCACTGTTCTTGCCAGTAAAATGATGAAAAAACCTTGACAGAACTATGAGGGTGAAGGGGTTACTGTATTGTATGTATCCATCACACAGTGTCTTTATCCTGTCAGCATTTAATGTTATCTCTTTGCTCGGAATGTAGCCGCGAAGGTTAATTAACCATATTAGGACTTCCTATTCTTACATGTGTTATGGCTTTCTCAATCATCTGTCTCTCCCATGAATTCTCTCAGAAACCTCCGTATACCTAATATTATAGGCTAGAGATTATACCAAATATTTGAGTGACGGAAGGAGGGGTGCAACCCCCCCCCCCTATATTATGTGCTTACGGACTACTGAATAAACTAGAGTGAATTTGACCAGACAAACTGTTGTTATGTGTTATTTCTGGTAGATTCATTCTCCTGGATCCAGATAAAGACTTAAATCAAGCTAACCACCGAAGTTCGGTACCAGGGGTACCTAGATAAGATCAGATCTCCTTACAATCTGGGGGCTCGTCCGGGATCGAGAAAGTCATCCCCGGATCCGTATGAGGGATATCTGTTTTATCCTCTGTCTGATCCGAGGGCACTGACAGCGTCTCGATCCAAGTAAGTAGAACCATTTACTTAGAAACTTCGGGAGGTTGCTGTGTCTGGGACACAGAGTGTCAGGGACACAATAAACAAAGGCTCAGGGAGTCATAGGTGATTATAAGAGGTGCTCCGGGAGCCCCATATCACCTTAGTCAGAGATAAGTGCACTTAAAACTAAAAGAAGCTGTTCGGGGAACAGAAGGTTACAAGCTTGATTTAACTCTTATATATATATGTAGTTTGTAATAATAAGAAATTTTAGAAGTGATAAGATCATTTGTTTGTGTGAGACGTTGACCGGGTGGTAAGTGTACGGTCAAATCTCACTGTGATTTTTTTGTACTAACATAATTGACTGTGTAAAATTGCATGCGTTGTGGAGAGCTGCAAGACGCCCCACCCCTCTGGCTAGGAGAGAATCTGTTGACCCAGAGACCGGTGAATGCAAGTGGTGGCTCAAAACAGCACTAGTCGATAGGGGTTTTGGGAGAGTGAGCAAACATTAAGACACGAGTCTGCTGATCAGTTGACAGGAATTGTCGGAGCCTTTGCGGTTCAGTACAGCCAGTCCTGACAGTGATTGTATGATCGCACTCCAAAACCAAACATACTAACATGGGAGCAAAAGGCTCTAAAACTAAGTACCCTAAACCAGAGCCAGGGGAAAATTGCAAATGTTATGTAGCCCGTGTTAGTCCAAAAAAAAAACTATTACCTGATCAATCCATGGGTAGACGATTTAGCAGGCTGGACTGAGGTAATGGATGCTGCAGATCCATTCCCCAGAGACGGTGACAATAGTGTGTATCATATGGATATGGTCAAAGGACTATGTCTGGGTGATAAGGCAGCCTGGCCGCATTTTGATGCGGACCCGTCCTGGGACATGGATTATATGTCCAAGGGAGGGGAACAGTGGCTAGAAATAGCCCCCCATTGGTATGATGCAGGTAATAAGAAAAGGAATAAGAACCACAGCTGTCCCAAAGATGATAGGTCCCTTCATGAGATAGAACGGGAAATAAGTTTGAAAGGGAGAGACCAGAAATTTCCACCACCACCCCCTTCACCGTATAACAGACCCCCTCCAGTAGTGCCTCAGTACCCAGTGTTGACTCCAGATGAAGAAGATGCAGTCACAGCAGTCATAACTAGGAGAGCTCCCCAGCCACAACCTTTAGCAGAATTAGCATGAGAGAAGGGAGCTGCAGGAAGAGATAAGGACGCTGGTGCTCAAGGAGTTACTAGTGGGGGGGTCCAGACCCGCAGTATGTCTGATAAACAAGAAGTAAGTGAAGAAGTTAAAATGTTTTCCCCTTTTCTAACAGCAGGACAGCATCTTATAAAAAAGCCCATAGATCTAGAGACCATTGACAGGGAATACATTACAGATCACACTTTCAGCATTATACCTGAGTGTCCCGTGAGTCTTCTTGGGAGAGATCTGTTTGTAAAGCTGGGATTGCAGCTCACAGTTGAAAACAACAGTATCAGTATATACTCTGATGCTTTGCCCATTGTAACTCCACTGATTTTTACAAACATACAGGAACACCCAGAGCCAGGGGACATAGACCCATCACTGTGGGCAAATGGGGACTATGACACAGGGCTCATTGATTGCACACCATACAAAGCTACCCTAAAGGGAAGGCAGTACACCTGTATATCAGAAACAATACTCCCTTTCAAGAGAAAAACGTGATGGACTTAGGCCAATGATAGAAGAATTCCTTAAAAAAGGAATCCTGGAAGACGTGATTTCACCCTACAGCACGCCCGTCAATCCAGTGACAAAGGCAGATGGTACTACCCGCTTTGTACAGGATTTGAGGGCAATAAACAACATCATTGTGCCTATTGCTCCGATTGTCCCAGATGTCAATTCACTTCTTTCTGCCATTCCTGCAGACGCTGTCTATTTCAGTGTGATAGATCTGAAGAATGCTTTCTTTTCTATCCCAGTTGATAAGGCGTCCAGACCACTTTTTGCTTTTTCCTTTGACGGACGTCAACTGACCGGGTGCAGAATGCCCCAGGGATATGCTGATTCACCTGTTGTGTACAGCATAGTCCTCCAAGCCACATTAAAACCATGGTACTCCCCCCAAGGTTCTGTGCTGCTGCAATATGTCGATGATTTGTTGTTATGTAGCATGTCAGCGGAGGCCAGCATTTAGGATGGTTTATCACTGTTACAATGGTTATCAGGATGTGGTCACAAAGTGGCACTTAAGAAAATGTAATGGTGTAAAACGCAGGTGAAATATTTAGGGTTTGTCCTCACGAAGGGAGAAAGGAGAATCAGCACAGAAAGGGTCAAGTCTATTGCGGGCCTGGTCACCCCGCACACCAAGAAAGAAATGCTTTCCTTCCTTGGTATGATAAACTACTGTAGACAATGGATCCCTGATTGCTCCTACTATGACAATGTTCTGAGGCAAGCCACTCTGGAACAGAGTCCAGATTTGGTGAAATGGTCTCCTGGAATGTATGATGCATTTGATTATTTGAAATGTTCGCTCATGTCGAGTCCGGGGCTTGGCCTCCCTGACTATAAAATGCCTTTTCACATGTTTGCACACCAAAATTGTAAAACCATGGCGGGGGTACTGACACAAGAACATGGAGACAAGTTACGTCCTTGTGCATTTTTCTCAAAGGTGATGTCCACCTCTGTACAGGGGATGCCGGCATGTCTGCGTTCCCTTGCAGCCTGTGCAATGATGGTAGAACTGACAACTCCTATTACCCTGGGACACTTGACCTTCCTGCACACCACACATGATGTTGTAGGCTTACTCAAAGGTGTACATACACAGCACATGTCAGCACAAAGATTGGTGCTATCCAATTTTGCAGAAAAATCCAAAAACAGGATTGATCTGCAAAGAGGGGAAGCTGTGCATACCAAAACACAGCGCATCTGTCTTCATTGCACATTTTTATACAGTTTCAGCTCTGCTAATCCTACATTCCTCACGCTGCTTCACATGCTTTTCCCTTCACAACCTTGAGTCTCTCTACTGATGTTTCCACATCACTGATGCCAAGCAGTTAGTCACAGACTACATACACAGATGCATAACATGTTTGAGAAACAATCCTAACAACCCATTGATAATTCCTCACCAACACCTTGACTACCCCACTACACCATTCACTCACTTGCAGGTGGATTACACGCATATACCTAAAACAAAAGGGAAACAGGAATATGCATTAGTGATAGTGGACATGTTCTCCAGATGGCCAGAAGTCTTTCCTGCAAAATCAGAGGATGCTAAAACTACAGCCAAAATCCTGACCCAACAGATAGTCCCAAGGTGGGGCCGTCCTCTGGTCATTGAATCAGACTGTGGGCCGGCCTTTACCTCAAAGCTCAACAAGGAGATAGTAAGACTGTTACAGGTGGAGTGGAAATTCCATATTCCATATCACCCAGAGACTTCAAGGGTCGTGGAACGGATGAACAGAACAGTGAAAGACAAACTTAGGAAGGCCACTGCTGGAACATTCGAAAAATGGAAACAAATCCTGCCCATAATACTTGCAGAGATCAGAATGACACCTAATAAGAAGCTAGGGTTGTCACCATTTGAAATTCTAATGGGTAGGCCCTTCCCTACACCCTGGGCACAGCGCACCCTAGTGATACAGGAAGGGGATTTGGACCTGATCAGAGATGAGTATGTCATTAATCTGATCAAGGTCCTCAGTAAAACTGAAGAAAAAGTTGCTTGTAAATCTCCCTCTCTTCCACAGGAACCAACTCACCCATTCCGGGTAGGAGACCAGGTGATTGTCAAGGCCCTCCAGAAGGGAAAGAAGCCGGGGAGCTTCATCTACGGACAACCCACCGAGGTAGTCACCATCACCAAAACAGCGGTCCTCACTGAGCAGTCACCCACCTGGATCCACACCACAAGGATCAAGCTGTTAAAGAAAAGAGAGGTACTAACGGCGGCAGACAGCCTTGACCTCGAAAAAGGCGGAAAAGGGGTAAAAACGGGGGCAAACAGCCCTGACCCCCAACTAGGCGAAGAAGGGGTAGAAACGGGGGCAGACAGCCCTGACCCCCAACTAAGCAAAGGTCTCCATGAGTTCTGGCAGTTAATTTCTAATAATGACACTGATTGCGGAACCTGGAAAATGAAATACCCTTTGCTAACAGAGACAGACCCCACAGTCAGGGGCAGGTATACACATATACCCAGGGAATTACACATGCTATAGGGGAGAAAAGGAAGGTGTCAATAGAAAGAACTTTACAAAGGGATATTGTGCTAGTTATAGCTCTGTAGAAGTGTCACTCACTCAGAACCAAGTTTTTTCAATAGGTGACATTTACTGGATCTGTGGCGATGGTAAAATAAGGTTCAAGCTAGAGGGCAAGTGGAAAGGAGAGTGTGCTCTAGCTAAAGCCATTATGAACATTCACATATTCGCAGAAGGGGGAGAACACGTAAACTCTGCCACAAAAAGGATAAAGAGGTCAACACCTGCAGGTAGCTTCCATCCACATGTATACATAGACACAATAGGGGTCCCAAGAGGGGTCCCTGATGAGTTCAAAGCCAGGAATCAAGTAATTGCGGGCTTTGAATCTATCCTTTCTATAATCACTGTGAACAAAAATGTAGACTGGATTAATTACATTTACTATAAACAACAAAGGTTTGTAAACTACACGAGGGATGCGTTACGAGGTGTTGCAGAACAGCTCCAAGCTGATTCAATTATGACATTTCAGAACAGAATGGTCTTAGATATGATTCTGGCAGAAAAAGGTGGGGTGTGCAAAGTGCTTGTGGATCCTACAACATGCTGCACCTTCATACCTAACACTGGTCCCAATGGTAAAGTAACTATTGCAATACAAAAGTTAGAGGACCTGTCTAAAAATGAACTCAGGTATTACAGATCCTTGGGATCAATATTTTGGATGGTTTACTAACTGGAAACATGCATTAACACAATTAGCCATTATAATTTTTGTAATCATTATAGTTATTGCTGCATTTTCTCTATGTGTGATACCATGTATTAGGAGGTTGCTAGAAAAGGGAGTCGCCAATGGCACAGCCACATTTTACCAGGCCACGCCCTCATTGACTAATGAAGACACTACACCCAGTGGATACCTAAAACTCTACAGAGAAAGGAAGTTAAAAAAAGGAGAACCGTATAGTATAAAATAATATAAGGTTCTAAGAGGGGATTGAAGGGGTTACTGTATTGTATGTATCCATCACACAGTGTCTTTATCCTGTCAGCATTTAATGTTATCTCTTTGCTCGGAATGTAGCCGCGAAGGTTAATTAACCATATTAGGACTTCCTATTCTTACATGTGTTATGGCTTTCTCGATCATCTGTCTCTCCCATGAATTCTCTCAGAAACCTCCGTATACCTAATATTATAGGCTAGAGATTATACCAAATATTTGAGTGACGGAAGGAGGGGTGCAACCCCCCCCCTATATTATGTGCTTACGGACTACTGAATAAACTAGAGTGAATTTGACCAGACAAACTGTTGTTATGTGTTATTTCTGGTAGATTCATTCTCCTGGATCCAGATAAAGACTTAAATCAAGCTAACCACCGAAGTTCGGTACCAGGGGTACCTAGATAAGATCAGATCTCCTTACAGATGGCTTCTGCCAGACACTGTTCAGATCCATTATCCCAACAGAAAGCATGATGCAGATCTGAACAGAGCCTGAGTGTACTAGTCTAGTAGTATAATACACCTGTTTGAATGGGAGAACACTTAATATTTCTTTCTTCTTTTTTTTGTTCTCCAAGTCTGATTTAGTATGCATATTTATTTATTTAAATTATATATTCACAGTTATGTTCAGGAGCAGAACAAAGAAAATGATGGAGCTGGGGAATACGGGAGGGAAACAGACCTAGAAGTCCTGCGATTCTGTTCTATTTGTGAATACACTGGGACCAGGAAGATCAGGGCCTGCGGTTCTGTTCTATTTGTGGATACACTGGTACCAGGAAGATCAGGGCCTGCAAATCTGTTCTATTTGTGAATACACTGGGGCCAGGAAGATCAGGGCCTGCGGTTCTGTTCTATTTGTGAATACACTGGGACCAGGAAGATCAGGGCCTGCGGTTCTGTTCTATTTGTGGATACACTGGGACCAGGAAGATCAGGGCCTGCAAATCTGTTCTATTTGTGAATACACTGGGGCCAGGAAGATCAGGGCCTGCGGTTCTGTTCTATTTGTGGATACACTGGGGCCAGGAAGATCAGGGCCTGCGGTTCTGTTCTATTTGTGAATACACTGGGACCAGGAAGATCAGGGCCTGCGGTTCTGTTCTATTTGTGGATACACTGGGGCCAGGAAGATCAGGGCCTGCGGTTCTGTTCTATTTGTGAATACACTGGGACCAGGAAGATCAGGGCCTGCGGTTCTGTTCTATTTGTGGATACACTGGGGCCAGGAAGATCAGGGCCTGCGGTTCTGTTCTATTTGTGAATACACTGGGACCAGGAAGATCAGGGACTGCGGTTCTGTTCTATTTGTGAATACACTGGGACCGGGAAGATCAGGGCCTGTGGTTCTGTTCTATTTGTGGATACACTGGGGCCAGGAAGATCAGGGCCTGCAGTTCTGTTCTATTTGTGAATACACTGGGACCAGGAAGATCAGGGCCTGCAGTTCTTTTGTATTTGTGGATACACTGGGACCAGGAAGATCAGGGCCTGCGGTTCTTTTGTATTTGTGGATACACTGGGACCAGGAAGATCAGGGCCTGCGGTTCTTTTGTATTTGTGGATACACTGGGACCAGGAAGATCAGGGCCTGCGGTTCCTTTGTATTTGTGGATACACTGGGACCAGGAAGATCAGGGCCTGCGGTTCTTTTGTATTTGTGGATACACTGGGACCAGGAAGATCAGGGCCTGCGGTTCTGTTCTATTTGTGGATACACTGGGGCCAGGAAGATCAGGGCCTGCAGTTCTGTTCTATTTGTGAATACACTGGGACCAGGAAGATCAGGGCCTGCAGTTCTTTTGTATTTGTGTATACACTGGGACCAGGAAGATCAGGGCCTGCGGTTCTGTTCTATTTGTGGATACACTGGGACCAGGAAGATCAGGGCCTGCGGTTCTGTTCTATTTGTGGATACACTGGGGCCAGGAAGATCAGGGCCTGCGGTTCTGTTCTATTTGTGAATACACTGAGACCAGGAAGAGCAGGGCCTGCGGTTCTGTTCTATTTGTGAATACACTGGGACCAGGAAGATCAGGGCCTGCAGTTCTGTTCTATTTGTGGATACACTGGGACCAGGAAGATCAGGGCCTGCGGTTCTGTTCTATTTGTGGATACACTGGGGCCAGGAAGATCAGGGACTGCGGTTCTGTTCTATTTGTGAATACACTGGGACCGGGAAGATCAGGGCCTGTGGTTCTGTTCTATTTGTGGATACACTGGGGCCAGGAAGATCAGGGCCTGCAGTTCTGTTCTATTTGTGAATACACTGGGACCAGGAAGATCAGGGCCTGCAGTTCTTTTGTATTTGTGGATACACTGGGACCAGGAAGATCAGGGCCTGCGGTTCTTTTGTATTTGTGGATACACTGGGACCAGGAAGATCAGGGCCTGCGGTTCCTTTGTATTTGTGGATACACTGGGACCAGGAAGATCAGGGCCTGCGGTTCTTTTGTATTTGTGGATACACTGGGACCAGGAAGATCAGGGCCTGCGGTTCTGTTCTATTTGTGAATACACTGGGACCAGGAAGATCAGGGACTGCGGTTCTGTTCTATTTGTGAATACACTGGGACCGGGAAGATCAGGGCCTGTGGTTCTGTTCTATTTGTGGATACACTGGGGCCAGGAAGATCAGGGCCTGCAGTTCTGTTCTATTTGTGAATACACTGGGACCAGGAAGATCAGGGCCTGCAGTTCTTTTGTATTTGTGGATACACTGGGACCAGGAAGATCAGGGCCTGCGGTTCTTTTGTATTTGTGGATACACTGGGACCAGGAAGATCAGGGCCTGCGGTTCTTTTGTATTTGTGGATACACTGGGACCAGGAAGATCAGGGCCTGCGGTTCCTTTGTATTTGTGGATACACTGGGACCAGGAAGATCAGGGCCTGCGGTTCTTTTGTATTTGTGGATACACTGGGACCAGGAAGATCAGGGCCTGCGGTTCTGTTCTATTTGTGGATACACTGGGGCCAGGAAGATCAGGGCCTGCAGTTCTGTTCTATTTGTGAATACACTGGGACCAGGAAGATCAGGGCCTGCAGTTCTTTTGTATTTGTGGATACACTGGGACCAGGAAGATCAGGGCCTGCGGTTCTTTTGTATTTGTGGATACACTGGGACCAGGAAGATCAGGGCCTGCGGTTCTTTTGTATTTGTGGATACACTGGGACCAGGAAGATCAGGGCCTGCGGTTCCTTTGTATTTGTGGATACACTGGGACCAGGAAGATCAGGGCCTGCGGTTCTTTTGTATTTGTGGATACACTGGGACCAGGAAGATCAGGGCCTGCGGTTCTGTTCTATTTGTGGATACACTGGGACCAGGAAGATCAGGGCCTGCGGTTCTGTTCTATTTGTGAATACACTGAGACCAGGAAGATCAGGGCCTGCGGTTCTGTTCTATTTGTGAATACACTGGGACCAGGAAGATCAGGGCCTGCGGTTCTGTTCTATTTGTGGATACACTGGGAGCAGGAAGATCAGGGACTGCGGTTCTGTTCTATTTGTGGATACACTGGGACCAGGAAGATCAGGGCCTGCAGTTCTGTTCTATTTGTGGATACACTGGGACCAGGAAGATCAGGGACTGCGGTTCTGTTCTATTTGTGGATACACTGGGACCAGAAAGATCAGGGTCTGCGGTTCTGTTCTATTTGTGGATACACTGGGACCAGGAAGATCAGGGCCTGCGGTTCTGTTCTATTTGTGAATACACTGGGACCAGGAAGATCAGGGCGTGCGGTTCTGTTCTATTTGTGGATACACTGGGAGCAGGAAGATCAGGGACTGACACCGCGCACCTACACTATATGGATGCATTGCAAGATAGAGGTGGTGCTGCTTCATGCTTTGTTTATTGGAACCTATCACTGCTCAAGTTTCATTAGAACTGCACCATTAATTGGTTGCAATGAGCAACAAATGAGCAACAAAGACAGTTTCTCTTTTAGACTCTTTAAAAGTCCGCACCATAATATGTTTCTGAAGAAAGGACTCTTCATTTCAAGTACCTGAACAGATATGTTAGCAGTGGGACAGTTTGTTCGGATATTCAAATGAGATGTCCAGGATTTGATAAAAAAATAAAATAAAAAGAAGGCTTACTTTTTATACATAGCACTGTGTTGGATCTTGTATTGTACTTCATCTCTATTGACTTTAATAGGGACAAGTTACAATACCAGATACAGCCCATGGATAGATATGACAGGGTTTTTATATAAACATAACAGTTTTTCCCCCTGAAAACTCTGAACTATACTCCAGTCAATGATGGCATACATATGGTAAATAACTTTGGCTTTGACAGTCACTCATGTGAAATATGGTAGATACAGAACCAGGTCCAGTAATCAGTTTGCTATTTATGTGACCACTTTTTGTATTCCTATTATTCTTTGACTTGCATGGCAATACATTACATCATTCTTTCATTTGTTCTATATTAACCTATGGTCAGTGTAACATTGCAGTTACTTGTCATGGTAATTGTCTGTATTCTCAGAACATTAATTATATCTCTCGTTATTTCTTCCCTAATTGGGCACAAGACAGGGTTCCCTGTAGTGTTTCCCAAGTTTCCAAACTTAAGTAAATTACAGTTTCTGTTTCTCCATCCAAAGAAAAGTGTAATGAACATCTGGGGGATACCGGGAGCTGTGGGATTATTAGTAATGTCTCCGAGCAGTACAGTTAGCTTCTCAGGCTGATGTAATCATTCATTTAGATTCTAAGTTCAGATGCATTGACAAAAGTTTATTCTTTATTCTAGTAATCGTATTTTATTACAATGTCAAATATAATAATATTAATGATAATAATAATAATGATGATAATAATAATAACAATAGTGGGAATAGCCTTACAGTAGAAGTGGTAGCTGCAAGGCTATTCCCACTATTATTATTTTTCATAACACAGTTCACCATCCTTTCACAATCTGTATCCATATAATATATGAATAAAAAAAGTGAATAAGACCAATAACAAAATCAGCTAGTGCTAACACCCAATTATTAACCCCGTACCCACCACCACAGGAATACCGGAAAGAATTGGTACCAAAGGGTCCAGAGCATCAAAATTGTTACTCCCGGGCCTAGGCAGTAACAATCTGGATGTTATTTAGGCTGGACTTTAGCCTTGCCCACCCTGGTAAGGTACATCAGGCAGTTGCTGCATTGTTGTTATCTGACAAAGAATAAAAATACGGGAAACCACACTTTTTTTTTAAAAACATAATAAAAATGAAAGAATAACACAAAAAGCTTAGTAATGGACTTGACTCATATATTATTACAAAAAAAATTCCCCCACAAGTCCTAATTAACCATTTTATTGAAATAAAAAAGGCAGGTAATCAATGTAGTCCATGGAATCCGATGTAGTCCACAGGCTACACGGATGTGCAATAAAATAAATTGTGAAATAGAGGAAAAGAAAAACATGAAAAATGGGTTAGTACATTTAGAGCGCCCATAAACCAGTGTGTTCAAAACAGGGAGCCTCCAGGTATTGCTAAACTGCAATCCCCAGCCTTTGGCAGTCTGGGAATGATGGAGGTTGTTGTTTAGCAACAGCTGGAGGTTTCCTGTTTGAAAACACAATGCCAAAAAAGGTCTGTTCACATTATGTGAAATGCAAAATTAGAACAAAGTCATACTCACACCTTGCCTCTGGGCTGTAACTCCAACTCTAATGATGTCATCATTAGAGGCAGGGCTAGAATGGACTAGGCTGGGACATAGAAACATAGAATGGCATAGGTAACAAATTTAGCTATACAGGGCCTAGTATAATATAAAACTTACATTATCTTCACCAGTGTAATCACCTTCTGATCACTATATATAAGAATTCTTTAAAAAGGTAAGCAATTCTGTGCTAAAGTCACCAGACCTCTCATTGACTTTTCTCACTAATCTATTAAGGTCATTTCCAACTGGCCACTATAAGCTATGCCTCCAAAGTCTCAGGCTCCATTACAAACCAACCCACCCCTAAAGGAGATCTTGATAAATGTTTTAAAAAAATCCTCCTGTAATCCATCCGCTTTAGTTATAGTAACCAAGATGTGGAATGTTCTCACAATGCTCTGCCTGTCACAGGCTCTTTCTTACAACAGTTAAGTCCAAAACATTAAAGGGGTACTCCGCACCCCTAGACATCTTATCCCCTATCCAAAGGATATGGGATGAGATGTCAGATTGCCGGGGTCCCACTGCTGGGGACCCCCGGGATCTCTGCTGCAGCACCCACCTGGATGGCTTCCACCTCACACGGGAACGCTGGAGGCTTCGGATCCCGACCACAATGGCGAACGAGTGTGACGTCACGACTCCTCCCCATGTGACGTCACACCCCGCCCCCTCAATGCAAGTCTACCTGTTAAGGACCCAGGGCATGCCTGTACGCTCTTTTACCTGTTAAGGACCCAGGGCGTGCCTGTACGCTCTGAGCCCGCTCCTGTTCTATAATGCGGGGCCACAGCGTGGCTAAGAGCGAGCGGCACTGATTGCGGTGCCGCACGCTATTAACCCTTTAGAGTTCAAAGTTGAATGCAGTGTCTAAAGTGAAACTAAAACATTGCCGGCTAGCTCAGGGGGTTGTTCGGGATCGCTGCGGCGAAATCGCGGCATCCCGAACAGCTGAGACACAGCAGGGGGGTCCCTTACCTTGCCTCCTCGTGTCCGATCGCCAAATTACTGCTCAGTGCCTGAGATCCAGGCATGAGCAATCAAGCAGCAGAATCATCGATCAATGGTTTCCTATGAAATGTTTCCTATGAATGTAAAAGATCAGTGTGTGCAGTGTTATAGCCCCCTATGGGAGCTATAACATTGCAAAAAAAAAGTGAAAAAAAAGTGAATAAAGATCATTCAACCTCTTTGCTAATAAAAGTTTGAATCACCCCCCTTTTCCCATTTAAAAAAAACTGTGTAAATGAAAATAAATGAATGTGGTATTGCCGCTTACGGAAATGTCCGAATTATAAAAATTTATCATTAATTAAACCGAACGGTCAATGGTGTACGCGCAAAAAAATTCCAAAGTCCAAAATAGTGTATTTTCGGTCACTTTTTATATCATGAAAAAATGAATAAAAATAGATCAGAAAGTCCAATCAATACAAAAATGATACCGCTGAAAACTTCAGATCATGGCGCAAAAAATGAACCCTCATACCGCCCCATATGCAGAAAAATAAAAAAGTTATAGGTGTTAGAAGATGACAATTTTAAACATATACATTTTCCTGCATGTAGTTATGATTTTTTCCAGAAGTACGACAAAATCAAACCTACATAAGTAGGGTATAATTTTAATCGCATGGACCTACAGAATAAAGAGAAGGTGTCATTTTACCAAAAAATTTACTATGTTGAAACAGAAGCCCCCAAAAGTTACAAAATTGCGTATTTTTTTTCAATTTTGTCTCACAATGATTTTTTTCCGTTTCGCCGTAGATTATTGGGTAAAATGACTGATGTCATTACAAAGTAGAATTGGTGGCGCAAAAAATAAGCAATCATATGGATATTTAGGTGCAAAATTGAAAGAGTTAGGATTTTTTAAAGGTAAGGAGGAAAAAACTAAAATGCAAAAACAGAAAAACCCCGGGTCCTTAAGGGGTTAAGCCTTTTTCTGCCCTAGACCACCAAGAATACTGGCAATAATCCCTTCTCTAAACCATTAACTACCCTTGCTAGTTATTTATAACTTAATGTTTGGTACTATACAGCAATATTTATTAGCACCTGTTTGAAGGAAGTAGTTTAGGTAGAGTAGTGCCAAAGAATTGACACACTTATTAGCGTCAAAGCCTTTGAGGGAACTTGGACACTGCTCCCATTGTTAAAATCAAATATTATGTATTGGATTAAGTATTGGATTAAGTCAGTAGGAAACAGCTTGTAATTTTGTACATTCCAAACAAACAAACAAAAGTGTGAAGAATTAAATTTAACAACAATCAAATAGGCGACATTTAGAATGTATATTCCATCAATTATTGTAAGCCACAAGGTGGCACCAAATACCAAGAACAGCACAACAGTTGCAATACTTGCATTATAAAAGATTAACAATATGGACTGTTTTTTTTTTCTTTTCTTTTAGCAATACAACAGAAAACCAAACCAAAGTTATTGCACAATATATTTAACACAAGGATTATTGATAGGCTTTAATGCAACTGCTATTTACAAATTTGCTTTGCATTGCAATTTTCCATTGTGTTTTTTTAATTCATATGCTGAAAACCATCATCAGGGTTTGGGAAGTGGTGGGCCCTGAGGGGCGTGGAGCACATTTTATGGGATAAAACACATTGACATGGTCATGAGGATGCTTCACACAGAAGTATAACATGCAAGTACAGCAGAAGCTGGGGTGACAAATAAAGTTGCAAGTGCCAAAATTCTTGTGCAATTTGTTTAAATGATTTGTACCACATTTTAATGCCTTTTAGAGACTTTTAAACACTTTTGCATTTTGTTCGACAAGAAGGTGTGACTTAATGGCCAGCAGGCATGGCTTTTCAATAAACAGGGGTGGCTTAAATGAGCACATTTGTGGTGTAAAAGTAAGCCAACTTATATATGGTGCAAAATTAGACTAGACAGTCAAAAGATGATCAAGATTTATGAAACAGCCTGAGTCACTGTTATAAATCTGGTACGGCCTTGTGTTAAAGAGTAACTGTCATTTGGCTAAATTTTTTTTACATATCCTAGCGACTGTTGACGGTCTGAGTGTTCCGACCTCTGACGATCAGGAGAACGAGCTTGGAGAGGTCTGCACTGCCGCACACTCCTCTCCTGGCTCCGTGTCAGGTGATCGAAACACGCACAGAGATTTACATTGCGAGTTTGTCTTGATCACGTGACAATGTGGAGGGGGAGGTCTGAACACTTAGATTCTTGCAGGTCAAAACCTTTACATGTTGATAGGATCTGTGATTATGTAAAAAAAAATCCCTGAAAAAAATTGACTTAATCCACTAGCAAGGTCATACAGCTATCACTGAGAAAAACTGGCTAAAACCTAACTTTTAATGATTAGTAATGAAACCCATGTATGAAAAACAACAAAGATAATTGGTATGACGTGTATCAATAAAAATACAGTGGTTATTCAGAGGTCAGTGAAATAATAAATTCAAAAGTCACTCAAATGTGTCATGACTAATAAGCTCATTTAACAGTTTCCGGAACAGATGGAAATTATACTTAACTAAGGGCACCCTTTAAATACTGTCCCCTAAACACTGAATGTGTTGGTAAATCATCCGAGTCAATTATTTTTTAAGGAATCTGGTTTTTATTAATTTCAATAAACAAAATAAGAAAACAACAGTGAAATGGTCAGAGCGAAAGGTCACTCATAAATGATAAAGCATATAGGGCCACGCAGAGCTCTAACAAAAATGGTACAGATACAATGAAGCATAGTATGTGTCCCCACTGCAACGCATATAATAAAATACACAACTCCCAATATCCACAATCTGTTATTGGGGACATGTGTTCTGCAACCTAAGTACCTGCCCGTAGAGGGGCGGAATCAAAATGGTGACCCAGCCGTAAACGAGACAAAAAAGCCCCGTAGAATCGCTCAGACAAATAAAAAGGGTCAAGGTGGGGAAACAAAGACAAAAAGAAGAACATAAACAAGCAGGAAAGAGAAAAAGAAAAGAAAGAGAAGAAAAGACGACCAAAGAAGGAATGACAATACAAGGAAAAGAAAACTCAGTAGGGAAGAAGAGGGAAGGAGGGGAAGGTATGGCAGGAAAGAGGGAAGCGGGGGGAGGGGAGGGCAAGGAAGGGAGGAAGCAAAAAGGGGGAGTATCCCAGAATACAAAGGACCATTACGAGGGAGAAACCACCCAGAAGAGAAATTCCTGGGACTCCCGGAAGCTATACCATACACTAACAAAAATATCAGACTTCTTCGAGTCAGAGGCTACTAGTTCTTCTATTCTGTGGATCCTGTTCAAGGTCTCCACAAATTCCACCTGGGAGGGCATCTCAGAAGTGTGGCTCCAAGTAAGTGTCTCAGGAGACAATTCTTGGCTTTGGGAATGGATCCCGGAAGCAGGCAAAGGAGAGCAACCTTAGGGCCAGGCAACAGGGAAGAAGAAGACACCTTATTATAGAGCTCGGACACAGATTCCCAGAAAGGTAAAAGAAGAGAGCAGTCCCACCAAGTATGCAGATATGTAGCCACTGCCTACTTACAGCGCCAACAGGTGGTCGAGGCCGATGGACACACCTCTTGAACACGTACCAGGCAGCAATACCACCTAGATAAGATCTTGAAGTTACGTTCTTGGATCCTGGAAGAAATGGATGCCTTATGGGTTAGCAGGAACATACCAGATACATCCTCAGTGGCAAACTCACACCCCAAATCAGACTCCCATTTTAGAAGAAAACCTGGCTTAGCCGGTTGCTCCACCGCACTCCGTTGCACTCCATAGATTGCCGATATTGTATGAGAGGGGGATGAGGAAAGGACACACAACTGTTCAAAAGGCTTGAGGGGTCTCAGAAGCTGTTCCTTAGGGAATAGGCTAGAAAAATAATACCGGAGCTTCTCATAAGTACACCAGCCCCCAGGTCGCGCTGAGGAGAAGGAGCACAAGGGCAACAGTGACGTACCTGGAGTGACATCCAGAAGCCAAAGAAGTGCAGTCGGCTCACGGCCCATCAAAGACAACACGTCAGCGCTAGCTAAAAATGCTGGATTACTAAACAGGGGGGTTACAGGGCTAGGCCGAGTAGAAATAACAGGGGAGGCCAATAATGAATCTCAAATAGGTAACAGAACCCTGGAGAGATAGGGGAGAACACAACCTGATGGGTGGGAGGAAGGGGGAAGCCATGGGGGGGGGGGGGGAAGGGGGTGGCAGGGTGGAAAGGGGATCTCAAGACTTACCCATTGCTTGGGAGCAGCATATCACTGCCCTGTAGTACATGCGAAAGTCCAGCAACCCAGTCCCCCCTCTTTCCCTGCTTCAAACCAACAACTGGTGACGTAAGCGCCCCCCCCCCCCCCCCCGGAGACCAAACAAAGCGTGTTACAAAGGAGTGGAGTCTGGCAAAGAAGGAGGCAGGTATACGGGCTGGGAGAGTCTGCATCAAATGAGCCATGGGAGCACATCCATTTTAACTGTAGCCATCCTGCCGAAACAAGAAAGCGGGAGTGCCCCCCAGGAGGAAAGATCCTTCTCTAGGACCTGCAATAAGGGTAAGTAATTGACCTCGAACACTGTTAAGGTCTGCCACCAGGTGTATCCCTAGATATCGGAGAGAACGAGTCTGAGAGCACAAAGGAAATTGAGAAGAAATCCAAGCAAAGAGCTCAGGGGGCATGGAGACTTTAAGGAGCTCAGATTTATGAGTATTAACTTTGAAGTGACAAAGGTCCCCATACACCCCTAACTCCGCCAGGTCCGCGGGAATGGAAACATGGGGGAAGTAACATTTTAACAACAGGTCATCCGCGTATAAGGAAAGCTTATAGGAGCAGGAATGTAAGGAAAGGCCAGGAATGGACACGTTATGCCACAGTGCTGTCGCCAGATACTTCATGACTATAACATAAAGAAGGGAGGGAAGGGAACACCCCTGGAATGAAGAGAGTCCAGCGCGCCCCGGATACTAGAAATGAAGGAGTCCAGCACTGCAGTGAAGGCAGCTTTATTATGTGAGGAGCAAGCATTAAAAGCACACTAGTCAGACATGTTTCAAGCGCAAACGCTCTTCCTCGGTGACATCAGTGTGAGCACAGGTGAGCCATTATATACCCAATTCAAAGGGTGGGGCAAGGTGAAACAACGCCCATGTATCTGACATAACACTGATAGACAGGGATCGAGGTATACAGGTAAAATGCACATGCAGGATACAAAATACAAAATACAAAAGAAGTATATACCGTATATACTCGAGTATAAGCCGACCCGAGTATAAGCCGAGACCCCTAATTTCAACCCAAAATCCCAGGAAAAGTTATTGACTCGAGTATAAGCCTAGGGTGGGAAATACCTCATCCCCCCCTGTCATCATCCAGACCCGTCATTAACATCCTCATCATCCCCTTGTCATCATCCCACACATCCCCCCTTCATCATCCCCTTGTCATCATCCCACACATCCCCTTATCATCCCACACATCCCCCCTTCATCATCCCCTTGTCATCATCCCACACATCCCCTTATCATCCCACACATCCCCCCTTCATCATCCCCTTGTCATCATCCCACACATCCCCCCTTCATCATCCCCTTGTCATCATCCCACACATCCCCTTATCCCACACATCCCCCCTTCATCATCCCCTTGTCATCATCCCACACATCCCCCCTTCATCATCCCCTTGTCATCATCCCACACATCCCCTTATCATCCCACACATCCCCCCTTCATCATCCCCTTGTCATCATCCCACACCCCCCCCCTTCATCATCCCCACCCCCCTTCATCATCCCCACACCCCCCCCCCCTTCATCATCCTCTTCTCATCATTCGCCCTCAGTGGTCTTCAACCTGCGGACCTCCAGAGGTTTCAAAACTACAACTCCCAGCAAGCCCGGGCAGCCATCGGCTGTCCGGGCTTGCTGGGAGTTGTAGTTTTGAAACCTCCGGAGGTCCGCAGGTTGAAGACCACTGCGGCCTTCAACATGCGGACCTCCAGAGGTTTCAAAACTACAACTCCCAGCAAGCCCGGGCAGCCATCGGCTGTCCGGGCTTGCTGGGAGTTGTAGTTTTGAAACCTCCGGAGGTCCGCAGGTTGAAGACCACTGCGGCCTTCAACATCATCCAGCCCCCTCTCACCCCCTTTAGTTCTGAGTACTCACCTCCGCTCGGCGCTGGTCCGGTCCTGCAGGGCTGTCCGGTGAGGAGGTGGTCCGGTGAGGAGGTGGTCCGGGCTGCTATCTTCACTGGGGGCGCCTCTTCTCCGCGCTTTCGGCCCGGAATAGAGCCGTTGCCTTGACAACGACGTATCTGCGTCGTTGTCAAGGCAACGTGACTATTCTGAGGCCGGGCCCGAAGCGCTTAGAAGAGGCCTCCCCGGTGAAGATAGCAGCCCGGACCACCTCCTCACCGGACCACCTCCTTACCGGACAGCCCTGCAGGACCGGACCAGCGCCGAGCGGAGGTGAGTACTCAGAACTAAAGGGGGTGAGAGGGGGCTGGATGATGTTGAAGGCCGCAGTGGTCTTCAACCTGCGGACCTCCGGAGGTTTCAAAACTACAACTCCCAGCAAGCCCGGACAGCCGATGGCTGCCCTGGCTTGCTGGGAGTTGTAGTTTTGAAACCTCTGGAAGTCCGCAGGTTGAAGACCACTGCGGGTGGGGGAGTTCACTCGAGTATAAGCCGAGGGGGGTGTTTTCAGCACGAAAAATCATGCTGAAAAACTCGGCTTATACTCGAGTATATACGGTATATAAAAGTGTATCAAAATACATAAGTAAAATGTATAATACCACATACCAAAAAAGGCTAAAAACTAACAAAGGGTAACAGGACTAACAGGACAAAATATGTGAAATTAATAATGGAACAACAGTTCCCGTCGGATATTTAAACCTGTGGGACTGCGTGTTCCTAAAGTGAACTGCAAGAAAGCTTCTCTGTCAGCTAATTTTTTCCTGATACATCCTCCTCTAATGTTAGATTTAACAAGTTCGATAGCATAGATGGTAAAGCCACTCGTATTACCATGATGCACAGTTTGAAAGTGAGCAGATGCAGCTGATCTGTGTCTGCTCGATGTGGTAGTACTGTCATTCAAATGCTCTAACGCTCTGGTTTTTAACTTTCTGGTTGTGTAACCCACATACTTAAGTTGACAGAGTGAGCATTCTATGATGTACACCACATTGGTATAATTACAATTAATATATGACTTTATGGAAAAAGTCCTGGTGCCATCGGCAGAGGTGAAAGTTTTTGTGGGTTTTGCATAATTACAAGTGCGGCATATTCACTTGAAAAAACCCTTTTGGGCTAACCAGTGTGAGTGACTGGATCTTTCACTCACCACCACACTTGGCGATAGCTGATCACCAAGTGTGGGGGCTCTTTTGGACACTACTTGGCATCCCTTACTCAGAAGGGATGATAGCGTTTCATCCCTCCTGAGGAAGTGAAGGTGTCTATTAATAATTTGTTTGATGTTATTGAAATAGGGTGAATAAGTGAGTGCCACAATGGGTTTTTTACTTTGTTTTGTTGGTGCGTGTTGTGGATTAACAAGAGCACTTCTATCCTTGTTGGCTACAATACCTTCAGCCCTATTTAACCCCTTAAGGACCGAAGGTTTTTCGGTTTTTGCATTTTCGTTTTTTGCTCCTTGCCTTTAAAAAATCAAAACTCTTTCAAATTTACACCTAAAAATCCATATGATGGCTTATTTTTTGCGCCACCAGTTCTACTTTGTAATGACGTCAGTCATTTTGCCCAAAAATCTATGGTGAAGCGTGAAAAAAAATCATTGTGCGACAAAATTTAAAAAAAAACGCTGTTTTGTAACTTTTGGGGGCTTCCGTTTCTACGTAGTACATTTTTCGGTAAAAATGACACTTGATATGTATTCTGTAGGTCCATATGATTAAAATGATACCCTACTTATATAGGTTTGATTTTGTCGGACTTCTGGAAAAAATCATAACTACATGCAGGAAAATTAATATGTTTAAAATTGTCATCTTCTGACCCCTATAACTTTTTTATTTTTCCGTGTATGGGGCGATATGAGGGCTCATTTTTTGCGCCGTGATCTGAAGTTTTTAACGGTACCATTTTTGCATTGATAGGACTTATTGATCACTTTTTATTCATTTTTAAATGATATAAAAAGTGACCAAAAATGCACTATTTTGGACTTTGGAATTTTTTTGCGCGCACGCCATTGACCGAGCGGTTTAATTAATGATATATTTTTATAATTCGGACATTTCCGCACGCGGTGATACCACATATGTTTATTTTTATTTTTATTTACACTGTGTTTTTTTTTTATTGGAAAAGGGGGGTGATTCAAACTTTTAATAGGGGAGGAGTTAAATGATCTTTATTCACTTTTTTTTTTCACTTTTTTTTGCAGTGTTATAGGTCCCATAGGGACCTATAACACTGCACACACTGATCTTCTATGTTGATCACTGGTTTCTCATAAGAAACCAGTGATCAACGATTCTGCCGGATGACTGCTCATGCCTGGATCTCAGGCACTGAGCAGACATTCGGCGATCGGACAGCGAGGAGGCAGGAAGGGGCCCTCCCGCTGTCCTGTCAGCTGTTCGGGATGCCGCGATTAGCCGCGGCTATCCCGAACAGCCCGACTGAGCTAGCCGGGAACTTTCACTTTCACTTTTAGCCGCGCGGCTCAGCTTTGAGCGCGCGGCTAAAGGGTTAATAGCGCGCGGCGCCGCGATCGGCGCTGCGCGCTATTAGAGGCGGGTCCCGGCTTCACTATGACGCCGGGCCCGCCGTGATATGACGCGGGGTTACTGTGTAACCCCGCGTTATATCAGAAGAGCAGGACCAAGGACGTACCGGTACGTCCTTGGTCCTTAAGGGGTTAAGGTATGATGGGAATAACCCCTATTAGACAACCTATTCTTTAAATCCTCGGCCTGAGATTTGTATGTGGTCATATCGGAGCAATTTCTCTTGAGTCTAGTGAACTCCCCTACTGGTATGGATCTGGTGGTGTGTAATGGATGATTGCTGTCAGCTCTGAGGACAGTGTTACCGGAGATGGGCTTGCGGTGAGTTGAGGTGGAAATTTGACTTGATGAGTTGGTGGTGAAGGTTAAATCCAAAAATGCCATGGTCTGTGAATCAAACTGGTATGTAAATTTAAGATTATATGGATTATCATTCAGATATGCAGCAAACAGTGGTACGGTCGCGACGTCCCCCTTCCAAATGAGGAGGAGGTCGTCAATGAAGCGACCGTACCACTGTATGCTGTTGGCAAATGGATTATCAGTAGTGAAGATGTAATTAGACTCCCAAAAGGACATAGTCAAATTGGCCAGGGATGGTGAGTGTTTGGCTCCCATGGAAACACCACTAGTCTGTACGTAGAATGTTCTATCAAATATGAAATAGTTGCGGGACATGAGGAACCAGATGACCATTTTGATAAATTCTTTAAGATCTGAAGTATATTGGCTGTGGGTATTAAGGTGGAATTCAAGAGCAGTCATGGCAACTACCCAAGGTATATTAGTGTACAGAGACACTACATCACAGGAGAGCCAATATGCGCCTGATGTCCACTGTACATTTTCCATGGCCCTCAAAACGTCCCTAGAATCCCTGAGATATCCCGGAACACGTTGTACCAGAGGTTGCAGTAGTAAATCAACCCAATTGGACAGTCGCTCCAACAAGGACCCACTGCTGGAAACAATGGGCCTCATGGGTGGAGGGATCGTCCCTTTATGGGTTTTGGGCAGGGCATACATAACCGGAATGACTGGTTCGTTCACGAAGAGATAATCTCTATCCCTCCCAGTGATGACCCCAGTGCAACACCTTCATCTAGTAGTTTGGATAGCTCAAGTTGAAATTTCATGGTGGGATCAGCAGTAAGTTTTTGGTATGTGGTGTGATCCCGCAACAGGGTATTGATTCCCTCAACATACATATCCTTATTCATAACCGTTACCAAACCCCCTTTGTCAGACATCCTGATGATAATATCATCATAAGTGGTTAATTCTTGTAGAGCAGTACGCTCCTTATGAGTAAGGTTGTCTGACCTGGGGGGAGTGGCAGAAAGCGGTGTTACCAAGGGAGATGAGATCCTCCTCTACCGCGGCCTGGAACAGATCCATACCGTCAGTGCGGGAGGACAGGGGGTAAAATGAGGGATTTTTGTTGACATGCATGAAATTTTTGTATACAACCTCAGCTTGTTGAACATTATGAGCATTCAGCTCAGTGAGTTGACTCAAAGTAATCTGGTCAGGAAATGATTGTCCCTGAAACTCATTATTAGCATGCATATGGGAATGAGAATCAACTATGTAAATAGAATCCTCACTGAAAAAATGTCCATCTCAGAGGAGCTGAAGGTAACCTTCTGCAGGGGTGTGCGTTTTTTATATCCACGTTTCTTATTTTTTAATATCGATCTGGGCTGCATGCGAGAATTGTCCCAGCGACCCCAGTCATATTGTTGCTTAAGTTCAAAGTCCCGCATATCCCTCTGCAACTTGATTTTCTTAGACTCCATAATACCCTCCTCTAACTTGGCAATGCGATCATTAGTAACTTTTAATAAATCAGAAAAGTCTGCCATACCTTGGAATGGCTCCAATTCTTGTTGTAGCTTGGAAATGTCCTCATTCAGGGTTTCCAATTTCTTGGTCTCATATTTAACAATGATATTCATGAATCGATTGGAGCAGACCGTGATGGCCTCGTGCCATTCCATCAGCATTTCTTCGCAATAGATGGTTGTAGGGATCTTTTTAATTCTTAAGCCCCTTGGGATTATGTCCTTGGAGATGTAATTAGACAGCGTGGTACAATCCCATCAAATCCTGGTTTCTTGTAGTTGTAACCTTTCAAGGTTGTGCATTAGAACCCGAAGGTTCACTGTAGAAGTGTCCACAGATTCAGACCCGGCAAACAGGTTAGCAGCTTTCTGTGCCCGATCCATGGTAACAGTGGAAGGTGCAGTCGAACTCATGATGCCGATCCACGTAGTAGTGTGTACGCTTGCTCTGTGAGGGCAGATTACTCTCACTAGATCTCACTGTTGCAGGCTGCTGGGAGGGAGCACGAGAGAGCCGGTAGCAAACAGCAAAGGAATGAAGAGAGTCCAGCTCACCTCCCGTGTCGTGCTATGCACGGACCGGTGCCCGGCCAGGCGCCCCGGATACTAGAAATGAAGAAGGAGTCCAGCACTGCAGTGAAGGCAGCTTTATTATGTGAGGAGCAAGCATTAAAAGCACACTAGTCAGACATGTTTCAAGCGCGAACGCTCTTCCTCGGTGGGATCAGTGTGAGCACAGGTGAGCCATTATATACCCAATTCAAAGGGTGGGGCAAGGTGAAACAACGCCCATGTACCTGACATCACACTGATAGACAGGGATCTAGGTATACAAGTAAAATGCACATGCAGGATACAAAATACAAATTACAAAAGAAGTATATATATAAAAGTGTATCAAAATACATAAGTAAAATGTATAATACCACATACCAAAAAAGGCTAAAAACTAACAAAGGGTAAAAATTAGGAAAAAATTAGCTGACAGAGAAGCTTTCTGGCAGTTCACTTTAAGAACACGCAGTCCCACAGGTTTAAATATCCGACGGGAACTGTTGTTCCATTATTAATTTCACATATTTTGTCCTGTTAGTCCTGTTACCCTTTGTTAGTTTCTAGCCTTTTTTGGTATGTGGTATTATACATTTTACTTATGTATTTTGATACACTTTTATATATATACTTCTTTTGTATTTTGTATTTTGTATCCTGCATGTGCATTTTACCTGTATACCTCGATCCCTGTCTATCAGTGTGATGTCAGGTACATGGGCGTTGTTTCACCTTGCCCCACCCTTTGAATTGGGTATATAATGGCTCACCTGTGCTCACACTGATGTCACCGAGGAAGAGCGTTCGCGCTTGAAACATGTCTGACTAGTGTGCTTTTAATGCTTGCTCCTCACATAATAAAGCTGTCTTCACTGCAGTGCTGGACTCCTTCTTCATTTCTAGTAAGGGAACACCCCTGTCTCGTCCCATTATGAATGAAAAAGGGTGTAGATAAGGCACCATGTACTTTAACCTGAGCCGTGGCTCCACGATACAGAGCCATAATATGTCCATGAAAATCGGGACCCATACCTAAATGAGCTAAGGCCAAATTTAAAAAATCCCATTCCACCCTATCGAAGGCCTTTTCGGCATCAATAGAAAGCAAGCTGAGGGGAAGACCACAGGATCTGGTGGTGGCAATGAGGGAACACATTTTCAAGGTGTTGTCCCTAACCTCCCTAAAGCAAAGCCCACTTGATCAGTATGAATAAAAGATGGGAGCAAGGGACCAAGACGAAGAGCTAGAATCTTGGAATAAATTTTGATATGGGTCTATAATTGCTACAACAAGTGGGGTCCCTGATGGGTTTAGGGATCACAGTGATATGGGGTGAGAGAGCCTGAGGAGGAAAAGAAGCACCGTCCACAACAGAGTTAAATGCCCGCAATAAAAGCGGAGATACCAATTCCGAGAATATCTTATAGAAATGGTCTGTGAAGCTGTCAGGTCCAGGGCTCTTCCCATTTTTAAGACCCTTGATGACTTCCAACACCTCATCAGACTCCAGTGGATGTTCAAGGTGATCCTATTTATCAGGTGGTAGAGAAGGGAGATGATGTTTAGTAAGATATTGCTCAATTTTACTATGAAGGACAGAAGGTGGGAGATCAGCAAATTTACCCCTTATATTATACAATGATTGGTAATAGGAATGAAACCCTGCTAAGATTTGTTGCGTGGCCTGAACTTTACCCAGGGTGGGAGAATTTAGTGAGAGAACATGAGAGGAGGAAGTCCTGGGATGTAAGGCCCGGGACAACCAGGAGCCACACTTGTCGGCATACTCATAGTAGCCACGATCGAGACAATTGAGCAGTTGCTGCTATACTGTCGAAATTTGAGCCCGAGTCACATCCGAATAAGTACGCTTATTAGAGGACTCTAAAGAGGCTAAAGTTTAAAACGGGGAACGGAACTTCTAACCATTAGCCCGTTTCAGGCGAGTCCCATGAGCTAAAAAAATACCACGGATCGTACATTTTAAGGCCTCCAATTAAAGAGGTGATGCAGTGGGCTCAGATGGATGGATCTCCAAAAATTCAAAGATAGTACGACCCATCTCAGCAGCACATAAAGTGTCTTGTAGTAAGTTATCATTGAGTCTCCACGAAAAGGCTTGAGGACCGCCCTGGGAAAATTGAAACCTGGCAAGAATTGGGGCATGGTCTGACCATACTATAGAATCAATAAAGGCCCTGGGGGAAGTGGATAGTAAAGAATGGCTAACGAAAATCATATCTATACGATTGTAAGAATTGTGTGCAGGTGAAAAATAAGTGAAGTCCTTAACTCCCGGATAAACCACCCTTCACACACCATCTTGCGGAGTCTAGAGTGCAGCATAGGACAGAGAAGACTTACTGGTCGAAAAATCAAGCTCGGGATCCCACACCCAGTTGAAGAAGCCACCAAGAATAATCTGTGAAGATCCAGAAAACTCATCCAACAGAGAAAGAACTCTGGAGGCAAAAGCCACTTTTCCCTGGTTCGAGAAGTAAACAGAAGCAACTGTAAACAGACGGGAGGCATATGAAAACAGCAAAAACAAATAACGACCCAGGGGGTTACTAGAAGACTGCAGAATAGGGGGCTGAAACGACCTATGAAAGGCGATAGATACACCTTTGGACTTGGCCTCGGCAGTAGTGGAATGAAACCAAACAGGATATTGGCGGTCCCGTATGACCGGACAGGCCGAGGTCCTTAAGTCTCCTGGAAGAGAGCCACTGAGACCTTATGACGCTTTAAATTACGGGAAATTTGCTGCCTCTTCTCAGGGTGGTTAAGACCTGTTACATTAAAAGAGCAAATGGAAATGTGGTGTCCCGGTACCATATTGTATACGTTACCTTTATAGAGGTGCCCATAGTCAGAGTCCCTAGGACGTCGGGGTCCCTCTTCTGTAGTTTTCCCCTTGTCACCCCTCAGTTAGTCAATGACTATATAGAAGTTCTTATAAGTATAAAAAAATGTATATATTTAATTGCCTACCTATTCAAGCGTAGCAGGACCTGCGGGTCACGTGATTAGGTTAGAACTCTATGGTTTTGCTACAGAACCTTTGGAGGTTCCCGTGACGTGTTCACCCACAATACACTGTAACGGTGAGTGACAGTTGTTACGGACCAATCCAAAACGGCCAACCCCTGCCCATATAAGGGACCTGCGCCATCTTGATCCCTCTCTTGGGTTGCTGACTCTGGAAGAGGTAGGACCTCCGCAGATTACAAGATGATTTACTAGGCCAAGGCCTTGCGGCCTAGGCCACTAACATAGCGGATAGACTAAGCAATTCCCCGCTACTCATCGCAAGATCACTGGACCTAAACGCACCCCTAAATCCAGCGGATCTCTGCTATACAATCCTTAAGAAGCTAAATTGACCTTACCTGATCCCAACCAACTGTAAATCGCTGCTCAGCCATATCTGTAGAGACTTTGTTATCTGGACTGTTCCTATTGCTGCATGTACTTAAGTAAAAGTTCCAGCAAGTTTTCAGTTAACAGTGGTTGTGGACAATCCTTTATTTCTGCATCACCTATTGCTCTTGGGAATGGTGGCAATAGGCCTATCAAGAATACAGCATTTAACCCTCACCCTGGCGTCACGAGTGACAAGGGTTAACAGCGCCCTTAACTATCCTGAACAGCAACAGTATAGTGGAGTTACAAGTTGAGAGAAAGAGCTGAAGTCAGCGCGGGGCCTTCCTGCGTGCGTGATCCAGAGACCCTGCCCACTGAAGCCCTCAGTGCCGCGGCGGCCATTTTGTTAGAGTCTAGGGTCGAAGACCAAAAAAGGGAGATAGCTCAGCGCGGGAAAAGGCGCAGAGTGCGACAGCGGGTTGGAAGTTGTAAAGAGCCGGAACAGTACGTGACTATGAGACACCAGATTGACAAATTGAAGTCCTATATAGAGTCACTTCAGCTGCCGATCAACACACTCAAATTTCAACTAAAGGTTATTGAGTTTCAAGTGACTGCTCTCAAATTTGAAATCTACGCTCTCAAGTTCCAGATTAGAGAACAACTGCATATCTCCTCGGGACCTAGGAGTCCAAGATTTATTTAAAGGGCCAGCATACCAAATACAAAAATGTCAGAACCTGCAGCGCCACAGTCCCCACCTGAGCAACAAGGGGGCGATGCTCCAGTGACCCCACCAATGGGGTCTCCACCACTAGTCAGAAGGGTGCTGCCGCCTTCACCAACGCTGTCTACCTCACAAATACGTGCTCTCCCTGTGATTCCAGCAAGACCTTCGTCACAGGCAGAGCAGGATCCAGCAAGTCCACCTCCAGCCTCTCCCTATATATTGGGAGCCCCTGTTGCTGCACCTGTCTTCTTGGGGAATCCTGTGCTTCCCACCTACAATGGTGATCCTTTTACATTGAGAGACTTTAAAGAAAAGTTCTACAGCCTCTTCAGATTTTATGCATTACCACCCCATCAACAGATACAGTTGCTTCTGGGACAGCTCCAGGGTCCTGCCATGGATGAACTTTGCACCTGGCCAGCGGCTGACAAAGCCACAGTGGGACAGATTTTTTAAGGACTTTCGCAGGTGTTTGAATCTCATTCCCGCTCTGAGGTACGCCTCAAACTATATGAACGACGTCAGAAACCAGGTGAGACTCTCAGAGCATATGCAGTAGCGTTACAGAGCGCAGTAGAGGCGGTGCATAAGCTGGACGGCATTACGCCTGATCAGGGCAACCGAGTACTGATGGACCGTTTTATAGAAGGGGCACTGAACAAATGGGACAAAGCCCAACTTAGGATGCTAGCTATGCAAAATCCTGACATGGCCTTCCCAGCTTTTAAGAGACTAGCAGTTAAAGTGATCGAATCAGGACCCCAGACAGAGGAGGCTAGTGTTCCCACTACAGAATCTCTGGGGCCCTCACCCCAGTCACCTGCCCCTTCTCAGCCTGCCTTTTTAACACCTTCTTCTAGCCCTTGGACAGCTGATCTACAAGACATTGAACAGTTAGCCAAGGCCTTTAAGGATATGGCCGTCCGGCCCAATCCCTCTAGACCTGCAACACTTCCACCTAAGAAACCTGACCCCGCCCTGCTGATCCACCTAATACTCCTCCTGTGAGACCGCCTGGAAGTCAGAGACCTTTCTGTAGTTATTGTAACAAGAATGGACACTGGAAGAGCCAATGCTGGGCTTTAAATGGGCGTCCCCTGGGTCGAGGACCGCACCCCAGGAGTAGCTGCTGAAGGTCCAGAACCAACTGGTGACAAGAAAGGACTGTCTATGTATGTTGCTCCTTGCCCTTATGTACAGGTGATAGTTGAAGGTATCCCGTTGCAAGCTCTAATAGATACGGGGTCTCAGGTGTCCACTATTCCACAGGGAGTTTTCTATAAGTGTTGGGGTCCAGAAAGGTTGTGTGAGCCTAAGGAAGCGGAGTTTAGAGTAATCGCAGGGAACGGGAAACCAGTACCCAGCCATGGCTACTGGGAGCCCACGGTGAAGGTGGGAGAGCATGTGTTAGAAAGGCAGGGTGTGATTGTCAGTGTTAGGGATGAAGGGGCAGCTGACTTCATCTTAGGAATGAACATAATGAGGCACTGTTTTGATGATATTGTCTGTGCACTGCATGCATGTCTCCCTCACTTGTCACTTCCAGGCCAGCGAGCTGCGCAACACCACCTCAAGATACTCCAAGCAGAACAGAAGTTTGTGAATCATCTGTCGAGATGATGAAATCTGTCGAGTCAGGATTCAAGATATATACGTGCTGTTACTCTGCAGCCACAAACGGAGACAGTTATTTGGTGTCGTGCCCGACCTGGGGTGAAAAATCAAGATTACCAAGCGCTCTTGGAGCCCATCATGCTGGAAGATTGTCCCTTGGTGCGAGCAGCTAGAAGCCTGGTAACAGTACATAATGGGAAAGTTTCGATAAGGCTCATTGATCTCTCTGAAGTTGCTGTCCGGCTACCCAGTATACCCATGTGGCTAAATTGCACCATTTAGATGCAAGAGATGTGATCTCGAAGTCACAAGTGGCCCAACGAGGACCTGATCAGAATCCTGCGGAACCTTGGTGGGGTCAACTACAAACAGGGGACGAAGATACCCCCAGGGAACAGGTGGAAGGAGTTATCCAAGTCGCTAAACAATATCAAGAAGCTTTCAGCAAGTCCCCCACAGACTTTGGCAGGTCTACGATGATCAAACATTGGATTCTCACTGGGGACAGTTCACCCATTAAGGAGAGGCATCGCCCCGTGGCTCCTGGGATGTATCAGACCATAAAAAAAATGCTTGTGGAAATGAAGGAGGCTGATGTTATCCAGGAAAGCCAGAGTCCTTGGGAAGCACCTTTTGGTCCTTGTGAAGAAAAAGGATGGGACTAGCCGTTTTTGTGTAGACTACCGGAAATTGAACGAAATAACTCGCAAGGACGCCTACCCTCTCCCCCGTATTGAAGAATCCTTGACTGCATTGGGGTCCGCCGCCTACTTTTCCACACTGGACTTGACAAGTGATTACTGGCAGGTACCAATGGCAGAGGAGGATAGAGAGAAGACAGCATTTGTGACTCCCATGGGACTCTTCGAGTTCAAAAGCATGCCCTTTGGACTGTGCAATGCACCGGCTACTTTCCAACGCTTAATGGAGCGATGTTAGGGACATCTCAACTTCCAGAGTGTTCTGTTGTATTTAGATGACGTCATTGTCTATTCCAGGATGTATCAGGAACACCTGGACCACCTGAAAGAAGTTTTCCAAGTCCTTATCCAACGTGGACTCAAAGTTCAGCCCTCCAAGTGTCATTTGTTGAAGCTGCAAGTGCACTACCTGGGACATGTCGTCAGTATCCAAGGAGTCCAGCCTAATCCTGATAAAGTGAGTGCTGTAAGAGAGTGGCCTACACCCAAGACAGTGTGAGACGTTCGAAGTTTCCTGGGATTTGCTTGTTATTACCGACGCTTCATCCCCCACTTTGCCCAAATTGCTGGACCCTTGACCGAGTTGCTGAGAGGCACTGCCCAGGAAAATTATAATGGGAGGTTACCCATACAGTGGGCTGAAGATCAAGAAAACGCCTTCCGAGCCCTGAAGTACCTCCTCACGGAACCCCCTATTCTGGCGTATCCTGACTACAGCCTGCCGTTCCGTCTGTATACAGACACTAGCTTCGAAGGTCTGGGAGCAGTCTTATCTCAGGTGCAAGATGGCAAGGAGAGAGTAATTGCCTACGCCAGCTGACACCTCCGAGGCGCTGAAAGGAATGACGACAACTAAAACTCCTTCAAACTGGAGCTCCTGGCCTTGGTCTGGGCCATTACTGAGAAATTTTAAGACTACCTGGCTGCTACCCCCTTCACGGTCTACACTGATAACAATCCCTTGGCCCATTTGAACACTGCTAAGTTGGGGGCTCTTGAACAACGCTGGGCCTCCCGATTGGCCAACTATGATTTCCACATCAAGTACCGCAGAGGAAAAACTAATGTTAACGCGGATGTACTTTCTCGCTCCGGGGGAAGCGCCTCCTGCTGAGGATGTGTGGGAAGATGTGGAGATGCCTCTCTTCTACCGAACGTTCGTGAGCCAGAGTGCTCTAACTGCCCAGGAGGGTGACGAACCTGGATCTCTCAAAGTCCCTGAAGATATAGCTACCTGGAAGATGCTTCAGGATGAAAGCCAGGTTATCGGGGACCTCTATTGCCTCCACAACAAAGTGCCCGCTCGGCTTTACAAGACACAAGGGGACTTTGAATTGAAACGGCTGTGGCGACAGAGGAGTCGCCTGTTCCTGCACAAGGGGTTGGTACACCGAAATTCCTTGGACCCAGTTTCCGGGGATCGTATACATCAGATTGTGGTCCCTAGAAGAGATGCAGCCATGGTCCTGAATGCCTATCATGACCAGCCCGGGCATTTCGGGGTTCATAAGACTGAAGTCACTGTCAGAAGAAGATTTTACTGGATAGGGATACAGGGAGACATCGAGGAATGGTGCGCTGAATGCTCCGTGTGCAATGTTATCAAGAATCCCCGGAGGGACGCAAGGGCCCCTTTACATCCCATCTGTATGGTGAGACCGAACCAGATTGTTGCCCTGGATCATGTGAAGTTGGCCCCCACTCGGTCTGGCTACTGCCACGCCCTGACCATGGTGGACCATTTCTCTAAGTGGGTGGTCGTGGTCCCTGTCAAGGACCTTACCGCCAAGATGGCTGCCCAGCTCTTCTATCGTCATTGGATCCAACCTCTGGGTTGTCCCAAATCGGTCCTCACGGATCGGGGAACCGCCTTTGAAGCCCAGTTGTTCGAAGAACTTTTCCAGTTGCATGACTGCAAGAAGCTCCGGATGATGGCCTACCATCCCCAGGGGAATGGGCTCTGTGAGAGGATCAATCAAGTGTTCATCCAAATACTTAGAGCTGCCTCTATCTCAAAGCATGAAGAGTGGCCCTGGTTGCTGCCTGAACTTCTGGAAATTTACAACAACACTGTTCACTGTTCTACAGGGTATACGCCCTTTTTTCTGATGATGGGCCGACACGGCCAATTGCCAAAGGATCGGACCTTTGGGCTGCAGGCCCCTTTTAACAATTCCCCTCAGGTTTCCCAAGGTTGGGTGTCGGAACATCAACAGAGGATAGAGGAGGCCAAAACATTGTTGAGAAGAAAATGGGCGAAGTGCAGGGCTGCCAGCAGAAAGATTATAATCGACATGCTTCAGCTCAAACCTTACAGCTTGGAGATAAGGTGTGGCTCCGAAAATTCCCTAGGACCCATAAATTGGACTCATTGTGGGAAACGGAATCCTATACCATTTCTGCGATCCCTTACCCTGAAACGGATGTATATGAGATACAGAAAGAAGGGTTCGAGCCGCAGGTGGTCCACAGAAACAGAATAAAAGTGTGCCTGAAAGAAGACGTGCTTGGACCACCTCCACCTACTCCACCTACTCCGCCTACTCCCCCTCTAGCAAGGCCAGTGAGAGAATATGTGCCGGGAGAAGGAATTCACCCCACTATGGACGTTCCTTTGTTCCCCTCTCATCAGCCTACCATGTATTGGGGTATACCATTTCCAGCTCCATCCAGCCAGTCGCCACTGGTTGTTCCACCCAGCCAGCTACCAATAGCTGTTTCTCCTTGCTCCAATGCTCTTGCAAGCTTGGAATTAAACATGTATTTCTAAAGGTAACCTAGGTAGGTTATACTGTTGTGTTCTAGGGGTAAGTAGCGTGTAGCCGATAGACCCTATTAGCCATCCTTATTGGTAGAGAGCCTCGGGCAAGCCAATATACCTTTCTGTGTACTAACAGGTGACTCATCGTGGCAAAAAAGAAAAATGTGGTGAGATTACAGGAATGTCTAAACAGCTTGAAACTAAATGTATAGAGAGCTGTACAAATGTCTAGTTAGCCTCATAAATGTTATAGAGAGCTATAATAAATGTTTAAGGAGCTAGAAACTAGATAGCTTCACAATGTCTAGATAGCTTCAAAATATCTAGATAGGTTCCTATTGTCTAGTCAAGATACTAGTAGGAGTATCCAGAGAATATGAATGTGTTTAATGTTTACTTAGGTTTTGCCAGGATGTATAGAGAAATTATATATATATATATATATATATATATATATATATATATATATATATATATATAATCCCGTTCTAGTCCTAGTTCCTCTGCCTTAGGGGACAGGCGTCGGGGTCGACTTATTTTAAGTAAGGGGGTTTGTGGTGTCCCGGTACCGTATTGTATACGTTACCTTTATAGAGGTCCCCATTAGAGATGTCGCGAATTGTTCGCCGGCGAACAGTTCCTGGCAAATTTAGCATGTTTGCATTCGCATCGCCGGGCGAACATATGTGAAGTTCGATCCGCCCCCTATACTTTAACATTGCAGTAAACTTTGACCCTGTGAGTCAGAGTCAGCAGACACATTACAGCCAATGAGCAGCAGTCCCTCCCTTCCAGACCCTGCTACCTCTTGCACAGATGCCATTTTACCCTCATTCAGCATGCTACAGGCTTAGGAAGTGGAGGATCAGAGAAGCTGCTCCTACTGTATAGGGAAAGCAATAGCTAGGTTGCTGGTAGGTGGTGTATTCAGCGTCCTATTTACTTCTAAAGCACTAGTGTAACATCTGCTTTAAGGACAGCACCCAAAAAAGCCCTTTTTAGGGCTGAAATATATCAGTCCGTGTGTCTTGCAACAGCTGGAGGCACCCTGGTTGGGAGGGAACCGCTGGTTAAAAGGGGTACTCCAGAATCAAACTTAAGTTCCTTCAAGCAACTAACTACTACAGTATTCAAAGGGCTGAAAGATATCAGTCCGTGTGTCTTGCAACAGCTGGAGGCACCCTGGTTGGGAGGGAACCGCTGGTTAAAAGGGGTACTCCAGTATAAAACTTAAGTTCCTTCAAGCAACTAACTACTACAGTATTCAAAGGGCTGAAAGATATCAGTCCGTGTGTTTTGCAACAGCTGGAGGCACCCTGGTTGGGGACCACTGCTTAAAAGGGGAACTCCGCTGGCAAGCTTTTTTGCTCATTGTCACACTAGTGCAAATCACATTTGGTGTGATAGCTGTGCAAATAAAAAAAAAAAAACCTTTTTTGGCTGTTAAATAAAACCAGTCGTCACTGTCAGTTCACGTCACAGTTGCCAGTTTTTTTTGCCTGCAGGGCAAATTGTGTCACCCTAGTGCAAATCACATTTGGTGTGATAGTTGTGCAAATTAAAAAAAAAAAGCCTTTTTTGGCTGTTAATAAATACTGTGTCAGTTCACGTCACAGTTGCCAGTTTTTTTGCCTGCAGGGCAAATTGTGTCACCCTAGTGCAAATCACATTAGGTGTGACAGTTGTGCAAATAAAAATAAAAAATACCTTTTTTGGCTGTTAAATAAAACCAGTCGTCACTGTCAGTTCACGTCACAGTTGCCAGTTTTTTTTGCCTGCAGGGCAAATTGTGTCACCCTAGTGCAAATCACATTAGGTGTGACAGTTGTGCAAATTTTTTTTAAAAAATACCTTTTTTGCCTGTTAAATAAAACCAGTCGTCACTGTCAGTTCACGTCACAGTTGCCAGTTTTTTTGCCTGCAGGGCAAATTGTGTCACCCTAGTGCAAATCACATTTGGTGTGACACTTGTGCAAATTTAACCAAAAAAATGACAGGCAGAGGAAGGCTACCCCGCAGGGGCCGTCGTGGTGCTGGGATTCCCTTTGGCCCTAGAATGGCCAGTGTTCAGAGGCCACGTACCCTGAACCCCCAAAGTTCTGAGGACTTAGTTGACTGGCTATCACAAGACACCCAATGTACTACAGCTTCCGCTCGGAACATTGACGCACCATCCTTCTCCTCCTCTAGCTTAGCTTCGGGCACCTCTCATGCTACCACTTGCACGCCTGCCGCCACCACCAACACTAGCACCACAGCAGCTTTACTTGATCCGTCAGAGGAGTTATTTACACATCAGTTTGAAGACATGAGTGATGCGCAACCATTATTGCCAGAGGATGTAGTTAACAGGGATATGTCTCAGTCAGGCAGCATTACACACATGGACGTACGGTGTGAAGATGATGTTGTACCCGCTGTTGCTTCCTTTCTTGTGGTGTCAGATAGCGGTGAAGGTGTTGATGATGACGATGTGTCCTTGGATGCCACGTGGGTGACCGCTAGAAGAGAAGAAGAGGGGGAAAGTTCAGATGGGGAGACAGAGAGGAGGAGGAGACGAGTTGGAAGCAGGGGGAGGTCGTCGCAAGGAGCTAGTGGCACAGTCAGACAGCATGCATCGGCACCCGGGGTCAGACAGACGGGACGCCAATCAACGCATGCTGTTGCCACCACCAGAATGCCGTCATCGCAGAGCTCAGCAGTGTGCCATTTTTTTTGTGTGTCTGCTTCTGACAACAGCGAGGCCATTTGCAACCTGTGCCAGAAGAAACTGAGTCGTGGGAAGTCCAACACCCACCTAGGCACAACTGCTTTGCGAAGGCACATGATGTCACATCACAAACGCCTATGGGATCAACACGTCAGTACAAGCAGCACACAAAGTCAAAGCCGCCATCCTCCTCCTGGTCCAGCATCTTCAGCCAGGTCAACCACTGCTGCCCTCCTTGCCCCCTCTCAACCATCCGCCTCTCCGTCTCTCGCCTTGAGCAGTTCCTGCTCATCTGCACACAGTCAGGTGTCTGTCAAGGAGATGTTTGAGCACAAGAAGCCAATGTCTCAAAGTCACCCCCTAGCCCGGCGTCTGACAGCTGGCTTATCGGAACTGCTATCCCACCAGCTTTTACCATACAAGCTGGTGGAGTCTGAGGTCTTTAAAAAATTTGGAGCCATTGGGACACCGCAGTGGAAGGTACCAGGCCAAAAAAGGCAATCCCTAACTTTTACTTCATTGTGCAAAAGGAAATTATGGCATGTCTGGCACACAGTGTAGGGGCAAGGGTTCATCTGACCACTGATACCTGGTCTGCAAAGCATGGTCAGGGCAGGTATATCACCTACACTGCACATTGGGTAAACCTGGTGACAGCTGCTAAGCATGGAATGCGTGGCTCTGCAGAGGAGTTGGTGACACCGCCGCGACTTGCAGGCAGGCCTGCTGCCACCTCCTCTACTCCTCCTACTCCATCCTCTTCCATAACCTCCTCGGCCGAGTCCTCTTCCACTGCTGCGTCTTGCTCCCCATCACTGGCACCCCCCCCAGCTCCCCAGGTGCTATTCCACATCCCGGATACGGCAGTGTCAAGCCATCTTGGGGTTGACTTGCCTCAAAGCGGAGAGTCACACCGCACCAGCGCTCCTGTCGGCCCTGAACGCACAGGTGGACCAGTGGCTGACTCTTCACCGACTGGAGATCGGCAAGGTGGTTTGTGAAAACGGAACAAATTTGTTGGCAGCATTGAGGTTTGGCAAGTTGACACATGTGCCGTGCATGGCACATGTGTGTAATCTGATTGTACAACGCTTTGTGCTCAAGTACCCAGGCTTCCAGGATGTCCTGAAGCAGTCCAGGAAGGTGTGTGGCCATTTCAGGCGTTCCTACACTGCCATGGCGCACTTGTCAGATATCCAGCGGCGAAACTACATGCCAGTGAGGCTCTTGATTTGCGACAGCCCGACACGTTGGAATTCAACACTCCTAATGTTCGACCGCCTGCTCCAACAATATTTGTATGACCGGGGTGCTAGGACATCATCTGCGGAGCTGGGAATCTTTTTGCCACGTTACTGGAGGCTCATGCGCAATGCCTGTAGGCTTATGCGCCCTTTTGAGGAGGTGACAAACCTGGTCAGTCGCACCGAAGGCACCATCAGCGACATCATACTGTTTGTTTTCTTCCTGGATCGTGCCTTGCAAAGAGTGCTGGATCAGGCAGTAGATGAGCGTGAAGAGGAAGAGTTGTGGACACCATCACCACCAGAAACAGCCTTATCAGCATCGCTTGCTGGACCTGCGGCAACGCTGTAAGAGGACTGTGAGGAAGAGGAGTCAGAGGAGGAATGTGGCTTTGAAGAGGAGGAGGAAGACCAACCACAACAGGCATCCCAGGGTGCTCCTTGTCACCTATTTGGTTCCCGTGGTGTTGTACGTGGCTGGGGGGAAGAAGATGATACCTTCCCTGACATCACTGAGGACGAGGAGCGGGACATGAGTAGCTCGGCATCCAACCTTGTGCAAATGGGGTCTTTCATGCTGTCATGCCTGTTGGGGGACTCTTTTATTTTGAAAAGGATTTCTTTGTGCTTTTTTTCACCATCCTGCATTATAGAGTCTTCTGGACTTTATGATAATTTAAACTTGAATTTTCAAGAGTACTAACCATTGCGTGTGATTTTTTTACTTAAATTTTCAAAAGTAAAATACAGAGAGGGAAGAACTCTGTTTCTTTATTTGATGACAAATTTTATTTAGAAAATAATTTCTTTGTGTGTTTCTCCGTCCTGCATTATAGAGTCTTCTGGGCTCTTGGATATGCGCTTGTTCTTATTTTTCAGCCATGTGTACATGCCTAATTTTTCTGGCTTCTGGTGCTGCACTTTTTATGCTGCCGCAATTTTTCTGGGCGCTGCTACAGCTGCGGCTGCAACAATACCAAATTTTTGAGCCATGTGTACATGCCTAATTTTTCTGGTACTCTCTGCTGACATCTCTGTCCATTTTAGCAACCGTGCATATTAGATGTATGGTAAGGGTAGCATGGTGGCTCAGAGGTTAGCACTGCTGACTTGCAGCACTGGGGCTTTGAGTTCAAATCCCACTATGTGCTGCCTAAAGGGGGGATCTAACTATGTGATGCCTAAAGGGGCTAAAGCACGTTATTCCAAAGAATTTAGGAATAATAGGTGATTTATGCCCTTTATGGATTAAACCAATAATAGGTGATTTATTCCCTTTATGGATTAAACCAGACTCTGCATCAACTATGTAATTTTCCATGGGAGTTTTGCCATGGATCCCCCTCCAGCACGCCACAGTCCTGGTATTAGTCCCCTTGAAACAACTTTTAAATCATTATTGAGGCCAGAAACAGTCCCTGTGGGTCTTAAAATTTGCCTGCCCATTGAAGTCAATGGCGGTTCTCCCGGTTCGCCGGTTCGCGAACATTTGTGGAAGTTCACGTTCGCCGTTCGCGAACCAAAAATTTTATGTTGGTGACATCACTAGTCCCCATAGTCAGAGTCCCTAGGATGTCGGGGTCCCTCTTCTGTAGTTTTCCCCTTGTCACCCCTTGTTAATGACTATATGACCCTCTCTCACTCATCACCCTCTCTGCACCATTTCCAATGGTGGTCTTCATCAGAAGACTTATCGTCTCTACCTTCTGCAATTTACCCTTTTTTTTTTTGCATCACCTCCACCTGGCTGTGTTGTGCAAGTGCCTGCCAAATTATCCATTTAACATATATTTATCTCTAATACTACTCAATTTTACACATTGTTTGTTGATTTAACCATTTATTTTGACACCTCGTTATTTTCACTTTTAATATTTTTAACCTTTACTTTATATATTATTTTCATCTTCCCATCAGCTTATGCTCTTCATTTGTGTACATCAGTTGACTTACTCTACCGTCCTTCTGCCACCAGTTTTTTTTCCAACTCGCTGGTGCTTCTATTCATACCAGTACACATTGCCCTTTTCTGTGCCCATTCGTGTCATGGCCGTGGAGTATTCTCCTCTTCTTTAGGCATGGGCGAATGCGCATTCTTCCGGTTGATCTCCTGAGCTTCCCTCTTCCCTTATGCATACGGCGCTCACGTCTGTCACAGCGTGATTACGCAACCAGCGCTCACATACTGCATCAAGCAGGTTCCGCCCAGAGTCTCCATCCAAGTGAGTTGCTTTATGACTAAATTTATGTTTATTTTCACTTTAAATGCACGATCTCGATGTCACAAATCATTGAATGCCTCATTATTTCTGTCACTGTATGTTCACATTACTCTGTTTATATCCCGATTGTGAGATTACCTATGTTTTCACTTGTGTTATTGTCATTATGCAAATATGTGATGCAATCATGATGTCACTGCCTCCACCATATTTATTCCACCCTATGAACACTGTGTATTTGCTTGAAAAAGGCTGCATGTACGCAGCAGAAACGTTGCCCTTCTGAACCAGATGGAATAAATGCTACCCACGTTTTCCCCTCATCTTGGAGTGCTGCAGTCTTCTTTGGATGTATTCATTATCATCCCATGACCAGGGATTTGTACTGATAGCACCCACATCTACAGGTGTGCTGCCCCTCTCATGGTTTCCTATATATATATATATATATATATATATATATATATATATATATATATAAAACACAGGGTCCACCATTCACACTAGGTGATGTTCACAGCTCTTCTTCTCCTTGCGCAATAACGTCAAGTCACATAGCATGTCTAGAAAACTCTCCTGTTTACAGGTTCCTATGGTACATATGGCTTACTGTAAATTATATCTCTAAATGTATCTCTAAATGTTCTTAAAAACAGCTCAGGCAAGATGGTTGGTCTCATATTCGTGTGCAGAATATATAATAAAAAAAATCTACAATCAGAAAATGTAAACAAGTATAAACAGTAATATTTGTAAGTTTCTGCTTTGTATCAGTAAAAAATATCAGAATGATCCCTTTTGGAGACAATGTGAGGTAATCATCATCTTAACCAACCATGAATCTGTTAAGAAGCACTCTAGGGGACACATCAGCCTTATTACCAATGGGCATTGAAGAGATTCCCAGAAACCTTTATAAGGTGATTTATGGTACTTCGATTTAATTCAAAGTGCAATAAATACACCTAGCATTTGAAATGTTGTAAGTTGTTTTTATTGTTGGATTGTTATATATAACAGTTGCAGATATAAAGATTTATCGGAGAATGTTTTAGCTCAGTTCAGTTGGTTTACTCTCCAGAGTTATTTCAATCTGCAGGGCATTGGGTTTAGAAATAGTACACACTGCTAAGCAAAGAAGTCTCCACTATGCCAAAGAATACTTTTCCCTTTTATTTGTAATATCAGGGCTTCTGTATATTACAGATAGGATGTGTGTATAGTATAGATGTGTAATTTTTTTTTACATTCTGAAAACAATTAGAGTCAAAAAGAATCTTATGCACTTTGTTCATTATTAGTGTTCAGCGCAAATATTCGAAATGCAAATTGTTACCGCGAATATCGTCACTTTGGGATTTCTCAAATATTTAGAATATAGTGATATATATTTGTAATGACGAATATTGATTGTTTTTCTTTACAGTACACATCACAACAATGATGTGTACTGTGTAAAAAAAAGTGATCACCCCTCCCTGCTTCCAGCTTGTGGTCCAAAGAAGGCTCCAATATTATTTACTGTGTGAGTCGATGTGGAGAGCAAATATTTTGTATATGCCAATATGAAAATATCGGCACTTTCAGAAGACACTTATCCCTCCCATCTTTTAGGTGAGAGATATAATCGAGCATGCGCACTATGCGAATTTCATTACGAATTTTCGCATGAACATAGCGAATATACAAATTTTGCGAACATAAGACTTATATTCTTCCATGTATTCATGAAATATTGCAAATTTGAATAAGGTTCCAGCAGCTCATCACTATTCATTAGCACTATTAGAGTAATTGTTTTTATCTGGACAGAGCCTTACATATTGTAGTGGGTGTCCATGTAGCTACTATGGGCTGGGGTTAGCTTAACAGTTGTCTCCCCTCCATTTATGTAGACTGTATAAACCTTTGGATCCCTGGGCATGCTGGAAGTTGTAATTTTGCAACAACTGGAGGTGCTGTAGTTGGGAAACACTGCTCTAGAAATTTCTTCTGTCACTGACAGCTGGTTCTCCTTTCCTGCAGTGGCACAATCTCCCTGCATCTACAGACTTTGCAAGGATTTTTAGAAACATCCTTGGAATGCAATTTGCAGACCTTCCAGCTACACATAGATGTCCCTATTGATTAAGCATGTTTTCTTCATCTTATTCCTTTCTGGATATATGGTATGACTATTACACATTTTACAGGGCTGAACATCTAGGTACACAACAGCGACCCTCAGATAATATAAGTGTCCCCACAGAGTTTGTATTGTTGGGAATATGGAATAATCCATCCAACCACACATTTTTGTTCATATTACTTTGCATCATCTACATTATGACAATTCTAGTTAACCTCACAGTCATCATATTGATTTGGCAAGACTCCCATCTTCATAAACCCATGTACTTTTTCCTGGCAAATCTGGCGCTTATTGAAATCCTCTACACTACAGCTATAACTCCTAACAGTCTAAAGAGTTTTTTTCAGGAAATCAAAACTATTTCTTTTATTGGTTGCTTTACCCAGATATATTTCTTTGTGGCACTGGCTGGATCAGAATGTATCCTCCTATCTGTTATGGCTTACGACAGATATATTGCTATATGCCATCCCTTACTGTATTCAATAAAAATGAACCCATCTCGTTGTGTGCATCTTGCAATGTTCTCCTGGAGTATAGGATTCCTGAATTCTCTCCTTCAAACTGTTTATTTGGCATCCTTGCCGTATTGTAATGATCACAAGGTCAGTAATTTCTTCTGTGACATCCCACCACTCCTGAAATTGACTTGTGAGCACAATAAGATTATAGAAGTATTTGTGAACCTGATTGGAGAATGTATATTGGTGGGCGATCTAGCCTTGACCCTGACTTCATATGTTGCTATAATCAGAACAGTGCTAAGAACTCCCAGAAAAAACAGAAGTTATAAAATGTTTTCAACATGTGGATCTCACCTTACGGTGGTTACTCTGTTCTTTGGTACATTGCTTATTCCATTCCTTCATCCAAGTTATCCTTCTTCTGGACAGGATAAAGTGCTGGCTGTTATTTATGGAGTAATTACACCACTTATAAACCCCTTTATATACAGCATTAGAAATACAGACTTCCAGAAAGCAATTAAAAAGTGGCTGATGAGTAGTAATATATATAATTGAATATTTAAAATTAAGTGCCGTTTATTACCTATATAGGCTATAAACAACTTTGCTGATTAATTTCGTAAAGGGTTTTCTAGGTACTAAGTGTTATTTCTAAATGTGGCCAGGCCAATCTTAACAAATAAAAAAAATATATACTCACCTGCCCTGATCCCCCACCACCACTATTCCAACAGATCCTGCTCATGTAATTTACCAATTAATATTGGTTTAACACAAGGAAGTGCCTGCTCAGAGAATAACTGAGAATGATAAGAGAATGATAAGATTCACCACTGAGGAAGGGGTTAGAGCAGTTTATGCTCACTTTTATACCCTGAAACGCGTTTGGAATTTATTTTATTTATTTTTGCAGATATAGATCAAATGACCTTGGAGAGATATTGGTTAAGCCTCAAAATTAATGTGGGGAACAAATTAACCTTTATGAATTTTGTTCTTTCTGTTATTGCCGGACTATTAGTTCCATCTTATTGCCGGAGTATTGGATTTATCTGTTTCTACCCTAATATTGGGGACTTGTTTCCATAAAAGACAATTCAGTTTGCCATTTAATGGACATACCGGACTATTGGATCCATCTTCCAGTGTTCCTGGGAATTTATCTGTGCGGGGAATTCTCTATTGGCTATTATTCACACAAGCAACCACCGCAACCGTTACATCACTGTGAAGCAGGCCGAGTCCAACCGATCAGCTGACTGCCAGACACGTGACCACCCGCTACTTCAGACATCGGGAGGTCGCGGTGGCGGTTGCACCTGCCGGTGCTCCAGCCGTTCTTAGCTAGAGCAGAACGATCATCAGTCCGGTTCCGTCGCGGAGTGGGTGAGTGGCACATCAGTGCCTGTGTCATTCTTATTAATATCTTGGCACAGCAGCTCCTTCTAGCTATACTTCCAGTTACTTGTCACTCCGCCATAGGTGCTTAACATCCCCCGCACAGAATCCCCAGATACATTGCTGGACAATATATCCATTGTACACTCATTTATTTTTCTTATTTATTCAGAACGGACGCTGACACCCACAGAGGACAATTCCTTTTTCTTTACAGGTTTATTACCATCACAGCTGTTTGAATATACATCGCTACTTATCTTGCCATTGTGCTACATTCACATTTTGTTATATTGTGTAGCATACATTTTTGTATACATTTTCAAACGCTGTTCTCATGATCGATCATAGTGAAATACTACTAGCCATATAGATATATTTCCAAGGTTTTATTGGTGATAGAATAATTTACATAATAATTCTTATTTATTTTACATGCAGCCGTAGGGCCCCGTGGCTGCAATTCTTTTGATCTATTTTTCATAATTTTAATATTGTTTAATATTGATTGACTTTTTAGTATTAATAATTTTATATTGGTCTGGAAGTCTATAATTCTTTTCCATACCGGACTACTTATCCATGGTACAGTCTTTTTTGAGTGGTTATGCTGAGGACTGAGTAACCCTTTTTTGCATAACCTCTTTTCACCGATTCTCTTTTGGATGTGAGAATATCTCAGTTAACCTTGCATATTTTTTTCTGAGCTGCACTCATCTATTTTACAAATATCTATACAACTGAGAAAGGTTGTCTGACCTGTATCATAGCAATGCATATATAAATGGCCTTGAACCCACCATTGAAAACCCCTTTACAGACATGTATGTGGCTGAATAACACACAGTATACCTAAAGGTTGTAAGACAACAGTGCAATAAAAACATGTTTACATTGAACACTCATTAGCCATCTAAAGCTTCTTAAAGGGGTATTCCAGGAAAAACTTTTTTGTTTATATCAACTGGCTCCAGAAAGTTGAACTGGGCGGTTCCGGAGACACGTGTCACCAGAGAGCACTTAAACAGAAAATAGCAACTCAACTTCAGCAGCTCATAAGTACTGAAAGGATTATGTTTTTTTTAATAGAAGTAATTTACAAATCTGTTTAGCTTTCTGGAACCAGTTGATATATAAAAAAAAAGTTTTTTCCTGGATAACCCCTTTAACTTACATTTTCATTTTTTATTTAATCATACACACAGTATACCTACGGGATGCAAGATAATAGTGCAACAGGAAATGTGTATACTGAACACGCATTAGCCAAATAAAGCTTGTTTATCTACATTTTCAGAGTTTAATTGTGCACACAGTATACCTAGCAGTTGTAAGCTAACAGTGCAATAAAAAGCATGTACATTGAACACACATTAGCCTTATGAAGCACCTGTACGTGTATAATCTTGATTTAATCAAACACAAATTATATTACTTTGTTTCAAGCTAACAGCACAATAAAAAGTGTGCGCATTAACCCCTTAAGAACCAATGCCATTTTCACCTTAAGGACCAGGCCAATTTTCGTTTTTGCACTTTTGTTTTTTCCTCCTCTCATTCTAAAAATCATACCGCTTTCAATTTTGCACCTTAGACCCATATAAGGGCTTGTTTTTGCACCACCAATTGTACTTTGTAATGACATCAATCGTTTAAAGGGGTTCTCCGATGCTTACACATCTTATCCCCTATCCAAAGGATAGGGGATAAGATGCCTGATCGCGGGAGTCCCGCAGCTGGGGATGCCCGTGATCATGCACATGGCACCCCGTTTGTAATCAGTCCCCGGAGCGTGTTCCGCCCGTCCCCTCTCGTAGGCTTGCATTGAGGGGCGGAGCGTGACGTCACATGGGGGCGGAGGCGTGATGTCACACGCCGCCGGCCCTGTAGTCGCCCGTAATCAGACCCGGAGCGAACACACTCCGGGACTGATTACAAACAGCGTGCCGCGTGCATGATCACGGGCATCCCCAGCTGCGGGACTCCCGCGATCAGGCATCTTATCCCCTATCCTTTGAATAGGGGATAAGATGTGTAAGCACCGGAGAACCCCTTTAATAACAAAATCTACTGCAAAACCGAAAAAAAATATATTTGTATACATTTTGTAAATTTTGGGGGATTCTGTTTCTACACAGTGCAATCTTCGGTAAAAATGACACCTTATCTTTATTCTGTAGGTCCATACGGTTACAAAGAAACCCAATTTATGTAACTTTTATTTTATTTTACTACTTTAAAAATTTTTTTAACTACATGCACCAAAATGAGTATGTTTACAATTGTGATCTTCAGACCCATATAACTTTTACATTTTTCTGCATACGGGGCTGTATGAGGGCTAATTTTTTGTGCCGTGGTCTGTAGTTTTTAATTGGTACCATTTTTGTTTTGATGGGTCTTTTTGATTGCTTTTTATTAATATTTTTATGGTATATGAAGTGACCAAAGAGTGCACAAATTTTGAATTTTTTCTTGCGGCTGTGCGGTTTAGCTAACTTTATATTTTAATAGTTCGGACATTTTCACACAAAACGGTACCACATATGATTATTTTTATCTTTTTATTACATTATTTTACTTAAATGGGAATAGGGGGTGATTTCAACTTTTAATATGCCATAGCATAGCATTGATCAGTGTAACCGGCGCTTTTCTGCTCTAGCCTGCTGCGCAGGCTTGGAGCAGCAGATCGCCGAACGAACGACGAAGAGGCAGGTGCGGAACCTCTCGTCTGGTAAGCTGATCGGGAAATCGTGTTTACGTCGCGATAGTCCGGATCAGCTCCGCTGAGCTGCTGGGACAATTTCACTTTTATTTTAAACAGTGCGATCAACTTTGAGTGCGGCGTCTAAAGGGATAATGCCGGGCATTGGTCCAATCAGCAGTGCCCGGCATTAGCCATGGGTCCTAGCTGCCCATAGCAACCAGGACCCATGGGGTTTAAACTTTGAGAACGGTTAAAAACCCGCAAACGGGACCAGGAGGTATGGGTGTACCTGTACGCACTGTGTCCTGAAAGGGTTAAACACGCATTAGCATTCTAAAGTGCCAGTATCTGTATATTTTTGGTTAGGGCAAACACATATTATCTTTACCTTGTTAAAAGCTAACAGCGAAATTAAAAAAACTTGTACATTTAACCCCTTAACGACCACGGACATAAATGTATGTCCGGGTTTGGCGGTACTCCGCGCACAAGGACGTACATTTATGTCCTGTGTATGACCGCGAGCATCGGAGCGCTGCTCGCATCATACACGGTAGCTGACAGCAGCCAGGGACCCGCCGGTAATGGTCGACATCCGCGATCGTGCGGATGTCCACCACTAACCCCTCAGATGCCGTGATCAGTACAGTTCAAGGCATCTGTGGCAATGCATGTTAAAATAGATGATCGTATCGCCAGCAGGGCTGCTGCGGTGATCCGATCATCTGTAATGGCGGATGGAGGTCCCCTCACCAGCCTCCGTCTCCCGGCGTCTTATGCTCTGGTCTGAAATCGAGCAGACCAGAGCAGAAGATAGCCGATAATACTGATCAGTGCTATGTCCTATGCATAGCACTGAACAGTATTAGCAAATGATTGCTATAGATAGTTCCCTATGGGGAATATTAAAGTGTAAAAAAAAGTTGAAAAATTTAAAAATAAAAAGTAAAAAAAAGTGAAAAATCCCCTCCCCCAATAAAAATGAAAATTGTCCGTTTGTCCCATTTTACCCACAAAAAGCGTAATTTTTTAAATAAACATATTTGGTATCGCCACGTGCAAATATAATGTTAATGATCCCGTAAGGTGAACGGCGTAAATGTAAAAAAAAAAAAAAGTCCAAAAATGCAGCTTTTTTGTCACATTTTATTCAAAAAAATTTATAAAAATTTTCTAAAAGTTTTACATATGCAAATGTTGTATTGATAAAAAGTACAGATGACAGCACAAAAAGTTTGCCTTCATATCGCCCTATATACGGAAATGTAAATGTTATAAGTGGTCAAAATAGGCTGATTTTAGATTACTGATTTTGTAAAAAAAGTTTTAGATTTTTTTTAAGTGGTACAAAAATATAAAAGTATCTAGCCATGGGTATCATTTTAATCGTATTGACCCTCAGAATAAAGAACACATGTCATTTTTACCGTAAATTGTACAGTGTGAAAACGAAACCCTCCAAAATGTGCAAAATTGTGGTTTTCATTTAAATTTCCTCCCTAAAAAAATATTTTTTTGGGTTCACCATACATTTTATGGTTCATTACAAAGTACAATTGGTCACACAAAAAACAAGCCGTTATATGGGTCTGTAGATGGAAATATAAAAGAGTTATGGAATTTAGAAGGCGAGGAGGAAAAAACAAAAATGCAAAAATGAAATTGGCCTGGTCCTTAAGGTCAAAATGGGCTTGGTCCTTAAGGGGTTAACAAGCATAAAGCACCTGTATGTATATATTCTTGGTTTAATCAAACATATGTTATATTTACCTAGTTATTAGCTGACAGTACATTAAAAAGCAGGTCCATTGAACATAAATTAGCCTTTTAAAGTGCCTGTACGTTTATATTCTTGGTTTAATCAAACATGCATTATATTTACCTGGTTGTATGTTAACAGCACAATAAAAATGTGTGCATTGAGCACACATTAGCCTTCTAAAGCACCTGTAGGCATATATTCTTGGTTTAATCAAACACAAATTATATTTATCTGGTTGTGAGATAACAGCACAATAAAAAGCGTGTACATTAAGCATATATTAGCATTCAAAAGCACCTGTAGGTGTATATTCTCTGTTTAATCAAACTAAAATAATATTTTTTTATATTTACAATAAAAAAAAGTGTGCATTGAACACGCATTAGGTTTCTTAACCTTTCTTAATCGCGGGGGAGTGATCCAATGCTGAGGTACCTCTCATCCTGTGGCTGCTTCAGCTCTGTAATTGATAGAGCCTGGCTGCACCAGACTTTATCATTTGAAAGCAGAACACACAGATCCATGTAGTTCTATTGAACTACATTGATTTGTATAAGTCCCTAAGGGGACTAATAAAGTTAAAAAGTTGAATAAAAGCTTAACCCCTTCAGGACAAGGGCGTATGGGTATGCCCTTGCGTCCTGGTACTTAAAGGAGTACTCTAGTCCAGAGTATTCCTGCTCCGTTCTGCCCGGGCTGCAAAATAAATGAAAATGATCCATCACTCACCTCCCTCGGTTCCCGCGGAGCGCCACTACAGCTGTTCGATCCTCCGGTGCATCTCCTTTATACTTCCGGGTGTAACGAAGCATCACATGGCGCTCAGCCTATCGCCGGCCGAGGCTGAACATCGCGACGGCCGGCGATGGGCTGAGCGCCATGTGATGCTTCGTTACACCCGGAAGTATGAAGAGGATGGACCGGAGGACCGAACAGCTGTAGCGGCGCTCCGCGGGAACCCAGGGAGGTGAGTGAGGGTTCATTTTCATTTATTTTGCAGCCCGGGCAGAACGGAGCAGGAATACTCTGCACTAGAGTACTCCTTTAAGGTCCGTGGGTGTACCTGTACACCCTGGTACCATTACCAGGGTTTAAAGTGTTCTCATGAGCAGTGAGCGCTTCAGTTGCTATAGGCAGCCAGGACCCATGGTTAATGCCAGGTATTGCTGATTGGGCCAATGCCGGGCATTAACTCTTTAGATGCTACGATTAAAGTTGATCATGGTGTCTAAAGTTTGGGGTTAACTGTGCCATTTAACTCAGTGATTCCGCAGCGGATGTCCCGATCAGTTGAATGGACATTGGAAGAGCCCTTACATTTGCAATATTGCAATATTCTGTATGATGCAACATGCTACCAGCTTGCACACAAATTTTGGCTTATGAAGCAGTGCTCCACCTGTGGCATCCAAACAACGAAATCTACTCATTAGGATTCCAAATAGTCTTTCAATGAGTGCCCTGGTGCTACGATGGGAAGCATTGAATCTTCTCTCGGAATCCGTTCTTGCAGAAAGATAAGGTGTCATCAGCCAGGGTGTGAGTCTATAACCGTTGCCTCCTAGAGATAATTTTAAAACAAGAATGTCAAACAATGCTTATGTTGGGTCCAAGATACAATTCTAATGATCAGACAATTTATACTCTGCCCTGGAAACATGCAGTATGTTGTAGAGTATTCATAACCTTTGCAGAGTATAATTGCCAAAGTTGCACATAGCAAGCAAATTTAAAATGTTACAAGCATTAAATTGAATTGAATACGGTCACATCTGGGCAGGGAAGGAGTGCACACTATTCTCGTCCACTCCCCTATCCCTGCCTACTTATGTACCCACCCTAGGTAGCGGGTCCATAACCACGGTGACAGTCCCTACTTACTATAAGTGAGGATAGTCCAGTCAAAATAATAAACTATAATGCAGACGGAGGTCGGGACACAGAATGGAATCACTCAGACTAACAGAAAAATACCTAAACATACACACAATAAGTTGCTGTCCACAGTCCTAGCTGATACCAAGAGGTTACAGATAAACCAATTCGCAAAGCAAGGAGAAGAGTCAGAGCAGAGCCAAAGGGTCAAAATGCCAGATATAACAGATGGAATATAAATGCTATCTAGGAGTACACAGAGCTCTTTAGCAGGCAAGGATTGGGAGTAGACTGCCAGCTTATATAGGCCCAGACCAGGTGCTAACATCAAGGTCAGCTTACCAGTCCAGACAGCTGGGCATAGCCCAAACCAAAACAGAGAGAGCTGTCAGAACTGTTTAACCCCATGGGTTCTGACAGTACCCCCCCCTTTTAGTAAGGGCCACTGGACCCTTCACAACCTGAGAGTAAAGAGGTATGGATAGATCAGTATCCTTATCCTCAATGTCACTCATTTGTGTCCTCACAATCATCTTCACTCTTTTCAGACTCCAAATACACATGATTTTTCTCCAAACATTTATTGCTTAAGATTTCACAACGCACAGATTTAGTCAGAGGCTGCTGCAAAACTGGTTCTAAGACAGTCTCAGGTATAACATCAGTTTCCACTGAAGATGAAACAATGCCCCCCAGAAGAACTTTGCCAGGTGTAGTTCTCTGAGGGACATGACATACCTGTGCGCCCAAGTGGCCCCCTCAATTACAAATTGGACGCGGACGTTTGATACAGGATCCTATGAAATAAGTGTCCTCTCCACAGTAGAAACACAGGCCATAGAGTTGTCGAAACCTCCTGCATTCTTTCAGGGTACGAATGGACCCTATCTGCATAGGTTCATCCTCTAGCACTGATTTAGAGATAGGAGAGGAATCAAGCAGAACAGGAGAGACAGAGGATGAAGAACACTCCTGTTTGCATTCTCACAAACGTCTATCCAAACGTACAGCTAAAGTCATGGCTAAAGTCAAGGGTGTCACGAGAGGGATAAGTTACAAGCATGTCCTTTAAGGTGTCAGATAACCCTAGTCTGAACTGACAAATCAAGGCTGAAGTATTCCAGTTGGAGGCCACACACCACTTTCTAAAATCCACACAGTGCACCTCTACTGGTCTTTGCTTTAATGTACGCAGTTGACTCTCAGCGTACAAGAGACCCAATCCCGCAAATAATGCTTCCACTGAGGACAACTCTGGAGCATCGGGACCAAGGGAAAATACTCATTCCTCGGGACCCCCTTGCAAAAGAGACATAATAATAACCACTGTCTAGGCTTCAGTACCAGATGTGTAAGGCCTTAACCTGAAGTACAATGTTCAGCTCTCACAAAAGGTTTTGAACATTTTGCGGTTACCAGAAAATTGTCAGGGAGACTAATTTGTGGCTCCACAGGAGCTGGAGCAGGAACAGATGACACCGGAGTTGGGCAGACTCAAGCTCTGAACTAACTGCTCCTGATCTTGCAACCTCTGAGACAAGGTCTGGACTAATACTGACTGAGACTGAGAAGACTCATATTGCTTAAAGGGGTTATCCACCATAAGGTGATTTTAGTACGTACCTGGTACACAGTAATGGGCATGCTTTGGAAGGATCTGCGCTTGTCTTGGGGCTAAATGGCTATGTTGTGCGATTACCATAACACTGTGGCTAGCTTTTTGTGAACTTGTATTTCCTGTTTGACTTATGTTTTTTTGACTACAAATCCCACAATGCCATTTTCCTCCCTCTCACACATCAGCCACCCCACCGATTGAAACAAAAGACCTGTGGTTTTCAATCAGGGTGCCTACAGCTGTTGCATTAGTTGCAGATTGATCCCTCCACCCATTGAATCAGACAGGCTCCCTGTCATCAGCTGACTAGTGAGTCAGGTCTCGGCCGCATTGCAAGCTGGGAAAGATCTGAGACAACAGTCATTTTATATGCTGGTAAAAATAAATAGTGGGGTTAAAATCACAGAAGAATTGTGAGAAAACTGTCATGCAGACACTATATTATGAACTACACTAACTTTACAGCCCCTGTGGCATAGTCAAATAAAAAAAATTCCTGGAATACCCCTTTAAGTCTTTCAGCTAAATCATGGGCCAGCTGAGTCAAGCCCTGCATTTGCTCCACCAAAGCAGACATAGCTTCCATTATGCGGAACAAGGCAAATGCAGGTATGTGGCCCTGCTGTAATGTCATGTCTAGGCAGGGAAGGAGTGCACACCATTCTTGTCCACTCCCCTATCCCTGCCTACTTACGTACCTGCCCTAGTTAGCGTGTCCATAACCATGGTGACGGTACCTACTTACAATAAGTGAGGGCAGTCCAGTCAAAATAATAAACTATAATGCAGACGGAGGTCGGGACACAGAATGGAATCACTCAGACTAACAGAAGAATAACTAAACATACACACAATAAGTCGCTGTCCACAGTCCGAGTTGATACCAAGAGGTTACAGAAGCCAATTTGCAAAGCCAGAAGAAAAGTCAGAGAGTGGAGCCAAAGGGTCAAAATGCCAGATACAACAGATAGAATATAAATTCTAGCTAGAAGTACATAGAGCTCTTTAGAGGGCAAGGATTGGGAGTAGACTGCAAGCTTATATAGGCCCAGACCAGGTACTCACATCAAGGTTAGCTGACCAGTCCAGACAGCTGGACGTAGCCCAAACCAAAATAAATTAGAGAGAGCTGTCAGAACAGTTTAACCCCACGGGTTCTGACAAATACTTTTTAAGATCTGGTTGGTTGCCATGTACAAAATTCACTATGCACATGTGTAAAATCTGAAGCAAGGTCTAAGATCATTACAATCAGAATTGTACATAAATTCACACACTTACCCAAAAGGAATGAATTGCCAAAAGAACCATTTGCAAACCTGACCCCAACACAATTACATTACAGGATAAAGGCATCATCCGGGATATTTTGCCAAGATGTCTGTAATCTCCATATTTGGTCCACAGATCACTTGAACATTAACCGGTTGCCGACGAAGGACGAGCCGGCTTGTCCTGAGACGGTAATCGGTGTATGACGTGGGCTCCCGACTCGAGCCTGCGTCATATTGCGCGGTCCCCAGCTGGTTCCTGTAGCTGAGGGCCAGCATTAATAGCCGAAATGCTATTAACCTTTCAAATCGCCGCTATCAAGGTTGACAGCGGCATGTAAAGGGACATTTAAACACTCCCTGGTTATCCAGTGGGGTGGATCGCCCCCCCGCAGCGTGATCATGCGCGCGGGGGGGGGTTTGATCCACTGCTGAGGTAGCCGGTGCAGTGTCGTAGATTGTGATTTGCCATAGATTATGATGGAGTGACCCAGCAGTTTTCCCTGCTCGAGTGCTCCGCCTCCATTACAATCTATAGGCTGACACTCGCACACCCCCCCCCCCAACCATTGGTTACTGCGGGGGCTGGGGGGGGGGTGCTAGTGTCACGTGACATATTTAATCATCAGGCATCGCAGCTCACGGGCAGTCTCACTTGCGCTATCACAGGGAGAGGATCTCTCCCTGTGATAGCCCGAAGCTGCACGGAGCTCTCATGACCTTTGTGGCCCGATTCCGAGAGCGGAATGGAGCCACAGAAGTCAATCCATTTACTGTGTCCTCCCCGCTGCGCCTGTCAGCTTGTGTGCCCCTCGCACAAGCAGACAGTCAGTGTCACCCGCCAGCACAATCACTATTCACCGCTAACGGGACCCTTGTGCCCGCTAGCAGTGTTATGAGTCCTAGCCTGCGCGAGCAATGTTCACTGTTAACGGAACCCATGTGCCCGTTAGCAGTGTTATGTGTCCCCGCCTGCACAATGTTCACTGCTAACGGGACCCCTGTGCCTGCTAGCAGTGTTATGTGTCCCCGCCTGCGCGAGCCATCTATCCCGCCCGCGGCTCTGTTCCCCGCTCCCTGTTAGCTCAGGGAATGGGAAACAGATTTAATGGGCTTCGGGCGCAGCGAGTACTTTTAGCGTACATTTAGCGTAGTGTAGTGTTAGCACACTTTTAGTGTAATGTAGTGTTAGCGTAGTTTTAGTGTATTTAGCGTAGTGTAAGCGTAGTTTTAATGTAGCTTAGTGTTAGCGCAGTTTTAGTGTATTTAGTGTAGTGTTAGCGCAGTTTTAGCGTATTTAGCGTACCTTAGTTTTAGCGCAGTTTTAGCGTATTTAGTTTACCTTAGTTTTACCGCAGTTTTAGTGTATTTAGCGTAGTGTAGTGTTAGCACAGTTTTAGTGTATTTAGCGTAGTGTAGTGTTAGCGCGGTTTTAGCGTATTTAGTGTAGCTTAGTTTAAGCACAGTTTTAGTGTATTTAGCGTAGTGTAGTGTTAGCGCAGTTTTAGTGTATTTAGCGTAGCTTAGTTTTAGCACAGTTTTAGTGTATTTAGTGTAGTGTTAGCGCAGTTTTAATGTATTTAGTGTAGTGTAGCGATAGCACAGTTTTAGCGTATTTAACATAGCGTATTGTTAGCGTAGTCTTAGAGTAGTGAGCGCAGCGTAGTCTTAGAGTAGTTAGCGCAGCGTAGTGTTAGTCCAGTTCTAGCATAGTTGGCGTAGTTGTACACGGGTGTAGTGTAGCTAACTTAGTTTTACAGGTAGATAAAGCATAGTTTAGATAGTTTAGCGTGGGGTGTAGCTTAGCTTAGTAATAAAGTAAAGTGGCTACAACTCCCAGCATGCCCAGACAGCCAAAGGCCGTCCGGGCAGGAGGGAAATTGTAGTTTTGCAAAAGTAGCAGAGGCAGTTGCGCTCTGCTACGTTAATGCAGTATATAGCCATCTGTATAGATGGCTGTATACGGTGATCACAAGGCCACTTACCCACCTCCGTTCCTGCTCCCTCACTGGACTTGTAGCAACGCAGGAGGATAACGGAGCTGGAACGGGGGTGGTAAGTTAGGCTCTCCAGGTATTAATCAATTTTTTTTTGTGTTTTTCTTCTCATTTCAGATACGTGAATGCAGAGGACTACGTCGGAATCGGTGGACTACGACGATGAACAGCATTTTTTCTTTTCTTTTAATAAAATGGTTAACGAGGGCTGTGGGGGAGTGTTTTTCCTAATAAAAATGTTTTAACTTGTGTGCGCTTTTTTTTCAATTACTTTACAGGCTTAGTAGTGGAAGCCGTCTTGTAGACGGAGTACATCACTAAGTCGGGGGTTAGCGTCAGCCCCAAAAACAGCTAGCGCTAACCCCCAATTATTACCGGGTATCGGGAAGAGCCGATACCAACAGGCCCAGAGCGCCAAATATGGCGCTCTTGGGCCTAGGCGGTAACAGGATGGCGTTATTTAGGCTGGGGAGGGCCACTAATGATGGTCCTCGCCCACCTTGGTAATGTCAGGCTGTTGCTGTTTGGTTGGTATTTGCCTGAAAATGAAAAGACGGGGAACCCCCCCTCCCTTTTTAAAAAAAAACGTGTGTGGTTCCCCGTCTTTTCATTTTCAGGCAAATACCAACCAAAAAGCAACAGCCTGAGGTTACCAGGGTGGGCGAGGTCCATCGTTACTGGCCCTCCCCAGCCTAAATAACGCCAGCCTGTTACCGCCTAGACCCAAGAGCGCCATATTTGGCGCTCTGGGCCTGTTGGTATTGGCTCTTCCCGGTACCCCTGTGGCAGTGGGTACCGTGGTAATAATTGGGGGTTAGCGTTAGCTGTTTTGGGGGCTAACGCTAAGCCCTGACTTAGTAATGGACTCCGTCTACAAGACGGCTTCCACTACTAAGCCTGTAAAGTAATCTAAAAAAAGCATACACAAGTTAAAACATTTTTATTAGGAAAAACACTCCCCCACAGCCCTCGTTAACCATTTTAATAAAAGAAAAAAAAAATGCAGGTCATCGTCGTAGTCCACCGATTCCGATGTAGTCCTCTGCATTCACGTATCTGAAATGAGAAGAAAAACACAAAAAAAATGGATTAGTACCTGGAGAGCCTAACTTACCGCCCCCATTCCAGCTCCGTCATCTTCCTGCATTGCTACAAGTCCAGTGACGGAGCAGGAACCGAGGTGGGTAAGTGGCCTTGTGATCACCGTATACAGCCATCTATACAGATGGCTATATACTGCATTAACGTAGCAGAGCGCAACTGCCTCTGCTACATTTGCAAAACTACAACTTCCATCCTGCCCGGACGGCCTTTGGCTGTCTAGGCATGCTGGGAGTGGTAGCCACTTTACTTCATTACTAAGCTAAGCTACACCCCACGCTAAACTATCTAAACTACGCTTTATCTGCCTGTAAAACTAAATTAGCTACACTACACCCGTGTACAACTACGCCAACTATGCTAGAACTGGACTAACACTACGCTGTGCTAACTACTCTAAGGCTACGCTGCGCTCACTACTGTAAGACTACGCTAACAGTACACTACGCTAAATACGCTAAAACTGTGCTAACTCTACACTACACTAAATACATTAAAACTGCGCTAACACTACACTAAATACACTGTGCTAAAACTAAGGTACGCTAAATACGCTAAAACTGCGCTAAAACTAAGGTGCGCTAAAACTACGCTAACACTACACTACGCTAAATACACTAAAACTGCGCATAAACTAAGCTACACTAAATACGCTAAAACTGCGCTAACACTAAGCTACACTAAAACTACGCTAATACTACACTACATTAAATACACTAACACTACGCTAACACTACATTACACTAAAAGTGCGCTAACACTACACTACGCTAAATGTACGCTACGCTAAAAATGTAAAACTGCGCTAACACTAAACTAAAACTACACTAAAATTGAGCTAACACTACGCTACGCTAACTACGCTTAAATCGCGCTAACACTACTTTATATCTGTGTAAAACTGCAACTCCCAGCATGCCTGGCCAGCCTTTAGCTGTCTAGGCATCCTGGGAGTTGTGGTTCTTTCACTGCACTACAACTCCCAGCATCACCGTGCAGCCTTCAGCTGTCTGGGCATGCTGGTAGTTGTGGGCCCTTCACTGCACTACAACTCCCAGCATACCCGGGCAGCCTTCAGCTGTCTGGGCATGCTGGGAGTTGTTGGCCCTTCCCTGCACTACAACTCCCAGCATGCCTGGGCAGCCTTTGGCTGCCTAAAAAGGGAAGCATTCCTGCGCCAGTGATTACACACTTGTTATTTCTTGTTTGTTTTTCCTGGCTAATCACAAGGCTGCGGAATGGACCTATGGGAAGACAGGAGAACCAGTATTAATAACATCCAGAATTTTTTTCAATTCCCTAAGAACCAAAATGTAAACGAGAGCATACAAAATAGAGACAGTATAGAAAAAGCTATATATGAATTAAAACGTTCAGAAAGACTACTGATTTCAGAAATGAGGGACCTTTGGGAAATAGCGACCCTGGAAAAATATTTAAGTTGGGATATTATTCCTAAGGGTCTAAAAATATCCAAGAACCTAACTAGTGACTTAGGTGATCCTGGAACCTTGGAGGAGTGGAATGCAATGATGCATGAATTCTCAAAACAAACCGTACTATTAATTATAGAAAAGAGGAAACATAACTTACTAACAGCCAAAAGTGAAATTAAAAGGATCTTTGAGAAATTACAACCCTTCAGATACCACCAAGAAATTATCTATCTTTCTAACAGTATTAAACAAAGGATCAGAATTAAGGAACAGGAAATAGTAAAAAAAGAAACAAAGTAAATTTGCTAGAGAAGAAGTACCAGATGAGTCACAAATTTTCCTATCCAGTCCCACTACGCCAATTAATATGGCAGAATTACAAACTATAGACAAAATAAATTTGAAAAATCACTGCATAGAGGAAGAAATTGATTTGGGGATAATTTCTATATGCCAATCCCCACAGATGCAGTCACGGTCCCCTTTAACCCCTTAAGGACGCAGGACATAAATGTATGTCCTGGTGCGGTGGTACTTAACGCACCATGACATACATTTATGTCCTGTGCCTAACCGCGGGCATCGGAGCGATGCCCGTGTCATGCGCGGCTGATCCCGGCTGCTGATCGCAGCCAGGGACCCGAAGGCAATGGCCGACGCCCGCGATCTCGCGGGCGTCCGCCATTAACCCCTCAGGTGCCGGGATCAATACAGATCCCGGCATCTGCGGTAGTGTACGATTTCAATGAATGATTGGATCGCCTGCTGTGGGGATCCGATCATTCAGAACGCCGCACGGAGGTCCCCTCACCTTCCTCCTTCCGGCTCCCAGCGTCTTCTGCTCTGGTCTGAGATCGAGCAGACCAGAACAGAAGATAGCCGATAACACTGATCTGTTCTATGTCCTATACATAGAACAGACCAGTATTAGCAATCATGGTTTTGCTATGAATAGTCCCCTATGGGGACTATTCAAGTGTAAAAAAAAATGTAAAAAAATGTAAGAGTAAAAAAAAAGTGAAAAATCCCCTCCCCCAATAAAAAAGTAAAACGTCAGTTTTTTCCTATTTTACCCCCAAAAAGCGTAAAAAATGTATTTAATAGACATATTTGGTATCGCCGCGTGCGTAAATGTCCGAAATATTAAAATAAAATGTTAATGATCCCGTATGGTGAACGGCGTGAACATAAAAAAAAAAAAAAGTCCAAAATTGCTACTTTTTTAATACATTTTATTAAAAAAAAATTATAAAAAATGTATTAAAAGTTTTTTATATGCAAATGTGGTATCAAAAAAAGTACAGATCATGGCGCAAAAATGAGCTCTCATACCGTCGCTTATATGGAAAAATAAAAAAGTTAGAGGTCATCTAAATAAAGGGATTATAAACGTACTAATTTGGTTAAAAAGTTTGTGATTTTTTTTTTAAGCACAACAATAATATAAAAGTATGTAATAATGGGTATCATTTTAATCGTATTGACCCTCAGAATAAAGAACACACGTCATTTTTATCGTAAATTGTACGGCGTGAAAACGAAACCTTCCAAAATTAGCAAAATTGCGTTTTTCTTTTTAATTTCCCCACAAAAATAGTGTTTTTTGGTTGCGCCATACATTTTATGATAAAATGAGTTATGTCATTACAAAGGACAACTGGTCACGCAAAAAACAAGCTCCATACTAGTCTGTGGATGAAAATATAAAAGAGTTATGATTTTTAGAAGGCGAGGAGGAAAAAATGAAAACGTAAAAATGTAATTGTCTGAGTCCTTAAGGCCAAAATGGTCTGAGTCCTTAAGGGGTTAATGGAGGGAACCTCTATGAATTACAACATCACAGTTAGTGAATGCAGAGTCTCACCACTTGACCCCGTCCCCCAGGAGCCAATATCCACCACCAATAGATTTTCAATATTGGAAGAAAGGGAGGGGATGGCGTCAGAGAATGGGAACATTGAAAGTGAATCAGTAGTTGAAAGTGAACCAGTAGTAAAACCTAAAACTATGAATAGGTATAATAGCAAGAAATATACAGGGAAAAGCTCAGGAGAAATAAACACTAATAAAAATAAAAGTACTCCTTTTACGTAACCATCAAGTACTTACAGAGAAAATAGGTACTCGAAATAACCTAAAGAGAACACCTAAGGAAGATTTTTTTCGGAAACTAGGAGGAAAAAAAGCTATAAGAGAGGTGCAAGAGGGGGGAAGCTCACCAAAAAGAAGAAATCTATATTAGAAAGGAACAACACTAATAAAAGCAACTAAGACATCTCACCCCCAGAAAATATACAACCTCAGTGAATACACATTAAGTAAGGATGAATCTAGCCTACTACAAAAGGGCTTGAAATTTGCCCCCTCGAATACGTTTAACAAATTTGAAGCCTTTATTGGCATCAAAAAGTTCATGCGTAACTTGTCACTTAAAAAATATTTTATAAGGAACCCTGCAAGTATAAATAAAGAAGTGGACCCAAATTTCAACACACCAATTTAACCAATAAATCTTTATTCCATCCCCATAGTGAATATTCGGATTCATTCAGGGTTTTTGAAAATATGGTCACTCGGGACATTTGACGGTATAAGGACAAAGGTAATAAGACATACAAATCTAATTTAACAAAGCAAGAACAAACAGCTATTAGAGCTTTACAAGATAATAATGAGATCATAGTCCGACCGGCGGATAAAGGCGGTAGTATAGTTGTACAAAGTACTCAAGATTACCATTCTGAAGCACTGCGCCTACTACAGGATGAAAAAACATATAAGAAACTTCCCAGTGACCCCACTTCGGAATACAGCAGAAAGCTAATGGGGCTGGTACAAAAAGGGAAAAACAGCGGCATTCTAAACAAAAAAGAATCAGAGTTTATTATGATAAAACACCCTCGTATTGCAGCATTTTACCATATTCCCAAAATACACAAGTCTGCCACAAAGCCCCCAGGACGCCCAATTATATGAGGGATCGACTGCCTTACATCTAACTTGTCGAAATATGTGGACCTTCAGCTACAAAAATATGTGGTCCAACTTCCAACGTACCTGAAGGATACTACGCACATTCTCCATACTTGGAGAGATAACCTGGAAACCTGAATATATCTTAGGTACTTTGGACGTCACGTCCTTATATACAATAATAGAACACAAAAAAGGACGCCAAGCAGCAGAGCACTTTATGTATAAAGACACTTCCCTGCCCCAAGAACAAGCTAATTTTATCGGGGAGTGTATTTCATTTATACTTCAACATAATTATTTTTTATAACATGATGATTTTTATCTCCAGACATGGGGCACCGCCATGGGGATCAGATTTGCGCCGGGTTATTCCAACCTATATATGGGGTTCTGGGAGGAATCAACCATCCTCCCTGCAACAGGTCTGGCGTCAAATCTGGTCCTCTGGAGGCGTTTTATCAACGACATCATTTTTATATGGGACGGTCCGGAAAACCTTTTAAATGAATTTTTAACTAATTTAAATAAAATTAGTTTTATTTAACTTTTACACCCACTATTAGTCAGACAGATATTAACTTCTTGGATCTCACTGTTTGTATAGAAGATAATCAATTGAGGACAAAAACTTACAAAAAAACTACTGATAGCAACAGCTATATAGACCTGAACAGTTGTCACCTCTTTAGCTGGCTGAGAAACATACCTAGAAGCCAGTTTATCAGATTGCGGAGAAATTGCACGGATGTTGTTGAATACAGGAAGGAAGCTGAGAATTTACAAAAACATTTTTTGCAGAAAGGGTATGAAAAGGAAATGTTACTTACGGTTGCTGAGCAAGTAGAAAAAGGGAAGGAAACACCAATAGAGACCACCAACAATATTAAAGTGCCCATTATTACCACCAAAGTAACTTATTCAAGAAAATTGTAAAAAAAACATTGGGAGATCCTGAAAGGCGATAGAATTGTGGGACAATTACTACCAAAACACCCCACTTTTATATTTAAGAAAGCCTCCAATATAGGGAATAGAGGGGCACGACCATCAAAAATAAGTCCAATAAAGATCAGGTTTTTTTTTTCCGGAAAACGGGTTTTTTCCATGTCGTACATGTAAATGTTGCAAAAAAACTGGATTAAAAAGAACTCCAATGTGTTAAGTGGATAGCTGGGATGGCTCGTTTAAAAGTCCCATAAAATCACACATAAATTGCAAATCTAAAGATGTGATTTATGGTATTCAGTGCCCGTGTGGCAAAGTGTATGTGGGACGGACTAAATGCATTTTGTCCACTCGAATTGGAGAACATACGTACAATATAGAGAGGAAATTCTTGGGCCACCCACTCTCTAAACATTATGTGGATAAGCACAATGCGTCTTTTGCACAATCTAAATTTTTGGGACTGGAAAAAGTAAAAAAACATTGGAGAGGCGGAAATTATGTGGCAAACATGTTAAGAACGGAGAGCCGCTGGATTTTTAATTTAAATACAATGTCCCCATATGGTTTAAATATTGATTTAGAACTGTTTGCTTTTTTGTGATACCCTTTTGTGAAATATTTAACTAAAAGTATCACTATGGTAGTTCTGTTGTCTGCTGGATTATCAACATATAGGATAACTCTACCCTTTAGTGTTAACTTCTTTTTTCAGAAATTTTTGATTAGGAACATGTTTACACAATGCGTTTTTTCATCTGCGGTTTTGATGCGTTTTTTACAGTAAATGCCCTGAAGTATTGCATATATGAAAGTGTAAATATCAGAATTGGAGTCTGGGACATAGGTGGACTGAGAGTAACTATAAAGACTATATACGGTGCATATGCTTTATCAGAAACCTGTAATTTGGAAAACATGGTTGCGGGAGATGCGAACAGGAGTGTAAGGACTATTCCGGATGAACAACTGCTAGTTCGCATAAATACCAAGAGCCATTAGTGATACTCCATCTCTGACGAAGGTCAGCATACTGACCAAAATGTGTTAGATGATTTTTGGCCCTTGTGCCTTGCTGTAGCTGTAACCGTGACGTCACGTTCAGTAATCAGATCTCTGTGCGAACTATCACAGTGCGGTTGCACCGGTGAGACGCTCACGGCCGGAGCAGATCTCCTGGAGCATACACCCACTGTGCACCCGGACTGTCTTTCTTACCCTCTTCTTGGGAGCTCCTGGAGGGATCCGGCCAGTATCCACACCGCATCCTGGGAAGAACAGTGCTCCGTGAATCATATTGTGCAAACCGGCATCCCACACCGCATTTTAGGACGAACAACGTTCCGTGGACTACATTGTGCAAACCGGCATCAAAACCACAGGTACTGTTGCCAATTTGCGGCATACAATAAATAATACTATGCAGTCAGGCACTCATCCACCCTTGCTTGCATCCAGACACACTGTACTTAAAATATTAAAATTACGCAGTTATTGGTTTATTTTTACAGTGACATAGATAGAATTGCTCCGTGAACGCCGTCTAATGCGGTGGTGAAACGGCATTAACCTTCACCATAGAGAAACCCTAACAAGACACATGAGTGCGTTTCTCTGTATTAATATATAGTGATACAAAGTTGGTACAATTCTGTGACACGGACACAATAACTGAATTGTTCACTTAATAGCATTTCTCTCCAATTATATATATATATTTTTTTTGCCTAGTGAACGAAACTAATATTAGCATATTTATCAGAACTTTCCTATCTCATACAGAAAATATTAAACCAACTGTACTAAGTAAGTGTATTCCCATATGGGTGTTTCTTTTTATGTGCGCCGATACACAAGTTGAATTGTTCCTCTGATGTTAGTGTAAAAAATGAAAAAAGAAATTTACACTAACATGCTGGTGTAGATCCCAACGTTACCTTTTCGTAAGGAGTAAAAGGATAAAAAGACCCCCAAAATTTTTAACCCAATTTCTCCCGAGTACGAAAATACCCCGTATGTGTCACTAAACTGTTGCCTTGAAATACGACAGGGCTCCAAAGCGAGAGAGCGCCATGTGCATTTGAAGCAGCAAAATTTGCCACAGCTCAAACTTGCAGCGGGAAACTCACTGCAAACCCTTTTCTTCCAGGTCACCTGATTGACCCGGAATCGCCACTAATCGCTCTGAATTGACCGGTGGTTTGTGGTAATCATAGGGGGTCTGCACGGGGTGCCTGCTGAACGATTTCAGCAGGCATCCCAGTCCAGGAACGGAATTCCCACAGGCATACAGGTACGCCCTGGGTCCTTAAGTACCAGGGTGTCAGGGCGTACCTGTACGCCCTGGGTCCTTAAAGGGTTAAGCACCCTTTGTATTGAATGATGCAGTCAGATAATGCAGCTAAGTTTGTTTTACTAAGATTGTTACTTGTATGATTATACAGTATGTGTTTGTTAAAATGGTTTCATGCAGCACTACAAGTCTATTCTGCAATCCAAAATTGGCATGTTGACATGTGTCAAGGACCTGGAGCCACACTTATAAGTCGGCCTGACGAAGTCGGCATTGGCCTGACGAAGCGCTTTGGCGCGTAAACGGTCTGTCGCCGCTCTTTGTACCCCTGCGTCCATTCCATCCTCCCCTTCATGTATCCCGACTGACCGAGATGATCAATAAAGAAGCCATTTACTGACCTGGTGAGTGCTCCGCTATTTTCTTTTCGCTTGATATGTTTAAAAAGTGGTGTCAATGCTGCTTCTTAGACCAGCAATGGCCAAGGTGTTTAAGCATTCCAAAGTGATGCCAAATGTGAATCAGGGTGTCTATAGAAAATTTAAACAACTACATGTCAAGGTGTTTAAACATCTGCACTGCACATGCAAAATCCTTGTTGACACTTTATAGATAGCAATAAGGTTATAAAGGCCATGAGGTTAAAAAAAAACAAAAAAAACAGGGCAACTTAAAAAAAAAAATAAAAAAAACAACAACAACGCTTAAACAAGTGAGAAAAGGCTAAAGTATACCTTGAGTATTGATATAAACATTAGGTCAAACATTTTGCAAGTTAATTTGCAAAAAAAAAGTATCTTCATAATTGGTATTGTGGTTCATTTGTGTGCTTTTCAAACACCAAGGAAACAATTAGTGTTATCTTTGCATCACAGTGAGATGAGCATTTCCACAAGTGGAAAAATTATGTTGAGGATGGTTTCTCAGAAAAAATGTTTGTATTTACATTTTGTTAGTACGGTACACTTATGTTTAAGATAACAAATATATCATATTTTAAAAGAACATTACATGTTTGGTCATTACAGCATGATGACTCCTTCCTTTTACTTGTCTAAAAACATGTGTTGATATTGATGCAAACCTGTGGCTATCCAAAGTGTAGCGGTTGCCCCTAGCAAACAATACAATCACTTATTTCGTAATCTAAAGAAACAATGGTGGAGATTTAGTCAAATGTGTCCATGGCAAAGTTTCAGAGTTGTTTATAGCAACCAATCAGATTGCTTCTTTTATTTTTTACAGGCATTAAAAAAAAAACACAATTTGATTGGTTGCTATGGACAACTCTACAACTTTTACTAAGGACAGGTTTACATAAATTGTACTGCTTGCTAGGGGCAACTGGGCACTTATTAACTACACAGGTTAAATATTCAACACAATTGAGAATTATGATGTGAGAACTCATGAGTAAAACAAGAATTTAACCTAAACTAAAAGAAAACAACAAAAAAACAAACAAACACTTGAACATCAGTGCTGCTTTGGCTGAGCACTCGATTACTAGTGACTAAAGCAGACAGCCTCAATCAAGAACAGAGCCACAGAAAACAAAACTCGAGAGGTAAGGCTCAGGATAATTGTATGTACCCCCACAGTCACATAACAGGGTGTCCATCGACCACACTTTGACATAAAATTAGTAATAAACACTTTAGACAGCGCTGTGACCTTTCACAGGGGCAATATCAAGGACATATAGCCACCTGTGTTTGAGGCTGTAGGGCAGCTAGTAACTGGGAACAACAGCAAATGCAATGAGATAAACGTAGCACAGGAGAATCATGCCTCCTGACATGTAGTCTCCAACACACAACTTTTAGAAAATTAAAAAAGGTATACACCTAATTAATACTTAAATGGGCACTGTCACCAACTTTATTTTTTGATATGTTATAGTACTTATGTACTACAACATATCTCTAATATACTTTTATTATTTTTTTTTTTTCATTAAAAAGGTTTAATTTACATTTAAAAACTGGCTACTGAAAAAGGACTGATTTTGGAGTGGCAATCAGTCCTTTTTCAGTTAGGCTGCACTCGCTCCCTGCCTGTCAATCAGACAGGCGGGAGCGAGCGCATTGGCTCCCCGGCCACTGGCTGGGAGGCCACTCCTCCCGCACATCGCCGCCGCCGCCTCGTTGCCGCCGCTGTCCCTGCACCCCGCTGCCGGACTCTGCAGTTACTGCAAGTGTAATGAGGGAACGGGGTAGGCGGGGCAGAGGGGGGGAAGGGAATGGGCTAGTGCTGTAGCGGGGGGGGGGGGGGTAACGGGCTACCAAAAAAAAATAGGATGGTGGGAGTTACCCTTTAAAGGGTAGCTCCCACCATCATGTTTTTTTTTCTGTCCCTGCCTATTGCCCTTCTATCCCTAACACCCTCCCTGCCTTTATTTTATTTTTATTTTTTCTACTATTTTAAAAAGGGCATTTAGTCTGCCTGGTAGTGTGCTCACTACCAGGCAGACTTCCCCAGCAGGCACCACGTCACTGATGCCTGCTGGGGGGGCCAACTTCCGCCCTTAGTTCTCCTAACAGGGTGCCTCCAGCTGTTTCACCACTACAACTCCCAGCATGCCCTGACATCTATTGGCTGTCAGGGCATGCTGGGCGTTGTAGTGGTAAAACAACTGGAGGCACCCTGTATTGGAAGGCAACCTCCGTGTCTCTGTATCGGGCGGACAGCGGCGGGGAGCTGGAGCTGAGCCGGAGCCCAGCCATGGAAGGCGGCAGCTACACCGGAGTGGAGCCGGAGGGGCCCCTGTGGTCCCTGGAGCCCCAGACTCCCCTCAGGCGGCTTCTGAAGAAGAATGTGCGGAGCCCCTTCCAGCTGCACTTCACCCTGCACCAGGCCCACCCCCTGCCCAGGGCTCTGCTGGCTGCCACCGCCCAGGACTGGAGCTTCATGGGGGAAGGAGTGAGCCGGGAGCCGATGCGGGAGGGACGGGTGCAGGGGAGCCTCTTCCTGCTGCTCGGTGAGTACCACCCAACCCCCCCCGTACCTTGCAGCAGGGCCGTCGGCGAGTGCGGTGAGCCGATGCGCAGCCCTGGATGTTCCTGCGCCTGCGCAAAATTACGACTGATGCCCTGCCGGAATCAGACGGAATTTTGCAGTGACGTCACTCTGCACTGCATTCGGCCACTAGGAGGGCGACCCCTAGTGGCCGAATTTCAAATTGCTTTTAAAATGTTTTAAAAGCAATTAAAAAAAAAATGTTAGAGATATTTGAAATTAGCTGCAGCTCACAACAGAAGGACCGAGGTAATTAAAGCTATAGCCGGACCCCTCCGGCAACACAAATAAATTACAAATAGAAAATATAGCTTATACCTCTAGGAACTCACCAAATTGATGCATAATGATAAGGGTAAAAATGGAATATGGCAGCGTTAGTCAAAAAAATTTTTTAATTTCAATTCAGTATAGTTTTTAATTCAGTAAAATATAAATAAATATAAAGTAAAACAATGACAGAGTAACACATCAAACTGGCACTAACTAGAGATAATCCCACTGGGCTCTAGTGGGATATCAAAAAATGATTAAAGAAAATATAAAAATAATGTCCTACGTACTAGTGTTCCGATATATGTAGAATATGGTCCATTTATCTGCAAACAAAAAATGGAATCCGCAAACAAAAAACGAATGAATGTATGATCAGTTTTGTGTGCTTGTAACAGGATTAGATACATTCCTGGAACAAAATAACATTAATGCTTATGAAGAAATATAAAATCTCATCCCTTCCCCAATATCGCGCCACACCCCTACCCCTTAATTCCCTGGTTGAACTTGATGGACATATGTCTTTTTTCGACCGTACTAACTATGTAACTATGTAACTATGTAACTATGTAACATAAAGTCAATGTGCTTGTAACATAAAGTCAATGATCAGATATATATGATACAAAGTATCTCTCACCACTGCTTCTGGCGGCTTGATGGATTTTTACTATGGATCGCAGCCTTACACTCCTCGCGTGCCCCGATAGTGGGGGGGGGGGGGGGGGGGGCGCTGATTCTCCCGTCTTCCTAGTGTTACTCTGTCATTGTTTTATTTTATATTTATTTATATCTTACTGAATTAAAAACTATACTGAATTGAAATTAAAAATAATTTTTGACTAACGCTGCCATATTCCATTTTTACCCTTATCATTATGCACATATTAGAGATATGTTGTAGTACTTAAGTACTACAACATATCAAAAAAAAAATTTCATGACAGTGCCCATTTAATGGGGTACTCCACTGGAAATTTTTTTTTTTTTAAATCAACTGGTGCCAGAAAGTTAAACAGATTTGTAAATTACTTCTGTTAAAAAATCTTAATCCTTCCAGTACTTATTAGATGCTATTTGCTCCACAGGAAGTTCTTTTCTTTTTGAATTTCCTTTCTGTCTGACCACAGTGCTCTCTGCTGACACCTCTGTCCATTTTAGGGACTATCCAGAGTAGGATAAAAGCCCCATAGCAAACCTATCCTGCTCTGGACAGTTCCTAAAATGGACAGAGGTGTCAGCAGAGAGCACTGTGGTGAGACAGAAAGGAAATTAAAAAAAAAATATGTTTAACTTTCTGGCACCAGTTGATAATTTTTTTTTTCTAGTGGAGTACACCTTTAAGGTTGCCTTGTAGTTCAGTAGATTTGTCCTGCATTCAGCAGTTCAACATATTTTATGTTAATGTTTTCCTAATGGATAAAAAAAGAAATGGCCCAAGTGAAAATCTTAAAGGGGTTCTACACTGCCCTGTCTTCCGGAGCTCCGCTCGCAGCGTCCGGAAGTTTATTACTCCGGACGCTGTGTGCGGGCTTCCATGTTCGAGGCCGCCCCCTCGTGACGTCACGCCCCCTTCCCATAGACTTTCGTTGAGGGGGCGGCCTCGAACACAGAAGCCCGCACCCAGCGTCCGGAGTAATAAACTTCCGGACGCTGCGAGCGGAGTTCCGGAAGACAGGGCAGTGGAGAACCCCTTTAACCAAAACATTTGTAGGGTAATTTTGAATGGACTACTTTCAAACGTGATTACTACTGTAGTGTGAGCAACGCAAAAAGGCGACTTTTAGAACATTTCTTAGGTGTGCCAAGGTGGTGCAGCGCTGTGCCTAAACTGATGATTTTGCGCCAGCATCTACAACTTTTCACAAAAGTCGCTAATAATAAATTGATTACCACTGCATAAGACAAAAAACGATTTGGTGGAACACAAACACAAATGGAAAAATTAACGGAACATTAAAAGTTGCAAAAAAACATAACGTCACAAAGCACTGCACCTGAATAGCGACAAATCAACGCCCAAAAAAAAAAAAAAGATAAATGCCCCAAACTGTTTTTTGGGAGTTAGTCTTTTGTAGATGGTTTTCATGTGCTTTTAGACTGATGTAGTACTATGTTGGAGTTTGTAGGTTTACACTTTTAAACTGTACCTAAATATTTATGTTTTAAATATACTATATTTATATGCAGAGCTACAAAAGATTATTACTGTAATAAATTCCCTAAGGTTACCATTTTTCCCATCGGAATCATAAACAAATGTAGCATTTCCAGTATTTAATGTGAGCTTCAGTTAAGCAGCATAGCATATCCGTACCTTAATATATGGTGTGGGGTAAGCCTGTAAAGGGAAATAATAATGAACTACAGTACCAAGATATGGTAATTTTGGTATTTGATAATCTGTATTGCTGTGTACCCTGTATTGTATATTCATGTTAACTGTTAATGCACAAGTTGTAGAAAATATAGTTTACAATTTTTTTTCCCTGTTTTTTACATTTTAACTCTAAAACTGTTTTTTACATTTAAAATTCAGGACTTGGTCTGCCAAAAATATAACTTGTTTAGAAGAATTTATTCTTCAGGGCCTTGTGACAACCCCATTAGCACAAAGGGTTCTTTTTGTGATATTTTCTACCATCTATGTCTTGACAATCACTGGAAATCTCATGATAATTGTCATTATTCAACAAGAATCGTGTCTGCACAAGCCCATGTACTTTTTCCTGGCTAACTTGTCCATTTTAGAGATCTTTTACACTTCCTCTATTACTCCAAACAATCTAAGAAACCTTCTTCAGAAGAAGAAAACCATTTCGTTTGTGGGCTGCTTTACTCAGATGTTTTTCTTTATTGCTCTTGGAAGTTCTGAGTGTGTCCTCCTTGCTGTTATGGCTTATGACAGATACATTGCTATATGTCAACCTTTGTTTTATTTTACAAGTATGAATCCTTCTTTATGTGTGCAGCTGCTATGTCTGTCTTGGGGTATTGGATTTTTAAATTCCCTTGTACACACTGTGTACACAGCTATATTGCCATACTGCAAGGACCACCTAATCCAACATTTCTTTTGTGACATTCCATCACTGTTGAAACTATCTTGTAGAGATACATATCCTAATGAGTTGGTATCTATTTTTGTTGGGGGATGTGTTATTGTAGGCAGCTTTATGTTAACAATTCTCTCATATATTTACATCTTAAGAGTTGTGCTAAAAATTCCTAGTACAAAAGGGAAGCAGAAAGCATTTTCCACATGTGGGTCTCATCTAATGGTGGTAACTATATTTTTCGGGACAGTTATTCTAACATACATACTTCCAGGTTCTGATTCTTACAATGAACAGAAAAGATTATTGTCTGTAATGTACGGTGTTATGACTCCTCTTATCAACCCAATAATTTATAGCTTCAGAAATGCAGACTTTCAGAATGCAATTAATAAAAGAATATCTCCGAGAATGTTAGGATAAACATTATAGGGCATGTGGATGTCAAAGAGGGAAACCTCCAGAACAGTTGCTCGATAAAAATGACCTCCACTCTGCTAGACCCAGGATGTTCAATCATCACATGGACCATGACTATTTATTTGAGTAACTAAAATCACTAAAAAAAAGTTACAACTAGGTGTGCCATAGAGAACCAGCTATTAGAGAAAAAAGGCAACCTATAGTATAACTTGTATTACCTTCAAATAAAATAAAAAAACAATACCATAGCTAATAATCAATCATCAATCAGACCAAATATTTTTAACCCCTTAAAGACATTAGACGTACAGTTATGACATTGCCCGCTCCTGTTATATGAATCACGCTCAGGAGCTTAGCGAGATTCATACCTGCTGGGTCCTGGCTGCTATCAGCAGTCAAGACCAGTGGCTAATGCCAGACATTACCGATCGAGCTGATGTTCGGTATTTATTCTTTAGACGCTGTGATCAAAGTTGATTGCGGCTTCTAAAATTTGAAAAAAACAATCCTGGCTAGCTCTGTAGGCTGTTTGGGACCACTGCGGCAAATTCACAGTGTCCTGAACAGCTAAGAGGGTGGTGGGAAAGCCCTTACTTGCCTCCTCGCCGTCCGATCAGTGCTCTGAAACTCCAGTCAGCCATGGCAGGTTGGAGCAATTGAGCACCGATAACACTGATCAATGCTATCCAGAATTGCATATTTTTGGTCACTTTGTATACCCTAAAAAAATTCTAAAAAGTGATCAAAAAGTCCCATCAAAAACAAAAATGGTACCGATAAAAACTAAAGATCACAGGGCAAAAAATGAGCTCTCACACATCCCTGTATATGGAAAAATCTAAAAGTTATAGGGGTCATAAGAGGACATTTTAAACATGCTAATATTTGTACAAAAATAAAAAAAAATTTAAAATAAGTAAAACAAAAAACAACCTATATAATTTAAATATCATTATAACTGCATGGTCCTACAGACTAAATATAATGTGTAATTTTTACAGAAAAGTGCACTGTGTAGAATCGGAAGCCCCAAAATTTAATAAATAGTGTTTTTTTTTTATTTTTTTTTATTTCCCCCCACAAATATGGTGAGTCACTGTCTGCAGTACACTGATATGTTTCACTCCGTTGAGCTTCTTTAGAGGTGGCTCACTATATTTAGACAGTGACTGTTTGATGCATACAGTGTACTGCAGCATGTTTAATAAGGCTACAGGGTAGCCATTAGAAGCATAATCCAAAGCACTCGTGCTACCTAATTTATTAAATCTGGTGTTCCATGAAATACACTTTGCACAGCATGAAAATACGCTGCGTAAGCGGTACGTAGGACCGTACTGTTAAGCTATTATTTCAATTGTTCTAAGGTTTTCTAATACAGGGATTTGGATGTGAATGGAATTCTTGGCAGTTTAGAGGGAAATGCACCATTTCTAAATGTTCCATCTAATATTGATTTACAATGTCATCATGAGTCAGAGTCTAAGAAACTAATAACACTACAATGAGAGTTCACTGAGTTTGATATTTGTCTCAGGCTGCCAATTATGACCAATGATCAAAGAATTTAAAAGACTAAAACTTAACATTTATTAGGTCAGATAAAATGCATACACCTATTTAAACACATAACACAGCTATAAATGTGCAACAGGTGCACAACACTGAAATGATAAAAAGAGATACAAAATAATAACCCCTGGATGAGGAGGTGGGCAAAGTAAAAACAATAAAGACATTGGAAAATTCAGGATATTTTGTACCATAACCCTCAATGGACCAACCTAACACTACATTATCAACAAAAAAAAAAACATGTGACATAACAAAACAATAGTAAAAATATTAGTAAACCTAAAAAAAGAAATAAAAGAAAACAATGGCCAAAAATATATTTAGTATAAAAAGTTGTATAAAAGATATATATGTGTGCTTGTCTTTCACTTGACCTAGCTCAATGTGTGTACTCTCCTTTGTTGTTGGGAAGGGTTGCATTTAAGGATTCTAAAATTTGTCAGGTTAATCTCACCACTTGCATAGACACTTACAATTTGTGCTGAAAATATAGCTTCTATCATAAAAAATATATTATTTACACTACATTTTAAGCATAGAGTGTGCTACTCTTTCTACCACTTTTTATTTGCATTTGGAAGACTCCACAGTTCTCATAACATTAGGAAAAGTCAAAATGTTCTACATACTTCCTGTGTAATATGATACACATACAATTATAAATCAAACAGTATGGGTATAAGATGCCTGGCACCCAGAACCAAAATGATAAAGATGTCCCTTGGTAAGACAATTTAATTGTACACTCTATAGAAATCACCAATAAGGCCCAAAATAAAATTTAAAAATATTTACTATTGGTCACATAAATAATACAAATTAAATGTGCTAGGATGGGGAAAAGGGGTATAGGTGAATGTCTAAACTGGAGGCCCTACCTATCTAGTGTGGATAGGGTAAGGAAATAAGTACAACAATACATACAATTAGTGAGTAGAACCTCTCTTGCCAACGCGTTTTTCTAATAATGATAAATCAGGGAGTGAGAGGGATCCACAGTGGAATACACAACATATACCAAAAAAAAGGAAGAACAATACAGAATAACACATACAGAATAATGTTAATGATATTAGTGCAAAGTCCGTAAAGTTAGTGAGGGTCAGCTGGTCTCAAAGGAAAGTTAGGGTCATTGCCAGTGTAGTCTTATAGTAGAACACAAAAATGGTTAGAGGTGAAGAACCAACATTCACATCAGGAAACACATTTCATAATTAATAAAGGTGTTGATTCAAAGGGATTTCTGAGATGTGTTCCTATATGCTGTTGAAACAAACAGATATGTCCCAATACAGACATACATACAAATGAAAAATTAATCAAATCTGTCAAAAGGGTAGCCTGCTTACCAATTAGGGTAAGTTTCTGTGGATATAGTGACATCACGGGTTATCATGAAGATGATATGGAGGTGGGCACTGCTGAGCACTTTACAGGTGGTAACCCATCGACATTCAATCCCCCCTTTCAGGCCGGTAGCCCACTCGATCAATTTATGGAGGCTGTCAAAAGGGAAACCCTGGCCTTAATGTATCCAAAAGATAGACCTAATTTATCCCCTGGCTGCAATCCAGGGATGACATAGTGGTAAAACCGGCCGACAAGGGGGGTAATATTGTTCTACTTTCCCGTGACCATTATCCTGAAGAAGCTATGAGGCAGCTGCAGGATCCATCCACCCATATTCCATTGAAGACAGATCCCACTAGTGACTATAATGCCAAGATATGGTCTATTCCGAGGAGGTGTTGAACAGGGTCTGATATCATCTAAATTTGCGGAGAAGCTAGTGATAGAGTGTCCTAGACCCCCTTACTGGTATTGGTTGCCGAAGATCCATAAGTCACTTGATCGCACTCCCGGTCGCCCGATTGTGGCCGGAAGGGGATCGGTGACTGAATCGGTTTCCAAATACCTGGACTGGTATCTACGACCCTTGTTGGACAATGTCCCCTCGTATCTTCAGGACACAGGAGATCTACTGAGACAACTTGAACATTTCAGTTGGGAGGAGTCATTCCATCTTGCCAGCATAGATGTGGAGAGCCTGTACACCCGCATCCCGCAGGATGCGGGTGTGCAGGCTGTCTGTGAACAATTGAAATACGTCCCAGATATAGGTGCTGGCATGGTGGATTTTATTTGTGAACTTCTCTCCTTAGTCCTGAAATGTAACGCATTTCAGTTTGACCGAAAATGGTATACACAGTCAGCGAGGATGGCGATGGGGACTCCCGTTGCCCCAACTTTTGCCAAATTATATCTGGCCGATTTAGAAGAAAGAAAAATCTACACTAGTTAGAATCCCTTTATCGGCAATCTAAAACTATACTACAGATACATTGACGATGTAATTGTGGTGTTGGATGGATCCCAAATTTTGTTTGAACAATTTATCAAGTATCTCAATGATAATGATCACAACATGAGGTTTACTAGTATATTTGGAGACAAAACTTTAACCTATTTAGATGTGGAGCTGGATGCATCCACAGGGGAACTCTGTACAAAGGGTTACAGGAAAAGCACAGCAGTCAATTCTTTATTAAATCACAACAGCTATCACCCCATGTATGTTAAAAACTCATTAACATTCGGACAATTAGTCCGACTTAGACATATAAATTCTGACAGAGATGTTTTCGATTTACAGGTGGAGGAACTCATGCAGAGGCTACGAGCAAAAAGTTATCCTGAAGCAATGCTGCAACAAGCTTGCAAACGGGCGAGAGCCCTTGATCGGAATACTCTTCTAAAAAGAAAGAAGAAAAAGCCCAGCAGCATGGCTTCTGAGGATAAAAGATTTATCTTTTCGTTTGAATTCAGCCCTATTGAGTGCACACTGAAAAATGCCCAGGATGAGATCCTGCAGGATGTGGTGAGGAAAAAGCTGCTTGTCACTTTCCACAGGACCTCAAACCCAAGGGATTAGTTGGCGAGGGGTCGTATTTACTCACCTCAAAGCAATTGGTTATTACGAGGAGCCCCAAAGGGAAACTTTAGGTGTGGATCCTGTAATTGGTGTAGATATTTCAGTCCAGATAATGTGGTTTTCTTGGGAGGTGTAACCTTTAGAGTAGAACAACATATAACATGCCGCACTAAATAAGTGGTTTATGCCCTGAAATGCCAGTGCGGTATGTTCTATGTTGGCAAAACAATTAGGTCCTTAAATGTGAGATTCTCTGAGCATATTTGATCTATATCGACAGGAAAGGGAGCCCCTAAACTTATTAAGCACGTTTGTGATGTACATGGGGGTGATACTTCTGTGCTATCTTTCTTTGGTATAGTGCGGATCGATTCAATCCCCGGAGGGGGAGATATCAACAAAGTGTTGTTACAACAAGAAACATCTATCATACTGAAAACAGGAGCTCTAGGCCAAGTGGGACTCAATGACCGCAAAAATATTAATATTTTTGCTAATTAATAATATTTTTACTGATTATTGATTAATGGTGTTTATCCAGTTGCATGATACCAAGGACTTGTAGATATGTACATATTATTGTTATGTGTTTTTTGTAATTTTTGGGGAATTTTTTATCTGTGAGATGTATACATGCGGTAACGCATGCAGATAACGCATAATATGTTCAGGCTGTTGCAACTGACTTACATGCACCTGACTTGGTAGAAGTAAGGGTTAACCACCCTACGGTTCAGGTGCACTAATTATGTGTTGGTTAAAGGCATGGAGGAAGCAGAAGTGACGTAGGGATCGGCAGAAGCAACTGAAAGCTGCGAAACGAACGCTCGTCATCCCGTTTCACTCCTACCCCCTCCCGACATGTGACGCATCATCTTGTGAAATAAACGTAAGAAGCATGAAATGTTTTAAAGAAATACCTTTGTGTAAGAACAAGCGCATATCCAACAGTTCACAAGACTCTATAATGCAGGACGGTGGACCACCCAAGGACATTCTTCTCAAAAATAAGAAACCACACAATGTTTGAATTTTTTTTACAAAAACGAATTCAATATGTGTGTAAGTGCATCTGTCTCCAAAAGATCAGATCACCAAAGGACTTTTTTCGCCCAAAATCATGAAGCAGAGTTAATCCCTGTCCGTATTTTTTTTTTCATTTTCATTAAAAAATCATATGCAACAAGCGTTCTGTTGTGTAACGATTAGCATTCTGGAAAATTCAATTTTATTACCGATAAAATTATCAGTAAATAAAAAAAAACAACACTACCCTAGAGTGTTTAATTACCCCATACATTACACCAGGAGCAGTCAGGAGTAGGCCTCAGCAGTACCCAAGAGGCTTTAATAACCCCCTACCTTTGCATGATCAATTGCGAGATCGAGCAATACCAGGTGTGTAATGCCCTCAGATTTCCAGGGCCGCAGGCGTGCTCCACTGAACGGATTAGCGTGTCTCTATCTTTCATCGACCGGTGCTGGTAACCCGCTAACTCCCGGAAAGGTAAGCTGCCGCAAAGCAGGTGGTCTCCCACGGGCACGTTTGGCTCCAGAATTTCCACTACTGCCACACCACGCTGACTGCCAACTATGCTACCGCCTTGCTGACTCAAGGGAAACCTTCAACTCTCTTCTCACGATGATGAACCCCCCTTCTCCTGAGATCGAGCAATAACAGGTGTGTTATGCCCTCAGATGTCCGGGGCGGCAGGCACGCTCCATTGAACGGATTAGGGTGTGTCCATCTTTTTTGGTAGCACCCGCAATCCAAAAATTTTTAATTCCCAGACCCAGGCCCCAGCTCTGCGGCATCAGGAACCCATAGATTGCCTGAAAGACACAGCCTGGTGTTGGTAAGTAGTTTGTGAAAGACACAGAATGAGTCTGGAGCATTCATTCGCAGTACCCAAGAGGGTTTCATAACCCCTTACATTTAAAGATCAATGTTGACATTTGCATTAAGCATGTATTTAGCTACTACTAAACTTCAAAAAATGATAGGACCAAGGCCAGAAGCATCAGTTTTCCCCATATTAGGAGCATAGTTGTCCCCCAGATTAGGCAGCATAGATGTCACCCAGATTAGGCAGCATACATGTCCCCCAGATTAGGAGCATAGTTGTCCCCCAGATTAGGCAGCATAGATGTCCACCAGATTAGGAGCTTAGTTGTCCCCCAGATTAGGAGCATAGTTGTCCCCCAGATTAGGAGCATAGTTGACCCCCAGATAAGGACCATAGTTGTCCCACAGATTAGGCAGCATAAATGTCACACAGATTAGGCAGCGTAGATGTCCCCCAGATTAGGCAGCATAGATGTCCCCCAGATTAGGCAGCATAGTTGTCCCCCAATCAGCGCGGGCCGGTCAGAGCCAATCAAAGGGCCGTATGTGGCAAGCGGGACGTACAATGCCCAGGTCTGCCCCAGAGGGTTTCATAACCAACCACAATAGAGAAAATTTTGTTGTAGGAGCATGGTCAATCTACTTAGACCCATCTGTCATTGGTGGCTGGAAATCCTGGCTGATCCATCCCTGATTCATCTTGACAAACGTCAGTCTCTCCACATTTTTAGTGGACAGACGAGTTCGCCTTGGGGTGACTATGGCCCCGGCCGCACTAAACACCCGCTCTGATGGCACACTACTGGCCGGGCAGGACAGCTTTTCCAGGGCAAACTCCGCTAGTTGCAGCCATAAATCGAGTTTGGCTGCCCAGAAGTCCAGCGGATCTTCAACGGTTGTTGGTAGGGTCATGTCGAGGTAAGCCACCACCTGCTGCTGATGAGTAGCTTCACTATGCGGCTGAAGGAAGCTACTCATCAGCGACTGTAGACTCAGGCTGCTGCTGATTGAGCCAGTACTGCTCCTGCCACCCCTCCCCTCCCCAGCAGCCGTGGCAGTGGAAGGTGAGCACAGAGGGCCCCCCGAGTCAGACCTGCGAGAGGATGGACCATGTGGCAGATAGGCATCGGCCAACCGACTACGTAGAAGCTCCCTGAAGTAGGTCAGTTTGTCCTCCCTCTCAGTGGGTGTAAAAAAGGCCCCCATTCTGGGCCGGTAGCGAGGGTCCAATAAGGTGGAGATCCAGAAGTCATCGTGCTGACGAATTTTGACAATTCGGGGGTCACTACGAAAGCAACTCAGCATGCATCGTTCCATTTGTGACAGTGACTCGCTGGGACTACCTGTCTCCATCTCCACTGCATACTGCTACGGTGTGTCTGGGTCCTCTGTCTCGCCTCCCTCCTAATAACCCTCCAGCTCCTCTGGCTGCTCCTGCTCCTCCTCTCCTGTCCAATGACCAGAAACACCGTCCATCTCATCCACCGTAAACTGTGCTCCGCTCTGCCCCTCATCATCCTCTTCCAGTTCATCCCCCACAGGACTCATGTCGCCTTCTGATGTAGGCGCAACGTCTCCATTGCCGTGCCCAGCCATGTTTTCAATCATTTTTTGGAGTAAATGTAGGAGTGGAATTACGTCGTTCATGGTGTAATTCGAGCGACTAACAAAAAATGTGGCTTCCTCAAAGGGCCTCAGCAAACGGCAGGTGTCACTTATGAGCTGCCACTCTTTCACATTGAAGTTACACAGGGGAATACTCCTATCTGCTTGTATCATCAAAAAATCTGTGATGGCTTTTCTTTGTTCGTTTTGTCTGTCCAACATATGGAGGGTGGAATTCCAACGTGTGGCAACGTCAGAAATGAGACTATGTTGTGGGATACCGTTCTGACGCTGCAGCTCAAGCAAAGTATGCTTGGTGGTGTATGAGTGGCTGAAGTGCATGCACAGTTTCCTTGCCATTGTCAGGACGTCTTGCAAATGGGGTGAAGACTTGATGAACTTCTAGACAACCAGATTCAACACGTGTGCCATGCAGGGTGAATGGTTCACACTTCCTTGTCGCAGCGCGGCCACAATGTTCTTCCCATTGTCGGTCACCACGGTTCCCATTTCCAGATTTCGTGGAGTAAGCCATACTCGGATTTCATCCCTAATGAACTTTAGCAGTTCCTCCCTTCCTGTGTGACTCCGTTCGCCAAGGCAAACCATGTAAAGGACGGCGTGACACCGCTGTGCCCTACACACGTGGTACGATGAAGGGCCACCGAGATTTGGACGTGCAGTGGAGGCCGAGGACACGGGGGAGGAGGAGGAGGCGAACACTGTAAAAGGACCAACTGCCTGGGAGCGAGAGCATGGAGGAGGAAGCGGTGTGACCTGTCCAAGTTGCTGTTGTGGCTGTGCAGGAACAACATTTACCCAGTGGGCCGTAAAAGACATGTATCGTCCCTGCCCATAGTTACAGCTGCACACGTCGGCGCTGCCGTGCACTTTTGAACACACCGACAGGCTCAAGGACTGGCCCACCTTCTCTTGTACAAACTTATGCAGGGCTGGTACTGCCTTCTTCGCAAAGAAATGACGGCTTGGGACTCTCCACCTCGGCTCGGCACAAGCCATCAATTCCCTGAAAGCTGCAGTGTCCACCAGTTGGAAAGGGAGGGACTGCAACACCAGCAACTTGGACAGGAGCACATTCAACTTCTGCGCCGTTAGATGAGTGGGCGCATACTGTTGTCTCTTGGACATGGCTTCGCCGATCGATTGTTGCGGGAATGACTGACTTCGAGCGGAAGAAGCAGGAGCGCAAGGAGGGTTTGACACAATGCTCCCTTCGGCTGAGGTAGTGGAGCCTTGGCTGGATGACAGAGGGAGCAGATGGCCACTGGGTGATGCGGCAGGCTGGACCACTACATTGGAGCCACGGTTATCCCAGGCTGCTTTATGGTGGCGAATCATGTGTTGACGCAGGGCCGTGGTGCCGAGATTGGGACCCTGGCCACGCTTCATTTTCTGCCAACAGATTTTGCATGTGACTACGCTAAGGTCCTCCAGATTCTTTATGAAGAACAACCACACCGCAGAGTAGCTGATTTTCCCACCCGCAGTCCGCACTATTTCACTGCTATTAGTGTTGCTCGCGAATATTCGCAATTCGAATATTATTCGCGAATATCGCATATTCGCGAATTCGCGAATTTCGCGAATATAGCGCTATATATTCGTAATTACGAATATTCGTTTTTTTGTTGTTTTTTTTCTTCACAGTACACATCACAGTGATCACCCCTCTCTGCTTCCAGCTTGTGTGGTGTAAAGAAGGCTGTAATACTACTGTGTGAGACTGGCGTGCGAAAATTCGCATATGCGAATTTTCGCATATGCAAATTTTCGCATATACTAATTTTGAATATGCTAATATTCACATATGTTAATTTTCGCATACGCGAATATTCGCATATGCGAAAATAAAACGAGAATATAACGAATATGCGAATATTCGCAAATATATGACGAATATTCGTCCATATATTCGCGAATATTCGCGAATTCGAATATGGCCTATGCCGCTCAACACTAACTGCTATTGGCGCCGTCTCCAGGAACCCTGTTCCACAACCTCCCTGAATGGTAGCTTGCCGCGAAGCATGTGGTCTCCCCCTGGCACGTTTGGCTCCTGAATTTCCACTACTGCCACCACCACGCTGATTGCCAACCATGCTACCGCCTTGCTGCCTCATAGACAAAGAGCAAATCTCTTCTCCTGATGATGTTGAAGCCCCGGCTTCTGCACCCGGTTCCCAATTGTGATCGGCTTCATCATCATCAAAAGATGTGTGCACGTCACTGATGTCCTCCTTGTGTTCCACAACAGTGTCTGCCTCAGGACCCTGAACAATTGAAACACCGCCTCCCACTTCACTCTCCGCATCACTACTTGCCCACCTTGCGGAGCAAGCGACGCATGTCTCCTCACGTTCTTGGCTGACCATTAGCTGCTGACTGTCCTCTATTACATCGTCCTCGCTAAATAGTGGAGCTAAACCCAAAGCATGAGATACTTCTTTGGGAGAGGGAACAGCATAGGACAAAGGCAATGGGATTACGGGGACTGCTCCCGGGCCATGCCAACTGAGGATTGTGTCTGAGGAACCCACCGACTCTTGACTGAGTTGTCATATGTCGCTTGTGATGATGGGGATGAGTGTGCAAACCAATTGACGAGGAGAGATGGGTCAACGACACGCCCACTGGGTGTTAACGGGAGCTCAGGCCTATTGCTGCGACTCCTGCTGCCACTCGCCCAAGTCTGCTGCCAACTCTGCCTGACGTATGTAGGCCTCTGCCCCTTCTCTGTGCACGTCCTGGCACTTCCCTGCCTGACATACTTAGTGCGTTTATGAGGGTATAGAACAGCAGCAGGCGATTACTTACGGCTGTCCTTTCAAAGTATATAGGCCCTAGACAGAGTAACAGTTACTAAATAGTACACTCCTTTGTTGTATGTATGCCCTTTGCAATGATGAGCGCACTGGTATGCGTATTTCTACGCAGAAAAAACACTTCTTTTTTTTAAATACACCAGCAGGTGTATACTAATGTGTGGAATAGCACTGAATTTAGCACAGAGACAGAATAACAGGTAGTAAATAGTACACCACTTGGTTCTATGTATGCCCTTTGCAATGATGTGCGCACTGTTAAGCGTATTTATTCGCAGAAAAATACTCTTTTTTTTGTTGTATACACCAGCCGGTGTATACTAATGTGTGGAATAGCACTGAATTTAGCACAGAGACAGAAATACAGGTACTAAATAGTACACTACTTGGTTGTATGTATGCCCTTTGCAATGATGAGCGCATTGTTAAAGGGGTACTCCTCCCCTTGGCATCTTATCCCCTATCCAAAGGATAGGGGATAAGATGTTAGATCGCTGTGGTCCCGCTGCTGGGGACCCTGGGGATCGCCGCTGCGGCACCCCGCCATCATTACTGCACAGAGCGAGTTCGCTCTGTGCGCAATGACGGGCGATACAGGGGCTGGAGCAGCGTGACGTCATGGCTCCGCCCCTCATGACATCACGGCCCTTCCCCTTAATGCAAGGCTATGGCAGGGGGCGTGACAACTGCCACACCCCATAGACTTGTATTGACGGGGCGGGCCGTGACGTCACGAGGGGCGGAGCCGTGATGTAACGATGCTCCGGCCCCTGTATTGCCCAACATTACGTGCAGAGCGATCTCGCTCTGCGCAGTAATGATAGCGGGGTGCTGCAGTGGCAATCCCAGGGGTCCCCAGCAGCGGGACCCCGGTGATCTGACCTCTTATCCCCTATCCGTTGGATAGGGGATACGATGTCTAGGGGTGGAGTACCCCTTTAAGAGTATTTGTACGCAGGAAAAACTTCTTTTTTTTCTTTAATACACCGGCAGGTGTATAACGTGTGGTATACCACTGAATTTAGCACAGAGACAGAAAAAAAGGTAGTATATGGTATGCTATTTGCTTGTTTGTAGGCCCTTTGCAATGATAAGGCCACTGAAAAAGCGTATTTGTACGCAGGAAAAAATATTTTTTTCTTTCATACACCGGCAGGTGTATGACGTGTGGTATAGCACTGAATTTAGCACAGAGACAGAAAAAAAGGGAGTAAATGGTACGCTATTTGCTTGTATGTAGGCCCTTTGCAATGATAAGGCCACTGTTAAGCGTATTTGTACGCAGGAAAAACTTTTTTTTCCTTTAATACACCACCAGGTGTATAACGTGTGGTATAACACTGAATTTAGCACAGAGACAGAAAAAAAGGTTGTAAATGGTACTCTATTTGCTTGTATGTAGGCCCTTTGCAATGATAAGGCCACTGTTAAGTGTATTTGTACGCAGGAAAAACTTTTTTTTTCTTTAATACACTGGCAGGTGTATAACGTGTGATATAACACTGAATTTAGCACAGAGACAGAAAAAAAGGTGGTATATGGTACGCTATTTGCTTGTATGTAGGCCCTTTGCAATAATAAGGCCACTGTTAAGTGTATTTGTACGCAGGGAAAACTTTTTTTTTTCTTTCATAAACCGGCAGGTGTATAACATGTGGTATAACACTGAATTTAGCACAGAGACAGAATAAAGGTAGTATATGGTACGCTATTTGCTTGTATGTAGGCCCTTTGCAATGATAAGGACACTGTTAAGCGTATTTGTACGCAGGAAAACCTTTTTTTTTCTTTCATAAACCGGCAGGTGTATAACTTGTGGTATAACACTTAATTTACCACAGCGACAGAAAAAAGGTACGATATGGCACGCTATTTGCTTGTATGTAGGCCCTTTGCAATGATAAGGCCACTGAAAAAGCGTATTTGTACGCTGGAAAACCTTTTTTTTTTCTTTAATACACCGGCAGGTGTATAACGTGTGGTATAACACTGAATTTAGCACAGAGACAGAGTAACAGGTGAAAAATGGTAAAAAGGCACTAAAGTCCACTTTAATATGACTTATTTCTGAACAGCAGCAGGACCCAACTGGGCAGCACTACAGAATTGTTTTTTTTTACAGGGATTAAACCCTAAATTGCACTCAATTGTCACACAATTTTGAGAATCAGATTTGTGGAGCAACAGAAAAAACTCAATTGGGCTGAAAAAAGAGGAGATTAGATGCTCCATACAGGTAAAACAGCTGTGAGATCTATGACGCAGGTGACTGCTATGCAGCACCTCTATGCCTGCTATATTGAGTAAGGAGAATACGAGGTTTTGCTAGAATCCTTCTTGGTCAGAACTGCAGGAACACTGTGCCCTGTGTCTTTCCCTAATGCTGATGTCACCGCTGCATATATGCTGTATAACGCCGTTGTATGCGATCAGCACACAGACGTGCAGTCACTTCCTTTCCCCATCTCGTGCTTAGGAGAAATGACCAGAGGGAAGATGGCCGCCGATTATATAGGGCTGTTACATCACAGGGGTCAGTGAACACTGATAGGCTGCATCTCACATGTGATTCAGGGTCAGACCGCCTACCTTCATTCCTGCTGCTATTTCCCGCCCTCCCATAATCCCTTGCCCCATGTACTCACATGTGGATCCGCCATCTTAGGTCTCCAATAGCCTGGAATGCTGTAAAATGGAGTTTAATGAAGCGCTTCATGCGATAGAATCACGGCGATATTCGTATTCATTGTGAATCGAATTTTTCATGAAATTCGTAACGAATTGGGGTTCGTCAACTTTGATTCGCTCATCTCTAATTACAATATTATACATATTACTGATGTCCCTGTCTTCGGCTCGTCTCTGACCCCTGAAATTATTCATGGCAGCACATCTAAATGCCGTAAAAAATAACATAAAATAAATGGGGCTAAAAAGTAAAGTGAAAATTAAAAAAATATGATTTAGAACAAAAACTAGAAAAAAAAATTATTAAATTAATTCCTCATTCATTTTTAAAATTGAGCGCTGAATTTTCTGGTCCCTGCCTACTCCCGAAAATTGAAAGAAAATATAAAAAAAATGTATGTTAGCTTTTAACAGGGAGCAATTTATGTGGGTGGGCAGGAACCTAAAAATGTAGCTGACAATAATAAAAATTTAGAAAAGGGCCATTTAAATGTAAAAATTAGAGATGAGCAAATTTTTGAAAAATTCAATTCGGCCGATTTGCCGAATTTTTTGAAATAATTAGGATAGGTCAAAAAATTTTCCCTGCAAACCGCTGTTCAAAACGGCTATTTCTGGCCTACAGAGAGGCTCAATAGGGGTGTAGAACACTTTGCCTTATCCTAACATGCATAGGGAGTGTGCTGGGTTAGTGAAATAATACTGTATTCAGTATGACATGTATGACAGGCAATGCTATTAGAATCACTGCCGCAGAGTGGAAAAATGACAGATCATGGAGGTGGCATCAGTATGAGGCAGTGGCGGATTCAGGGGGGGGGGCAACGGGGCAATTGCCACCCCCGAGATTTCTGCCCCCCCCCCCCGTATAGTACTACTAAAATAGCATAGCGGAGCGGGAGCTGTCAGCTCCCTCACACTGTTTATTTACCTTTTTGCCGGCTCGGCGCGACTGCGGGGACCAAGTGCTGACAGGCCGACGCGATGACATCACATTATCGCGCCGGCGCCGGAAGATCCCGTCCCTGCAGCTCGTCGCTCGGCTCGTCTGCAGTGCACGCTGAGCTGCCTGTGAGACGCTGCCTGCAAGTCTCTTTCTGTTTAAAAGAGTCAGCTACATGACACTGGGGTAGGTGGCAATTGTGGCACAGGAAAGGAGAAATTAATGTGAGCGGCCTATGACAGGGGGCATTATATGTTAAGAGCACTGACCCCCTGTCATGTGTCTCTCACATATAATGTCCCCTGTGCTGTGCCCCTCACATATATTGTGCCCCTTACGTATAATGCCCCCCTATGGGGCTGGACTGGGGGCATTATATGTGAGGGGCACAGCACAGAAGGCATTATTTCATATAATGCCCCCTGTGCTGTGCTCCACACATATAATGCCACCTGTGCTGTGCCCCACACATATAATGCCCCGTGCTTTGCCCCACACATATAATGTCCCCTGTGCTGTGCCCCTCACATATAAAGTCCCCTGTGCTGTGCTCCACACATATAATGCCACCTGTGCTGTGCCCCACACATATAATGCCCCCTGTGCTTTGCCCCACACATATAATGTCCCCTGTGCTGTGCCCCTCACATATAATGCCCCCTGTGCTGTGCCCATCATATATAATGCCCCCATCATGCACCCCTCATATATAATGCCCCCATCATGCACCCCTCATATATAATGCCCCCATCATGCACCCATCATATATAATGCCCCCATCATGCACCCATCATATATAATGCCCCCATCATGCGCCCCTCACATATAATGCCCCCTGTGCTGTGCCCCTCACATATAATGCCCCCTGAGGGGACAGGATGGGGGCATTATATGTGAGGGGCACAGCACAGGGGGCATTATATGTGAGGGGCGCATGATGGGGGCATTATATGTGAAGGGCAAAAAACGGGGGCATTATATGTGAAGGGCACAGCACGGGCATTATATGTGAGGGGCGCATGATGGGGGCATTATATGTGAGGGGCAAAAAATGGGGGCATTATCTGTGAAGGGCACAGCACGGGGCATTATATATGAGGGGCACATGATGGGGGCATTATATATGAGGGGCACATGATGGGGGCATTATATATGAGGGGGGCATGATGGGGGCATTATTTGTGAGGGGCAAAGAACGGGGGCATTATATGTGAAGGGCACACCACAGGGGGCAATATATGTTAGGGGCACAGGGCATTATTATTATGTGGGGGGAACAGGACGGGTCATAATCATTATATGTAGGGGCACACGATGGGGCATTATTACTATATGTGAGGGCACAGAGTGTTTTGTATTTCAGAAGTATAGTGTAGATTATGAGGAATTTCTGGGGTGGTACGTTTTTTATGGGCCACAAAACATTTGGATATTTTATTCAGAGGGTGCCCTGCACAGCAAGTTATATTCAGAGAATGCAGTGTGTGGTAGTATTAAATGTAGAGGGTACGGTGTGTGGTAGTATTATATTCAGAGAGTGCAGTGTGTGATAATATTATATACAGAGGGTACGGTGTGTGGTAGTATTCTATTCAGAGAGTGCAGTGTGTGATAGTATTATATACAGAGGGTACGGTGTGTGGTAGTATTATATTCAGAGAGTGCAGTGTGTGGTAGTATTATATTCAGAGAGGGCAGTGTGTCGTAGTATTATATTCAGAGAGTGCAGTGTGTGATAGTATTATATTCAGAGAGTGCAGTGTGTGGTAGTATATTCAGAGAGCGCAGTGTGTTATAGCATTATATTTAGAGGGCACAGTGTGTGGTAGTATTATATTCAGAGGGTGCAGTGTGTGGTAGTATTATATTCAGAGGGTGCAGTGTGTGGTAGTATTATATTCAGAGGGTACAGTGTGTGGCGGTATTATATTCAGAGGGTACAGTGTGTTGTATATTCAGGAGGTACCGTGTATCAGAATTATATTTAGAGGGTGTGTGGCGGTATTGTATTAGAACAATACAGTGTTTAGCAGTATTATAATAATTATTGTTTTCATATAGAGGATCAGAATCCGCTGACATAGTGAGGAGACGTCTGGGCGTCAAGTTCTGCAGGGAGAACATTTAGCTGGAACAAGTCCCGGTGGTATGTACCAGCTGAATTAGATAAGAAAAGACTAGAGAAGACGTCACCTGTAATCACTGATATCATTATGTATTCTCCTCACTATAGAGAAGACGTCACTTGTAGTCACTGATATCATTGTGTATTCTCCTCACTATAGAGAAGACGTCACCTGTAATCACTGATATCATTCTGTATTCTCCTCACTATAGAGAAGACGTCACCTGTAGTCACTGATATCATTGTGTATTCTCCTCACTATAGAGAAGACGTCACCTGTAATCACTGATATAATTCTGTATTCTCCTCACTATAGAGAAGACGTCACCTGTAGTCACTGATATCATTGTGTATTCTCCTCACTATACAGAAGACGTCACCTGTAATCACTGAAATCATTGTGTATTCTCCTTACTGTGTCCTATCAGAGCTGGAGTCACTTGTAAGTTCTGCAGTAATGATGGGTGAAACAACAACTCCCAGCATCCCCTTACCACTGCTTAGGTCATACTGGGAGCTGTAGTTTTAAAATGGTAAAAACCTCTTTAGCACTTTCCCATTCTGTGGCAATTGGTATATTTGATTATTATTCTGACATATGAGCACGGCCTAAGAGTCTTAAACAAGGTTAGGACTGTATGATACATTTAATAATATTGTAAGTTCCGTGAGCAACATCTTATTTTCTGTCCGCCAACACAAAATACTCTAATAGTGCCCCTCCCGAGACTCGACTCTGGATCCGCCCCTGGTATGAGGAGACCAAATAGGGGCTAAATGACACAGCATGGAGTTGGTGACAGCATGAGGAGAACATATAGTGGTAGAATGACACAACGTGGAGGTTTTGGCAGCATGAGGAGACCATATAGTGGCTTAATGACACAGTGCGGAGGTGTTGTCTGCATGAGGGGACCATATAGTGGCTGAATGACACAGCGTGGAGGTGTTGGGAGCATGAGAAGACCACATAGTGGCTGAATGACACAGCATGGAGGTGTTGTCAGCATGAGGAGACCATATAGTGGCTGAATGACACAGCGTGGAGGTGTTGTCAGCATGAGGAGACCATATAGTGGCTGGATGACACAGCGTGGAGGTGTTGTCAGCATGAGGAGACCATATAGTGGCTGAATGACACAGCGTGGAGGTGTTGTCAGCATGTGGAGACCATATAGTGGCTGGATGACAGACACAGCCTTGACTTCAATGTCACAGTCTGGAGTTGGCGGCAGATGAGGAGAACATATAGTGGCTGAATGGCACATCCTGGAGTTGGTGGCAGCATGAGTAGAACATATAGTGGCTGAATGGCACAACCTGGTATTGGCGGCAGCATGAGGATACCATATAGTGGCTGAATGGCCCAGATGAGGAGACCATATAGTGGCTAAATGGCACAGTCTGGAGTTGGAGGCAGCAAGAGAAGATCATATAGTGGCTTAATGACACAGCCTGGAGGTGGCGGAAGCATGAGGAGTCCGCATGAGAAGACCATATAGTTGCAGAATGAGAATGGCAACAGATGTGTGGCATCAGGTGGGTGGCAGGATCAGAATAGTAGCTGAGGCAGGTAGGCAGAAGAAAATGGTCTCTTTTGTAAAAGTGTTAGTGTGCACAAGTAAGTATTGAGGATATGCATTATGTAAAACTTAACTTTTAATAATATTCTTAGGATAAAATATATGTACCCAAGATTTTTTTTAAAGGAAACAAAAAGAATGATGTGCAAAAAAACCCATGTGCCAACTACACCACCAAGTATTGATGTGATGCAAAGACCTCTAAAAGGTGGAAGGGAACAACATTTGATTCATTGGGGGTAAAAACTTCACCTGTAAGGCCCTACTCTGGCATTATAAATTCCCTTTTTGGCAAGTGGTACTCGCCCTAAAAAGGGCAGCCCACACAGGAACCTCTCTATTTCCACCTAAAAACCCTGTAAAATGGCAGTGTTTGTAGGTGGAAATAGGGAGAGGTTCCTGCATGGGGCCGCCCTTTTTAGGGCGAGTAACACTTGCCAAGAAGGGAATTAATAATGCGAGAGTAGGGCCTTACAGGGAAAGTTTTTACCCCCACCGGTTACAATGGACCATATCTTGTTCCCTCCAACCTTTTTAGAGGTCGTTGCATGACATCAATACTTGGTGGTGTAGGTGGCATGTAGTGTTTATTGCACACCTTTCCTTTTGTTTGATTTAAAAAAAATGTTGGATACATATTTTTTATATTACATTATATTTTATCCTAAGAAAAGTTATGTTTTAGCTAATGCATATCCGTAAAGGGGTATTCCAGGCCAAAACTTTTTTTAATATATCAACTGGCTCCGGAAAGTTAAACAGATTTGTAAATTACTTCTATTAAAAAATCTTAATCCTTCCAATAGTTATTAGCTTCTGAAGTTGTGTTGTTGTTTTCTGTCTAACTGCTCAATGATGATGTCACGTCCCGGGAGCTGTGCAGTTCCTATGGGGATATTCTCCCATCATGCACATCTCCTGGGACGTGACATCATCATTGAGCAGTTAGACAGAAAACTTCAGAAGCTAATAACTATTGGAAGGATTAAGATTTTTTAATAGAAGTAATTTAAAAATCTGTTTAACTTTCCGGAGCCAGTTGATATATATAAAAAAGTTTTTGCCTGGAAAACCACTTAAATACTTACTTGTGGTCTGATGCGGAGGAATGTCTGTAACTGGGGAGCAACACCTTTAATATGTTTTGCACTATCCATATTTGTGAAGTGTTGGTGTAGCACCATGGTCAATCTTCTCTGATGCATCAGGCATTGGTGGGTGGAAATCCTGGCTGATCCATTCCTGATTATCTTCACAAAGGTCAGTTTCGCCACATTTTTTGTGGACATTTTTTGTGGACAGTCTCATGGCACACTACTGGCCCGGCAAGACAGCTTTTCCAGGACAAACTCTGCTAGTTGTGGCCACAAATCATGTTTTGCTGCCCAGAATTCCAGTGGATTTTCAAAATGTGTTGGCATGGGCATGTCAAGGTATGCCACCACCTGCTGGTTCATGCCCGGCTCCAGGTCTACCATCTGCTTATGAGTTGCTTCACTATGCAGGTGTAGAAAGGTACTCATCAGTGACTGTGTCACGATGCCGGCTGGCAGGTAGTGGATCCTCTGTGCCAGAGAGGGATGGAGAGGACCGCGCTAGTGGACCGGTTCTAAGCCACTACAGGTTTTCACCAGAGCCCGCCGCAAAGCGGGATGGTCTTGCTGCGGCGGTAGTGACCAGGTCGTATCCACTAGCAACGGCTTACCTCTCTGGCTGCTGAAGATGCTGAAGATAGGCGCGGTACAATGGAGTAGGCAGAAGCAAGGTCGGACGTAGCAGAAGGTCGGGGGCAGGCGGCAAGGATCGTAGTCAGGGGCAACGGCAGGAGGTCAGGAACACGGACTAGGAACAGACTAGGGAACGCTTTCACTAGGCACTAAGGCAACAAGATCCGGCAAGGGAGTGCAAGGGAGGAGACTAGATATAGCCCGGGAACAGGTGGGAACCAATTAAGCTAATTGGGAAGATTGGACCAGGCACCATCATTGGTGCACTGGCCCTTTAAATCGCAGAGACCCGGCGCGCGCGCGCCCTAGGGAGCGGGGCCGCGCGCGCCGGGACAGGACCGAGGGAGAGCGAGTCAGGTACGGGGACCGGGGTGCGCATCGCGAGCGGGCGCTACCCGCATCGCGAATCGCACCCCGGCTGAAGGCGGGACCGCAGCGCACCCGGTCAGTGGATCTGACCGGGGCGCTGCAACAACGAAGATGAGGCGAGCGCTCCGGGGAGGAACGGGGACCCGGAGCGCTCGGCGTAACAGTACCCCCCCCCTTGGGTCTCCCCCTCTTCTTGGGGCCAAAGAACCTGAGAAAGAAAAACTCAATTTTTTCGTGATGAGGTCCGATGCAAATTAGGAGGGGTTCTGTGTGGAAACGTACGAGACAGTCCAATCTTTTATTGTAAAAACAATAGATGTAGAGGGGTCTGGCGAGACTGGTCACAGGAACGTAGAACCTGTTGATGAGAGAGGCCAAAAAAAATTTTCCTGCAGATCCGGAATCCAAGAAGAGCATAGTAGAGAAGGAGAAGGTAGAGGCAGATATCCGCACAGGCACAGTAAGGCGTGGAGAAGCAGAGTTGACATCAAGAACTGTGTCACCTTTGTGCGGAGTCAGCGTACGTCTTTCCAGGCGGGGAGGACGGATAGGACAATCCTTCAGGAAGAGTTCGGTACCGGCATAGTACAGGCAAAGATTCTCCATGCGGCGTAGTGTCCTCTCTTGAGGTGTCAAGCAAGACCGGTCAACTTGCATAGCCTCCGCGGCGGGAAGCACAGGAACAGATTGCAGAGGACCAGAGGGGAGAGGAGCCGGAGAGAAAAAACGCTTCGTGCGAACAAAGTCCATATCCAGGCGGAGCTCCAGACGCCATCCGGAAGAACGCATGTCAATGCGAGTGGCAAGGTGAATGAGTTCATGTAGGTCAGCAGGAGTCTCTCGTGCGGCCAGAACATCTTTAATGTTGCTGGATAGGCCTTTTTTAAAGGTCGCGCAGAGAACCTCACTATTCCAAGACAACTCGTAAGCAAGAGTACGGAACTGAATGGCGTACTCGCCAACGGAAGAAACACCCTGGGCCAGGTTCAGCAGGGCAATCTCGGCTGAAGAAGCTCGGGCAGGTTCCTCAAAGACACTTCGAATTTCCGAGAAGAAGGAGTGTACAGAGGCAGTGACGGGGTCATTGCGGTCCCAGAGCGGTGCGGCCCATGACAGGGCTTTTCCAGACAGAAGGCTGACTACGAAAGCCACCTTAGACCTTTCAGTAGGAAACTGGTCCGACATCATCTCCAAGTGCTGGGAACATTGCGAAAGAAAGCCACGGCAATACTTAGAGTCCCCATTAAATTTGTCCGGCAAGGACAGGCAGAGGCTAGGAGTGGCCACTCGCTGCGGAGGAGGTGCAGGAGCTGGCGGAGGAGAAGATTGCTGGAGAAGTTGCGACTGAAGTTGGTGCGAAATGGTGGACATTTCCGACAGCTGACGGGTTAGAAGGGCGATCAGTCGGGCTTGCTGGGCGGCCACCGTGGTGAGGTCAGCGACAACTGACAGAGGAACTTCAGCGGGATCCATGGCCGGATCTACTGTCACGATGCCGGCTGGCAGGTAGTGGATCCTCTGTGCCAGAGAGGGATGGAGAGGACCGCGCTAGTGGACCGGTTCTAAGCCACTACAGGTTTTCACCAGAGCCCGCCGCAAAGCGGGATGGTCTTGCTGCGGCGGTAGTGACCAGGTCGTATCCACTAGCAACGGCTTACCTCTCTGGCTGCTGAAGATGCTGAAGATAGGCGCGGTACAATGGAGTAGGCAGAAGCAAGGTCGGACGTAGCAGAAGGTCGGGGGCAGGCGGCAAGGATCGTAGTCAGGGGCAACGGCAGGAGGTCAGGAACACGGACTAGGAACAGACTAGGGAACGCTTTCACTAGGCACTAAGGCAACAAGATCCGGCAAGGGAGTGCAAGGGAGGAGACTAGATATAGCCCGGGAACAGGTGGGAACCAATTAAGCTAATTGGGAAGATTGGACCAGGCACCATCATTGGTGCACTGGCCCTTTAAATCGCAGAGACCCGGCGCGCGCGCGCCCTAGGGAGCGGGGCCGCGCGCGCCGGGACAGGACCGAGGGAGAGCGAGTCAGGTACGGGGACCGGGGTGCGCATCGCGAGCGGGCGCTACCCGCATCGCGAATCGCACCCCGGCTGAAGGCGGGACCGCAGCGCACCCGGTCAGTGGATCTGACCGGGGCGCTGCAACAACGAAGATGAGGCGAGCGCTCCGGGGAGGAACGGGGACCCGGAGCGCTCGGCGTAACAGACTGTAGACTCAGGCTGCTGATGGATCTGGTACTGCTTCTGCCACACCACCCCTCGCCAGCAGCCATGGCAGTGGAAGGCCCCCCGAGTCAGACCTGCGAGAGGATGGACGATGGCGCCAATAGGCATCGGCCAACTGACTACGTAGGATCTCTCTGTAGTAGGTCAGTTTGTCCTCCCTCTCAGTGGGTGTAAAAAAGGCCCCCAATTTGTGCCGGTAGCGAGGGTCCAACAAGGTGGAGAACCAGAAGTCATCTTGCTGCTGAATGGTGACAATTCGTTGGTCACTACACAAGCAAGTGAGCATGCATCATGCCATTTTTGCAAGTGACTTGGAGGGACTCACTGCCTCCATCTCCACTGCCACAGTGTGTCTGGGTCCTCTGTCTTGCCTTCCTCATAACCCTCTAGCTCCTCTGGCTGCTCCTGCTCCTCCTCTCCTGTCAGATGACTATAAAAACCACCCATTTCACAAAACCTAAACTGTGCTCCACTGTGCCCCTGCCCCTCCTCCTCCTCTTCCAGTTCAGCCCCCACAGGGCTCATGTGGCCGTGAGATGTAGGTGCCACGTCTCCAGTGCCTTGACCAGCCATCGTTTCCAACACGTGTTGTAGGAAATGAAGCAGTGGAATGACGTCATTCATCCCCTAATCCTGGCGACTGACTAATAATGTGGCTTCCTCAAAGGGCCTGGGCAAACTGCAGGAGTCACATATGAGCTGCCACTGGTTGACATTGAAGTTACACAGGAGAGTCCCCCTATCCGCTTGGATCATCAAGAAATCGGTGATGGCTTTTCTCTGTTCATATAGTCGGTCCAACATATGGAGGGTGGAATTCCATTGCTTGGCAACGTCACAAATTAGCCTATGTTGGGGGATACCATTCTGACGCTGCAGCTCATTGAGGGTGTGCTTTGCGGTGTACAAGTGGCTTAAGTGCATGCAAAGTTTCCTTCCAATTGTTAGGATGTCTTGCAAATGGGGGGAACACTTCAGGAACCACTTGACAACCAGATTGAACACTTGTGCCATGCAGGGGGCATAGCTCAGCTTTCCTTTTCGCAGCGTAGACATGGTGTTCTTCCCATTGTCAGTGATGGTGGGTCCCATTTCTAGTTTTTGTGGAGTAAGCCCGATTTCTTTATGAATAAGTTTTAGCAGTTCCTCCCCTATGTGACTCTGTTCGCCCAGCAAACCATGTGAAGAACAGCGTGACACCGCTGTGCCCTGCACACATGGTATGCTGAAGGGGCACTGAGACTTGTCTGGGCAGTGGAGGCTGAGGACACGGTGGAGGATGAGGAGGCGGAGTCGCACACTGTCACAGGACCAATGGGCTGAGAGCATGGAGGAGGAAGCGGCGTGACCTGTCCAAGTTGGTGTTGTGGCTGTGCAGGAACCATATTCACCCAGTGGGCCGTAAAGGACATGCAAAGTTACATCTCCAGACGTCGGCAGTGATATGCACTTTGGCACACACCGACAGACTCAAGGACAGGCCCACCTTCTCTTCCACAAACAATCAGTTCTCTGAAAGTTGCAGATTCCACCACTTGAAAAGGGAGGGACTGCAGCACCAGCAACTTGGACAGGTGCACATTCAGCTTCTGCGCCGTTGGATGAGTGGGCACATACTGTTGTCTCTTGGACATGGCTTCGCTGATGGATTGCTGGCGGAATGACTGACTAAAAGTAGGAGGAGCAATTGCATCTGGAGAAACAGAAGGAAGGTATGAAACACAAAGAGGGAACGGCATGCCACTGGGTGATGCAGCAGGCTGGACCACTACATCGGAGCCACGATTCTCCCAGGCCACTTTATGGTGGCGCAGCATATGTTGACACAGGGCTATGGTGCCAACATTGGGACCCTGGCCACGCTTCACCTTCTCCCACCACATCTTGCATGTGGCCAGGTTAACATCCTCTGAATGATTGATGTAAAACTGCCACACCACCAAGTAGTTGATTTTCCCACCAACAGTCCGCACTGATTGACTGCTACTGCCCCCGACTCCAGGAACCCCTGTTCCACTACCTCCAAGGAAGGTAGGCTGCCGCAAACCAGGTGGTCTGGCTCCAGGCAATCCACTTCATCCACCATGCTGACTGCCAGCCATGCTAACACCTTGCTGGCTCAGCTGCTGCCTCACAGGAAACCTGCAACACTCTTCTCCTGATAATGATAGCCTGAATGCTTGCAACACCACCTCCCACGCCACTCTCCTCATCACTACTTGCCCGCCTAGTGGAGGAAGCAGCGGATGTCTCCTCCACTTCTTGGCTGGGCAATAGCTGCTGACTGTCCTCTAGATCGTCCTCACTAAATAGTGGAGCTGAACCAACAGCATAAGATACTTAATGGGGGAGGGAACAGCATTGGACAGAGATGGTGGGAGGAAATGGACTGCTCCCGGGCCATGCTAACTTAGGGTTGTGTCTGAGGAACCCACAAACTGTTGACTGGGGTTGTCAGATGTCACTTGTGATGAAGTGGATGACCATGTTAACCAATCGATGATGGCAGATGGGTTACTATTCGAGACACGACCGCTAGCAGATACTGAGAGCTCAGGCCTTTGGCTGCGACTCCCGCTGCCACTCGCCCCTAGTCTGCTGCGACCTCTACCTGATGAATTTAGGCCTCTGCCACTCCTCTGTGCACGTCCTGGCACTTCTATGCCTGACATAGTGCGTATATGAGGGGAGTACAATCAGGGCCGTTTGAAGGAATTTGGGGGCCCCAAGCAAAATAGACATGGAGGCCCACCCCCCCTACCCCCTCCCCACCTTACGCACGCAAAAAAGATTATATACAGGACCATATAGAGATATATACCAGCTGTACACAGGATATATACCCCATATAAGTGATTACAGCTACATGAAGGAACTCACAGGTCACGTCTTTTCTGATCAGCGTCGTCCTCTTTCCCTTTCTTCCCGACTCAGACCGCCATGATGTCTTCTTCCAGTCAAAACTTCATCTCTCTTCATCTGCAGAACAAACATCTTAGACTCTGCATTTTTTCAGTGCTCTCCTTCACACTACACAATCTCCTCATCTATAGGCCTGTAATAATGCCCCCCTTGGTGTCCCATTCAGTAACAGAGCATGGTGTCCAACAGTCCCCAACCATGGTGCCTCGAGTTATTGCAAAACTACAGAGCCCAGACAACCTCTGGCTTTCCAGGCATGCTGGGAGTCATAGTTTTGCACCCTGGTTGGGAAACACTAATGTAGGTAGTTAGGTAGCCAGGTACATAGCTAGTAGGGCTGCACGATATGGGGAAATTGTGCAATTGCGATTATGGACCTAAATATTGCAATTTCAATATTATAAACAAATAGTGAAATCCTCCCATTTCATGTCCAATCTCCCCCCATTTTACATCTATTCCCCCATTTTATATCTACCACTCATTTCACATCTTCCCCGTTTCATTTCTATCCCCCAATCACATTCTCCTGATTTCATTTCTATCCCCCCCATGTCACATTCTCCCCTTCCCATCGCTACCCCCTGTCTCATCTTCCCCCATGTGACATTCTCCCCCCCCATGTGACATTCTTCCCCTATGTTAACACCGCCCCCCCGTCCCAGTATACAGATAGTACCCCCAAATTAGATCCCCAGTAGGCAGGTAGTACCCCCAGATTGCCCCCTCCCCCCGTAGGCAGGTAGTACCCCCAGATTAACCCTCAGTAGGCAGGTAGTAGCCCCAGATTACCCCCTCACCCCCCCCAGTAGACAGGTAGTAGCCCCATATTAGACCCCATCCCCTTGATAGGCAGGTAGTACCCCCAGATTAACCCTCTCCCCCCAGTAGGCATGAAGCACCCCCAGATTAACCCCCTTCCTCCAGTAGGCAGGTAGTACCCCCAGACAAACCCCCTCCCCCCCAGTAGGCAAGTATTACCCCCAGATTAACCCCCTTCCCCCAGTAGGCAGGTAGTACCCCCAGATAAACCCCCTCCCCCCAGTAGGCATGAAACACCCCCAGATTAACCCCCTTCCCCCAGTAGGCAAGTTTTACCCCCAGATTAACCCCCTCCCCCAGTAGGCAAGTATTACCCCCAGATTAACCCCCTCCCCCCAGTAGGCAAGTATTGCCCCCAGATTAACCCCCTCCCCCCAGTAGGCATGTAGTACCCCCAAATTAACCCCCTCCCTCAGTGTGCAGGTAGTACCCCCAGATTAACCCCCTCCCCCAGTAGGCAAGTAGTACCCCCAGATTAACCCCCCTCCCCCCAGTAGGCAGGTGGTACCCCCAAATCAATCCCCCACCCAGTAGGCAGGTAGTACTCCCAGTACCCCAGGAGGGTGTTTATCTGGGGGGTACCATCTACCTACTGGGGGGGGGGGGTAATCTGGGCCCCCAGATTATCCCCCCCCCAGTAGGAAGGTAGTACCCCCAGATTAACCCCCTCCTCCCAGTAGGTAAGTATTACCCCCAGATTAACCCGCTCCCCCCAGTAGGCATGTGGTACCCCCAATTAACCACCTCTCCCCAGTAGGCATGTAGTACCCCCAATTAACCATCTCCCCCCCAGTATGCAGGTAGTACCCCCAGATTAACCCCCTTCCTCAGTGTGCAGGTAGTACCCCCAGATTAACCCCCTCCCCCCCAGTAGGCAGGTAGTACCCCCAGATTAACCCCCTCACCCCAGTATGCAGGTAGTACCCCCAGATCAACCCCCCAGAAGGCTGGTAGTACCCCCAGTACCCCAGGAGGGGGTTAATCTGGGGGTACCATTTACCTACTGGGGGGGTTAATCTGGGGGTACCACCTTCCTACTGGGGGGGTTAATCTGGGGGCCCCAGATTATCCACCCCCCAGTAGGAAAGTAGTACCCTCAGATTAACCCCCTCCCCCATACCCAGTAGGCAGGTAGTGGTACCCCTAGGTTATCATTAGACCCCCCAGGGGCCCCGGCTGGTACCTGCTCTGCTGCTTCAGTTGCTGGGAGGAATTCAGGGGCTGAATCATGGCAGAACCTTGCTTGGCTGTTGCTATGCGCACCCAGCACATCACGCTCTAGGGCCGGCATCAGGACGTAGTAATGCTGCCCCTTGAATTCTGGGAGCGCGACGTGACGTGAGCCTCACCGCGTAGCTGTATGGCACTGGGGGGCGGGGACATCCTCCTGAGTTCACTTCCCGGCAACTACAGGCTACAGGTGAGCCAAGACGGGCACAAAAATAGGAGCCAGAGGCCGAGCGGCTTTAGTCTCGGCCTCCCGCTCCAGGCTCTCGCACTGCTGGCCCAGCCAGCCGACAGGGCGAGTTGCCTAACTGGGACAAAGTCAGGAGGACGGCAAGCACCAGCTCTGCTCGGGGGGCCGAGCCAGCTCGGGGCCCCAAACAATTGCTTGGTTTGCCTGTCCTGTAGCGATGGGCCTGAATACAATACACTCCACTACGCTTAAAACAGTATTTGTCTACAACACAAGCAGGTGTGTACTTTTTGGCTGGCCTTTCACAGTATCTAGGCCCTTAAGACTTTAACAGGAACAAAATGGTACACCACTTAGATGTACGTATGTTATATGCACTTATGAGGGGAGGTCAATGCACTCCAGTATGTTTTAAACAGTAATTTGTCTACAACACCAGCAGCTGTGTACTGTTGGCTGGCCTTTCACAGTATCTAGGCCCTTAAGATTTTAACAGGAACAAAATGGTACACCACTTATATGTACGTATGTGGTACGTACTTATGAGGGGAGGACTATGCTCTCCACTACGCTAAAAAAAAGTATTTGTCTACAACACCAGCAGGTGTGCACTTTTGGCTGGCCATTCACAGTATCTACTAGGCCCTTAAGACTTTAACAGGAACCAAATGTTACACCACTTAGATGTATGTACAGGTTACACTTAATAGAGGACAAAACGCTTTTAGTGCTCTACTCACCCTAACTGGCTGGCTGCTATTAGCTTTTCAGTTGTACACACCAGTGCTGCAGCACACAGTCGCTGTGTACTACACCCACAACTGCACTTTTTCTCTCAATGTCACTCCCTTCTCTATCAGTGCTTCTAGGCTGGATTTGGGCTTTAGTTGAATCACTGCTGTAAAAATGCTTTTCTGTGTGACACACTGCTCTCTGTCCCTCTCTGCAATAGAACCCTGATGTGACTGGGAGGTGAATTACTGCTGTTAAAACACTTTTCTGTGCAACACACACTGCTGTCCCTCCCTCTCTCTCTATAATAGAATGCTGATGTCACTGGCTGCAAGATGGCTGCAAGATGGCTGCCAATTATCAAGGGGCTGTGACATCACAGGGGTGGCTGGCTGCTGATGGGCGGCATGCTGCATGTGATTCAGGGTCATCCCACCGAACCTTGTTCCAACCTTCCCAGGATTCCTTGCCCCATGTCCTCACATGTGGATCCGCCATTTTAGATGCCCGGCCCCTGGAGCCTGGACTGCACTAAATGGAGTTTAATGAAGTGATTTACGGGATTGAATTGCGGCGATATTTGCATTCATTACGAATCAAATTTTTCCTAAAATTCATAATGAATTCCAATTCG